>NC_134534.1:124168455-124471486 GCF_050624435.1 Tenrec ecaudatus | reverse complement strand
CCTCAGAGGCCTACCGTTTCATTTGCTGACCTTGGTTGGATTCAATAGATGCAAGCCTGCTATCCTGACTTTGGAGTACTGTTATCCTCTTGCCTATCGTGGACACATCATCCCCACAGCTACAAAAGTCAGGGGATGCGTAACATCGCACCAATAGACCTTTAATCTGCCTGGAATTTAACTTATATACTTCTGCAACTACGTGATCCATAGATACACCCCCCCCACACACACACACACTGAGGGTCACTGCATCTGCTTCCCTCTCTGCTTCTCTAGGACAGGAAGAGACGTGGAGCTCATCCAGTTGTTTGGCCAATTAGCTGTCTTCCACATTTTGTAGCATAGATGAGTGAATACTTTCAATGTTTTATTAACTTGTCGAAACATTTAAATATATGTTCCATCAATTGCTGGAGTCTTTTTATTTTTTGGCTTATACCTTCAGTGCAGTTTGCATTTCTTCCTTGATTGCTTAGTTGCTTGTCATATGCTACCCCTTGAAATAATTGAATGTTGACCAGCTATTGCTGGTTGAATGGTTTTGTGTGGTCTTTCTGCCTTCTTTTGATGCTTCCTCCATCCTTTAATATTCTGCCCATGAAATCTTTCTATATTACAATTTTTTTTCCTTAAGTGTTTTCACCATTACCTTTAGTGCAGCTGGCCCTGCTTTCAATATCGTGGGTCCTTCTTAGGCACTGTCTCCTGCAATGGGTATACACACACCGATTATTTTTGGTCCAGTGACTACCCATTCTTTCACCCTTTTTTGATGCCTCTTACATCTTTCAATATATTGCCCAGAGAAACCCTTTCATTTCATGGTTTGAATTTTTTCTTCAGTTTTCCATCTTGAGAAATGCTGAATGTTTCTCGTTTTCATTTTCTAACTTCAGACTTTCTAAATTTCGTGATAATAATTTACTGTTTAATTGAATTATAATAATTTACTATTTACTTATTTATGCCATCATTTATTCTATTCACTTTAAGTACTCTACACTAAGCATAATGTTTCACCATCTACTCTGACATAGAGTTTGGCCTTTCCTTCTTTTTGTGTCTTGTTAATGGCCTCTACCTTTCTGTGTTTTTGATGTCCTGGATGCCAGACCATGACTCTTCTGGTTTTTACTCATTAGTGTTTGGTGGGTCCAGCCTGTTCTTAATATAAGCTTTAATTTAGGTGGGATTTTACCAAGGTCATGTTTATTTGTCATTTACTTGTATTAATTTTCTTCAGCTTCAGCTTGAACTTGCATATGTGTAATTAATGATCTATTGTCATTAGCCCCTGGCCTTGCCCTGCCTAATGATATTGAGCTTCCTCATCATTTCTTTCAACAGATATAGTAAATTTGATTCCAATGTACTTAGTCCAGTTAGAACCATATGTAGAAGTATTACCTTGGCTTATGTTATTTTTAAAAATGTATTCGCAATGAATAAGTGGTTTGTCTTGGACACTTCAATCACCTCTATCACCAAGATCACATTTTCCAATTAGTCTTTCTTTGTTTCCATCTCTCCTATTACAAACATCAGTAATTATCAATGCATCTTAACCTTTGATCAATTTCAGACTGTAGAAGCTTGTAAAATCTTCACGTCTTCATTTTTGGCTTTAGTGTCGGATGGGTAAATTTAAAATAATAATAGTCAAATGTGGGTATCATTTTACCAGTGACAGCATTGTACTTTAAGGTAGATCATGAAATATTCTTCACAACAATGAATTGTGGTATGTTCTTCGAGCTGCTATTCTAGCTGTTGAAGACCACGTGGTTATCTGATGCAAAGTGGCTAACATCAGTGCAGTTCATCAAATTAATCCCAAAGATATTGATTTTTATGTGTTATATTTTTTCATGAAGACTTCCTATCTCCTAGATTTTTGAAATCAATGGAGATCCCTAAAATAATGACAATATATGTAGAAAGAAGAGATTTATAATTAACCATTATCATTTGAGGGTATTAAGTTTTTGACCTTTAACTCCAGAATAACTAGTCTTAAAATTTTTTCTAGGAAACTGTGGGGCTTCTTTCATTTAAATTAGTTAGGGTTGAATCCTTATAATTTAGAACAAGTTTTAAAGAAGTACACATTTCTTTATAGTATTATTCTAATCAGTTCATACTTTTCCTTGTGTTTTTTCCTCCCGTATAGAACTCATGTGTAAAGTTGTTTTTCACAATAAAAAAGATAAGATAAAGTGTTTTTATTAGCCTGAGTAAAACAAAGCATTGTGTCAATAGAAGATAAACTACTATTTTCTATTTGAAGATTTTTGTACTTTGTTATAGCTTGTATCACTTAGATGGCTGATTAATCCTTTGATTGTAAACAGTTTCTTCTGCTGGAAAATCCTTCTTAGTAAGTGGAGAGCAGATTGGGACTTAATAAAAATGCAAGCCTCAGAAAAATTGCATTTAGTGAAGGTAACACCATTCTGTATCTACCCACCATAGCAAAAGATAACTGCTTATTTGCCTTTTCAAGACACTGAAAAAATATAAATAGACAGATAAGTAGATACAAAGGTATCATCATGCTAACCAGATGTGCTAGAAACCAAAGAAAAATGATGCTACAGTTGATATTCATCAGTAGGTATAAGAATAGACAAACAGATTGAAGAGATATAGAACCATTGGAAACCTTTAAATGACAGAATACCTGGTCCAATGAGTGGTCTGGGATCTCAGGGCTCTGCTGTCATACAAGTGATGTTGAATAGCTTAAAATCAATAGTTGGCACTGAGACAGACTGCATCCCATCTCCTATAGTCATAGTGTGTGTTTTAAACATATTATGATGGATAGAGTTCATGTGCAAGAATTTATTAGAGGAAAATGTAGTGCTACATCGTTATACTTTCTAAGAATATTGATTAGTGGCTGAATATAAAACATCTAAACCCACTCCATTATAAAAGGATAGAGAAGGAGATCTTCCAGAGATCTCAGTTTAATTATTTTGAGATGACCAGTGGGAAGTGTCAGAATTCGAATCAAGGCTTAGACCATGTATGTATATTATCAGAGCCTACTGAGTCAATCCACCATTCAAGTGTCATTTTGGTCTATTGTGGAAGCTTGTGTGATGCTGTGATGTTGAATGCCATGGAACCAGCAGTTACTCAGTGGCTGAGCTTCAGTAAAACTTCCAGACTAAGGCTGGCTAAGAAGAAAGGCCTGAGCCCTCCCAAAAATTAACCAATGAAACTTTATGTATTACAAAAGAGTATTCTTTGACTAGCTTGCTTTGGACACATCCGCCAGAAAGATCAATTACTAGGCAAGAATACCGCGTTGGGTGAAGTAGTGAACCAAGAATGACAAGGGAGACACTAGTGAGACTGGCATAACAGCCCCAACAAAGGATTAACACAAACCCAAGGAGGATGTTGGAGGACGGAGCACCATTTCGTTCTTTATACAATCAGATCACCATTGGTCAGATTTCACTTGAGACCACATTATCTGTCTGTCTATCTACCTACTTACTAGTCAAACTTTCACTAATTAACCATGGCACAGTCCCGGAATAAGTTCACATGGTGAAGCATGTAGCGGGCCTCGCCTCGATGCCCATCACCCTTCTCACTGTGAGGACTTTGCCAGGCTCAGCTAGTTTCCAAGTCGAGGATTTACAACAGGCTTTGTTCCAACTCCGAAAGCCCTTACATATAAAAGCATAAAATGCTGTCCAAGTTTGTGTCATCCTCACAGCTGTTTCCATGTGTGAGACCACTTTGGCAGTCACTCTGTCAGTCCACCTTGTTGAAGGTCTTCCTCCTTTTTGCTGATTCTCTTCTTTACCAAGCATGATGCCTTTCTCCAGGGACAGGTTCCTCCTGATAACATGTCTCGTTAGCCTTCCTTCTAGGAGACATTCTGACCGTATATCTTCCAAGAGAGTTTCTGGCAGGCTACTGTATATGCCATGTTCTTTGCCAGCCCCATAATTCAAATTAATAAATTCTTCCGAGGTCTTCTTTATTCATTGACCATCTTCCACAAGGATAAGAGAATATTAAAAAACACCATAGCTTGGATCAGGCACACCTTTCCCTTCATGTCAGAGAGATCTTTTCCATTAGTTTTCTCAGAGCAATACACCTTTTAACTTCCTGGGTGCTGCTCCCATGGGCATTGCATGTGCATCCATGGAATATAAAATGCTTGACAACTTCATTTCTTTTCTCCATTACCATGGTCCAGTTGTTAGGATTTCTGCATTGTTAACATTGATGTATAATCCATACTGAAGACTATAGGTTTTGATCATCATCAGTGAGTGCTTCGACCTTCTTCCTTTTCGGCAGATAAGATGGTTTCATCTGCATATAACAGTGTGAGAGTCTTCTTTCCATCTGATGCCCTATTCCTCTTTACATAGTCCAGAGGTATGAATTATTTTCTTTATACAAAGATTGAATTGAAATAGCATCCGACTTTTCCTATTGTAAACCATGCAGAATCCCCTTTAATGTGTTCGGATAACTGGCTCCAGGTCAATGAATATACTTAAGTTTCACATTACCTTAATTAAGGATCTGGAATTCCCATTCTTCAATGTTATATATATTTGTTATGAACCACACAGTCAAATTCCTTTGCACACCAATAAAACGTGGGTAAACATATGGTGGTCTAGTGGTTACTCATTGGGCTGTGATCCTCATAGTTGTCAGCTTGAAACCACTAGCAACTCTGCAGGAGAAAGACTGGGCTTTCTACTCCCATAAAGTGTTAAAGCATCAGAAACCCACAGTGGAGTCACAATGAGTCAGAATTGACTCAATAGCAGTGAGTTTGGTTTTAGTCATGTCTCGGTATTCTCTCCTTTCAACCAAGAGCCATCTGACACCATGGCAATATTCTCTTTCATCCCACATCTTCTTATTATTGCATGAATTTCTCAGGTTAGTGATGATGTACTGTTGGAACAGACTGCATTATCATCAACAAAAATGTCCTTCTTTTTGATATTAATGCTGCTGCCTGGTAATTTCCACATTCCATTGGGTCACCTTTATCTGGAAAGGGTACACATATGAATCATTTCCAGTTGGCATAGATGAATGAGAATTCCAATGTTTCACAAGTTTTCTGAAACATTGCAATTAGTCTTTCATCAAGTCTTAGAGCCTTGCTTTTTAGCCAAACTTTCCACATGACTTCGACTACCATTTTCTAGACCTCAGTTTGATCATATGTTATCATGTGAAATGATTGAGCACTTACCAATTATTTGAAATATAGCAACTCTATTTCTTCTATCATGCTTCCTGCATCATTCAATATTTTTCTGATAGAATGTGTTGATTTTATAAATCAATTACAAAATTACAATATTACATAAGTTTGATTTCTTTCTTTTGTTCTTTCAACTTAAGGACTACCAAGTGTGTTTTCCCCTTTGAATTTTCTAAGTCTTTTCACATTATATTTGCCTTCTTGAATTAGCATTTGAAACTTTTTGTTTAGCTTGTTTGCTTTATTGTTTATTGTTTACTTTAGCTACTCTGTGTTAAAGAGCCAGTATCAGAATCTCTTCTGACATCCAGTTAGGTCTTTTCCTTCTTGTAATTTCAATGAACTTTTGAAATATTTATATTTAATGTAATTCACAGATAATTAGTAGTTACTGTTCAATGTGTGAAATACATTTTTGAGACGGTGTCTCAATTAAATGGGTTATCCATCCAAGACTGTATTTCACTCCAGTGGATTTGTTTTCCACTTCTTCAGCTTCAACTTAAACATCCATATGAGTAATTCACGGTCTGGCTTTCTTCATTTAGCATAATTTCCTCCAGTTCCTCCCATGTGGCGATATGCTTCATGCAATCGTCACTGTTTTTTAGCGATGCATAGTGTTCCATTGTATGTATGTACCACAGTTTTCAATCCATTCGTTTGTTGGTGGAAATGTAGGGTGTTTCCAACTCCTTGCCATTGTGAACTGCGCCGCGATGAACATTGGAGCGTGAAAATAAGTGTAAGAGCTGAGGTAAAGGTGGCAGCTGGCTGCAAAATTAAATAGGGTGCTCACCATAAATCTCTTGGAGAAGATTAAAATTGAGTAAAGGCTGACAAAAAGGCGGAAATGGGGAGAAGAACATTCCAGAGGGAGAAATAGGTAGAGCTTGATCCCCAAGAGTGAGTGTTCCCGAGAACCTGGGAATGGCGAGAAAGCCAGAGTTTGCTGGAGCAACTGAAGGAGAGGGAAGGTGGTCAGAGAAAATGTGGGATCACATAGTGTGGGTGTGGGGTACATCTTGAAATTCCTTCTGATTTTCAGAGGAGTCAGGCAACGAGTCAGAGTAAAACGGTGAGACACTTTGGGGTTCAGAAAGGGAATGACATTATTCCAGGCCATCCATGCAAGTATCTCTTCTAGAATATCAATTATTCTGTTTGGCACTTCAGTATGTCAGCATGTCTGTTTGCCAGTCACCAAATATAGATTCAGCATATTACTAGAACTACATGGTAAACAACTGACTATTTTTGATAACATAGGCACTGTTGTCTTGATTATTTGAAACAACAACAAATGCTAAATAAAAATTCTCAGTTATTCTTCTGAACTATTCAAACAAACATCCCAAGATAGACCCAGGAATCCTTGGGAGGCACAACTGGGGTAGATGAGTTGTAATTAGTTCAGCAAATAGACCCAATAAAATAGACCCGGCAAATAGACCCAAGAGAACTCCACACGTCATTTATTTCTTTTCCTTTGGTTAAATCTCACTGATACACAATCAGTGAAATATGTGTTATTCCAAGAATTTTATTTCTTTAAAAGTAAACTTGAAAAGTTCATAGCTATCATATGCAATACACATTTTTTCGATTGCATGTACAAAGTCACAATTTTCAAAAGAAGAATGGTGAAAATATATTTCAGGCTAAACTCTTTAGAACTTAGTATCTAATGATGTTAAAATTTTAATAAACATTCATTTTATCAATATTTTCACACATTCAATTGTGCAAAGATAATTTTGACATTTTTCTCTGTTATGGTCAATTTCTCAGAAAACAAAAAACCCCAGTATGTTAGCGCTGGAAGTGTATGGGGTCTTAGAATTGTTTTCCAAATGAAACAATTTAGCTTCTCTAGATGTGCAAACACTTGCTACATGGTGTTCACATGAACCTTATGAAGCAGTAACATTCTCTGCGACAATATGACGACCCTAATAGATTAGCCAAATGCCTCAATGTTGCACATTAATGAGAGACAAGCTATGAAACCTGGTTTTGTTAGGTGTCTGGATTGGTGTTACTGGCACCTCAATTCTTTGCCTTAAGGCAAAGAAAGACTTCATGCAGCAGAAGCACTTTATAATCAAAGTGAGATTTTATGAAGAAAAGGGAAAGTTTCTGAGGTAGTTAGCTTATTGTGCCAACCTGGCCAATAAACATGTGGGGTTAATTGAAGGCAGAGGAATAAATGGCTCCGTGAGCCTTGCCTTTCGAGTTCTCAGGTCTCTTGCTTTGTGATGGTCGTACCAGGGTGCAGCTGCCTTAGCTGGATCTCTGCTTCAGCTGGCAAGGCTCGCTTCCTGCAAGACACCCCTGAGGAGAAGCAGCATGGACCTACCCCATTGCAGCCCTGGGTGCTGGAGCAGTCGTGTGGGGACCCCTGCCAGCGCTGAGATGCTTACACGCTCACTGACTCGGCTTTTCTCCTGCAGTCGGCATCATTGTGTGTGTTTTGTGAGAAAGTTGGTGTCAGGCATATGGATTAATAATGTTGGACTTGTGGGTTTGGGCCACACTGGGTTGGGATGTTTTCTTGATGTGCACTTACCCCTTATATAAAACTCTCTCTTATACATATGAGTTTCTGTGGATTTGTTTCTCTACAGTATTCAGACTAACATAGTTTCAGGTATTACAGTGTCGATAAGGAACACGCTATTTGTGGCACGCATGCCAGGCTTTGCAGAAGTCGTGTGCAGTTCACCAGTGGGAGCCAAAATCCACTTGGCAAGAATGTGGAAACGGGGATAATGAAGCTCACACCTATGGAACCGGGAATCCTGCGAGGCCAAGAGCGTGGGGGGGAAGGGGGGCGCCTAGAGGTCCAGCAAGTGCTTATGTACTGCACGTGTGGGAGAGACTGCCTCTTTCTGCCCACAGCAAACAAGAGCAGAGCAAAGAGGCTGGCGGCCAAGAGGGTGTGATGGGTTCCGTGCCTGATTCTTATTCTCTCCTGCCCCACTGATCGGGGAGGCGTGGTTGAGGACCTTGGCCGATGATACTGGCTGAGGTTACGCCCACTTGTGTGATGTCCTGTGACTGAACCTACTCTGTGCGCCCAAGTGGACTTCCCACCGGGGCTCAGGGACTTTGTACCTAAATGTGCTCAGTTTGAATCTTTCCTATAGGTGTGTGATTGGGCCTGATCTCTTTCCAACCTCTGTATGGGCGCCCTATGTAGCCCTTGGGGAGACAACCCCCTTTGCCCTAATCTAGCAACATACTATTTCCACTCAATCTGGAGTCTACTCTAAATTATTAGGTAAAATGTACACTTAGGTTCCTTTACTGTGTACAAAAGCACAGCTGGGCTTCCCCTGGGTCATAGCTACTTACTAGAATCCATTCTGAACTTTGTCCTCAATCTGAACACAAACTTCCACTGTACTCTTTACTATTGCAGTCCACTCTAGGAACTGCAGAGATTCGGCCATGGTTGACTTGCAGGGATGACAAGTTTATGTAGTTGAACCTAATAACTTGGTGACTCAATGTGCCTTAGCTAACTTTGTAGAGTCTCATTTCCTTAACCTATTGGCGATTCCTTCCCAGGGGTGGCAAACTTTTGAGACTGAAGAACCATCCCTGTCTTTCAAAATAATTTAAAATTTAATTGATAGCTAAAAATATATTTTTTACAAGCAAATGAAATCACTATGATCTGAATAATATTCTTTAATTTAAAAAAATTCTTCAGAGGCACCTGTGCATAACCAGAGTCGCATATGGCTCAAAAGCTGTAGTTTGCCAACCTCAGCCTCGGCCTCAGCCTCAGCCTCAGCCTCAGCCCCAGCCTCAGCCTCAGCCTCAGCCTCAACAGGCTGCAGGAGGGGAAAAGGAGGCCCAGAAAGTGAAATACAGACAGGTAGGAGGAAGGGTTCGATTCTGCTGGGAACTTTATGAAACACTGGGTATAACCCATCTTGAAAGCATCCCCCACCAAGAGTCAAAAAAACTGGCATATTTTCTCACAAATTCTAATCATCTTTTTTCTTTTTCCTGTTAACAGTTTTATTGATGTTTTGTTTTTGTTATTTTATTTCTTTGAACCATTCCTCATCTATCATGAAAAGAAGAAAATCAATACTGTTTTATAAGAACAAACTCAGATACAGTGTGTGAATGTTCTAGTGCTATGTTAGTATATATTGGATTTTTTAAAAGAAAATTGTTAAATTAATTGAAGTGCAATGATTTATTTTAGCAAATGAGAAGAAATTTTTACATAGATACTTTATTATAGTTGCTGGATACATGAGCACATGCTTAGTGCATGCTAAGCCATCTTTATTTTTAAATGACTTTTCCTAAAATGAAATAAATTGTGAAAATAAACTAATCGACAGAATTTTGCAACCATATCCATAATCCAGTTTCAGAATATTTCTATCACTGCAAACATGGCAATCAGAATCCATAGATGTGTCTTTTTAACCTTTTAAAAAATCATTTTATTGGGGGCTCATATAACAATTATTATAATCCATACATTATATCCAATGTGTTAAGCAAATTTGTACATTTGTTATCATCATGATTTTCAAAGCATTTTCTTTCTACCTGAGCTCCTCATTTTTTATCAGCTCCTTATTTTCCCCTCCCTCCCCCACTCTTCCTCCCTCAGAACACCTTGATAATTTATAATTTTTTTCCTTGTCTTACACTGACCCATCGATGTCTCCCTTTACCCACTTTTCTGTTGTCTGTCCCTCTGGGAGGGGATTATATGTAGATCATTGTGATCTGGTCCCCCTTTTTCTCTCCCCACCATCCCCTTCCCCTCCTGGTATCGCTGCTCTCACTATTGGTCCTGGGAGGTTTATCTGTCCTGGAGTCCCTGTGTTTCCAGCTCTTCTCTGTACCCATGTACATACTCTGGTCTAGCCTGATTTGTAAGGTAGAATTGGGGTCATGATAGTTGGGTTGGGGGAGGAAGCATTAAAGTACTAGAGAAAAGCTCTATGTCTCATCAGAGCTATACTGCACATTGACTGGTTTGTCTCTTGTGACCCTTCTGTAATTAGATGTTCAATTTTCTACAGATGGGCTTTGGGTCTCCACTCTACATACCCCCTCATTCACACTGATACAATGTTTTGTTCTGGGTCTTTGATGCCTGATACCTGATCCAATCGACACCTCCTGATCACACAGGCTGGTGTGCTTCCTCCATGTGGATTTTGTTGCTCCTCAGCTAGATAGCCACTTGTTTTTATTCAACTTTACTAATATGGATATTTCATCAGTTAGTACTTCAAGCCATCCTAGCTTTAAGCAATCTTGTGTTATCTGAATGTCATAGATTGTGATTAAGTGTTCTTCCAATCATAAAATCACATTATTCTTTATATACTTTTTAGATTATTTTCTCCGCACAGAGATTGAGTATGCATGGTAAAAGAATACCACCTGATGCATTTCTTTTCTGATTTTAAACTGTGCAGGATTCTCTTGGTCTCTTTGTGTGAATGACTGAGGAAGAACAAAGAAGAGCTGATGTCTTTGAATTAGGGTCTTGGCAAAATATATTGACTACACTGTTGTCTGCAGAAGATTGGAAAAAATATGTCTCAGAAGAAGTACTGACAGATGGTTCCTTGGGAGTGAAGACAGTCTTATAGACTTGGAACATTTTATTTATGAGAAGGATCCAGTTCTCAAAGGAAAACTTGTGAATTGTCAAAAAAGTAAAAAAAAAAAATTAATGAAAAATAAGTTTACCCTCAGTGAGATGGATTGGCATAGTGGTTACCAAAATTATCTCTCATGTGACACTGACCATGAATGGCACAGAACTGGACAGTGTTTTTTCTGTTGTACATAAGGCCTGATGGGTAGGAGCCAACTCAATAGCACCTAACAATAGAATGCTTTTAAAAATCTTATTATTCGTTTTTTAAGATCATTTTATTCAGGGCTCTTACAAATTTTGTTAATCCATACATCAATTGTATCAGACATATTAGTGCATATATTGCCATTATTCTTTTCTAGACATTTACTTTCTATTAAGCCTTTGGAATCAGCTCCTCTTACCTGCCACACCCCTGAACCCTTGATAGATTATAGATTGTTATTGTTTTCATATCTCACACTCATCACTGTCTCCCTTCCCCTCTGATTTGTTGTTCTTCCCCCTGGAGAAGTGTGTGTGGTTATGTGGCATTCATTGTGATCGGTACTCCCTTCCTCCCCACCTCTTCCCTCCTTTTGGTATCGCTACTCTAATTCCTGTTCCTGGGTTCCTTCTGTCATGAGCTTTTCTTTTCTTTTTAATTGTTTGATTAGGGGCTTCATACAACTCTTATAAAAATCCATACATACATCAATGGTGTAAAGCACGTTTGTACATTCATTGCCTTCATCATTCTCAAAACATTTGCTTTCCCTGGCATCAGGCCCTCATTTTCCCCATCCCTCCTAGCTCACTCCTCCCTCATGAACCCTTGATAATTTATAAATTATTATTTTGTCATATCTTGACCTGTCCAACATCTCCCTTCACTCACTGTTCTGTTGTCCATGGGGAGGAGGTCACACATGTAGATCCTTGTAATTGGTTCCCCCTTTCCAACCCACCCTCCATCTATCCTCCCAGTATTGCTACTCACACCACTTGTCTTGAAGGGATTATCTGCCATGGATTCCCTGTGTTTCTAGTTCCTGTCTGTACCAGTGTACATCTTCTGGTCTAGCCAGACTTGCAAGGTAGAATTGGGATCATGGTAATTGGGGGGCAGGAAGCATTTAGGAATTAGAGGAAAGTTGTATTTTTCATCATTGCTACATGGCACCCTGACTGGCTCATCACCCCAAGACCCTTCTGTAAGGGTACACAAATGGGCTTTGGGTCTCCACTCCGCACTCCCCCTCTCATTCCCTATGGTAAGACTTTTTTGTTCTGATGATGCCTGATACCTGATCCCTTCGACACCTTGTGATTGCACACTCCTGAAGGCCAAAAAACAATCCTTGACCTAACTACAAACTTTTCTTGCTTATTGTGTTTTGTTTTGTTGTCATTGGTAAGTTGTTTTCTTGTATATTGTTGCTTGGTTTTGCTCTGTCTTGTTTTCGTGCATGTTATTATCTCTGAAGGTCTGTCTAAATAAGATAGGCTGGATGAACAATCTGGAGGAGAAAACAACAGGACTGGCAGTTCCGGGGGACATGGGATAAGGGGAGGTGGGGGGAAAGGTAGTGGTGTTAACAAACCTAGGGACAAGGGTACAACAAGTGATCCAAATCGGTGGTGAGGAGGGTGTGGGAGGCCTGGTAATACATGATCAAGGATAATGTACCCAAGAGGAATTGCTGAAACCCTGGTGGGGACTGAGCATGATAGGAAAGAAAGTCAAGGGAAATAGAAGAAATAGCTGGGAGGCAAAGGGCACTTATAGAGGTCTAGATAAAGACATGTACATATGCAAATATACTTATATATGAGGATGGGGGAAGAGATCTATGTGCATATATTTATAGGTTTAGTATGAAGGTAGCAAAAGGACATTGGGACTCCACTCAAGCACTCTCTCAATGTAAGAATACTTTCTTCTATTAAATTGGCATTCTTTGATGCTCACCTTACCAACACAACAGCTGATGACAAAATGGGTGAATAAGCAAATATGGTAAAGAAAACTGATGGTACCAGGCTATCAAAAGATGTAGCATCTGGGGTCTTAGAGGCTTGAAGATAAACAAGTGGCTATCTAGCTCAGAAGCAATAGAGGCCACATGGAAGAAGCACATCAGCCTGTGCGATCACGAGGTGCCGGAGGGATCAGTTATCAGGCATCAAAGAACAAAACTTATATCATTGTGTGCTTACCTCCCTGATATGACAGTTGAAGACAAAGCAGGTGCATAAGCAAATGTGGTGAAGAAAGCTGATGGTAGCCAGCTATCAAAAGATATAGCATCTGGGGTCTTAAAGGCTTGAAGGTAAACAAGCAGGTATCTTGCTTAGAAGCAACAAAGCCCACATGGAAGAAACACTCCAGCCAGTGCAATAGAATTCTTTCTGCTTTGAAAAGATATCCATAGACTATCTCCAAAAGAAACTATTCCTTTGAAAACACAGATTAAGAAAATAAAAGAAGGTGAGGAGTAATGATGTGAGTCATCGCTTGGAGCTCTTAAGATTTTATCTTTCCCTTCATGCAAATATCTCAAAAACAAGCAGAGAAAACGGACATGTTGAGGGACATTGCATGGATGGATTCCTTTTTGATTTACCTTGTCTGTTTTGCCTTATTCGATAATGTTTCCTTCTCTTGCTCACATCACTGCCTTTTAGTTTAGTGTTTTCAAAGTGTGTGACTTGGCTTTAGAAATGAGTGTAGACTGACAAATTTTCCTCATCTTTTTGTCCCTGTGCCCATAGTTTCCACAAGGTCAATATCAGGCTTCACTGTTTTGACAATGGCCAGAAGGATGGGATTTGTTACTGTGTGCAGATAAATGTGCGAATGCCACCATTATTTATGGGATGGGATAAAAGTCACGCAGACTTCTGAGACAAGAGGCTGGTGTATGCTTTATATCTTTACTTTTGATGAGTTCCCTCATAGACTTTGTTCCTTCCATAGTCCAGTGACTAGCCAAAGTAAATTTCAGGTGGAGTAAAGCTGTCAACATTTATTGATTTTTATAACTTACATTTATGCAGGTACAGAACCAACATCTCACTTAGGATGACTCTATGTAGCAGATAGAATGGAGTTCTGTTATTTTTATTTTACTTTTTAAAGTTTTGAGGGTTTCTGTCAGAGAGAAAGGCTTCAATCTTGGGGATCATTCTTACAGAAATGTTAAGGGCCAGTTTCTGAAAGAAACTATAAATATCAGTGATCCTCATGTTGATGTTTATGAAATGTTTAATATAGTATATCTGACTTCATGGGTTTATAAAATTAAGAGGGCTCATATTTATATTTAAGTAAATGTGGTAAATTTTCTATTTACATGAAAAATATTCTTGATAGATGATTGATAGAACCTTAATCTTTTTAAAATATTCCTTTGAGGTAAATTTGTATTAAATTATGGTCAGAGATCATCAAAATGTCTTTGTTGTAGTCAGAGCTGTATTGAGAAACAGAAACAGTTAGTTATACAGAGAGAGGAAGATAATTTATTTTAAGGAATTGATTAACAGCTATGTGGGTACTGGTAAGTTCAAAATTCATAGGTCGACATAGAAGGCCCCAGATCTTTGTGCATTAGGCTGAGTTCTCTAGAAAAGTAAAGCCGTTGACACTTATACATGTGCATAAACACTTTTGGACCATGAAACTGGAAGTGGCTTACACTGTTCTAGAAGTGAGCAAGTCAAGTCCAGTTCAAGTCTGTGTGCCAGATGTTATGCTGGAGGCCCTTCCTGACTTGTATAGTGGCCTGGGCTGATGAGCCATCTAGACAAACTCAGAAACAGAAAGACCATAGGTTTGTTGATGGAGTAGTGGATGAATTCAAGATAAGCACGTTAGGATCATGGCTACAGAGTTGCATGAATCCAAGGTCAGATGGCAATATAGGAGTTCCCTGATAACTCTGAGAGTGGACATGCAATATGAAAGGCTATTGACTCAAGTCCAAAGCTCTTGGGCTCCATGAGATATATGCAAGATATTAGCCTGTAAGCAAGAAGAGAAAGGCTTTCTCACGGCGTCTGCTTAAATTGGACTATATTAACTACATTATACCCTTAATGAAACATCCTTCAAATTACATCAGCGCTAGGACCTGTTTCAGAGGGTAACACTCAACCTTTATGGACTTAGTGACAGAAAGGAAGCTGGAAATCACATGATAGAATTTTTCAAGACCAACGACTTGTTTATAGCAAATATATTTTCCCCCAACAACACAAAAAGCAACTCTACACATGGGCTTCTCCAGTTGTAGAAATCAACATGACTACAACCGTGGGAAAAGATAATAGAGAAGCTCAATATCAGCAGTGAAAACCAGGCCAGGGGAAGACTATGGAAGAGACCATCATTTGTTCAAGTGTAAGTTCAAATTAAACGAGAAAAAAATTAAAACAAATCTAGGAGAGCCGAAATGTGACCTTGAGTCCATCCCACCTGAATTTCCAGAACATCTCAAGAACAGATTTGAGGCATTGAACCCTAAAGACAGAAGACCTGATATGCTTTGGCTGGACCTCAGGAACATCATTCATGAAGGAAGCCAAAGTCATTAAAAAGAACAAAAAAATCAAAGAGGTTTTCAGAAGAGATACTGAAACTTCCTCTTATTCATAGAGCAGCTAAAACAAATGGAGGAAATGATAAAGTCTAATAGTTAAATATAAAATTCAGAGCTTGAGAAAACAAAGCCAAATATTAGTGTGAAATGTACAAAAACCCTGAATTAGAAAACTAAAAGGGAAGAACACATGCAGCATGCTTTAAATTGAAAGAACTCAAGAAAAAATTAAATCTGAAAGATTCTCTGGGAAAACTATTGAGTGATGCAGAAAGCATCCAAAGGAGATGAAAAAAAATGCACAGTCACTGTCCCAAAGAGAACATTCCACCATTTCAGGGGTAACATGTGAGCAAGAGTCAATGGTAGTGAAGGAAGATATGCACCTGCACTGAAAACATTAGCTAGACAGTAGGCAGCAGGAATGGATGGAATACCAATTGAAATGTGTCAACAAGTTGATAAAGTACTGGAAGCACTCACTCATCCATGCCATGGAATTTGGAAGATAGTTACTTGGTCAATTAACTGGAAGAGATACATATGTATACCCGTCCCAAAGAAAGGTGACCCAACAAAATGATCAAACTATACAGCAATATTTTGAATAGCACATGCAATTAAAATGTTACCATGTTGCCAAAGTTGTAGTAGTACATTTCCAGGGAGATGCCAGAGGTTCGGGTGGGATTCAGGAGAGGACATGAGCAAGGGATATCATTGCTTATGTCTGATGGATCCTGGGTGAAAGTAGAAAATAGCAGAAAGATATTTACTTGTATTTTATTGACTTTGCAAAGTATTAGACTGTGTGGTTCATCACAAACCATGCATAAGCCTTTCCAAGAATGAAAATTCCAAAATAATTCAATGTGCTTATCTGTAACTTGTACATGGATGAAGAGGCAGTGTGCAAACAGAACAAAGGAAATACTGCATTGTTTAAAATCAGGAAGATATGCTATCTTCCTATCACAATATTATTTAATTTGTATGCAGATAAAATAATCAAAGAAGTTGCATTATATGAAGGAGAATATGGTATCAGGATTGGAGGAAGGCTTATTCACATCCTATCATATGCAGATGATACAACCTTGCTTTGTAAAATGAGGAGGGCTTGATGCACTTCCTGATGCAAATCAAGGATTTCAGCCTTTGATATGGGTTACACCTCAATGTGAGGAAGACCACAATCCTCACCACTGGACCAGTAGGTAACATGATAAATGGAGACACATCTGAAGTTGTCAAGGATTTCATCTTGCTTGAATCCACAATCAAATCTCATACAACAAGCAGTCAAGAGCTCAAAAGATGTATTATATTAGGTAAATATGCCTCATAAGAGTTCTTTAGTGATAACAGTTGTATTAGCCCCTAAAAAAGCAATTTAAAAAGAGTTCTTTAGAATATTGAAAAGCAAGAGTGTTACCTTTATGATGAGTAAGGTGTGCCTGACCCAAGCCCTGGTATTTTCAATTGTTTCTTGTGCATGTGAAAGTTGGACATTGAATAAGGAAGACAGAAGAAGAGTGGATGCATTGGAATTACGGCGCTAGCTAAGAATATTCAGAGTACCATGGACTGCTAAAATGACAAACAAACCTGTCCTGGAGGAAGTATGGCCAGAATGGTCCTTAGAGGTAAAGATGGGAAGATTTCATTTTACATGCTTTGGACATTGTCAAGAGAGACCAGTTCCTGGAAAAGACTATATTGCTTGATAAAGTGGAGGATCAGTTAAAATGCGGAAAACCGTCAAGGAGACAGAATGA
Source organism: Tenrec ecaudatus (assembly GCF_050624435.1). Classification (NCBI taxonomy): domain Eukaryota; kingdom Metazoa; phylum Chordata; class Mammalia; order Afrosoricida; family Tenrecidae; genus Tenrec; species Tenrec ecaudatus. The sequence goes on along the minus strand of NC_134534.1, from coordinate 124,454,203 downwards.
CATAGTAGCTGCAACAATGGTCTCAGTCATAGGAACAATTACAGGGTTGAAGCAGAAGAAGGGCATATTTCATTCTTTTGTGCATGGGTCGCTATGGGTCAGAACCAACTAAATGGTAGTTAACAACAACATTGCACCCTAATCTTCTTACAACTGCTTGGCTTCTCACAGAAAATCCCTTCATGCAGTTGATTACATTATGTTAGATCATTTCATGGGGAGCTCTCACATGCCAAACCTTTGAGAATTTTGGCCCAGCCAAGTTAACACAAAGCCTACCTGCCCCAGGGGATCTAGTCATAATCATCTTAGCTTCCTTCTACAACAAAGACTCAAGAAATTAAGAGAACTGGATACATATACAAATGACAAACCTGAATCATTAAATAGAAGAAGAAAAGAGACTGGATGAAAACAGCTAATGAGTGAGTAGATGCATCTACTCCGGGTACTCATCAGTTCACCCAGCATAACAGGGTCAACCTGAGACAAAGCAAACAGCTTTGTTTTAATGAACCTTCCAATGAATACAGATGAGGAAGAAGAATATGGTGATCAATTTCTGGAAGAAAAATAAAAATTCAGTGAAAATCTTATGAATAGAAGCAAAATATTTTCTGATACTTCACTAGATTAGCTCCTCAGGTTTGATAGCACTCCAATTACCACTGACCTGACTCAAAGTTTAGTTGACCTTACTAACTTGGATGCAGTAAAATGTTCCGGACTTTCCTGTGCGATGTGGCACCACTCAAAATAAGCTGAAACAGCTACAAACATCCATTAATTATCAGAAGTTTGAAATTACAAAATATAGACCAGGAAAAATGGAAAGTTATCAAAATTAAGTTGAACATATAAATATTGATATTTTAGGTATTATAAAACTGGAATGCACTATGCCAGGAATGGCAAATTAAAGATGAATGTGCCGTGTTTACTGTAAAACAAAACACTTTTAAATATCTCAAATACATATTCTCAAATGTAAAATGAAATGCTTTGATAAATTATTACTAATATGAATGCAAAAGTTGGAAACAAAAAAAAGGGATCAATCGTGGGAAAATACAGCCTTGGCAATAGAAATTATGTCTCTAGAAAACAGAGAGATCTCATGATAAAATTTTGCAAGATCAAAACTTATTTATTTCAAATACCTTGCTGTCAACAACAACTTACCCATGGGCCCCACCAAATACATAAGAATCAAATTGACCACCTCTATGGGGAAAGTATGGCCCTCCAGCAAAACAAGACAGGATCAACTGCAGAACAGATCATCAGTGTCTGATATACAGGTCAAGTTGAGGCTGAGAAAACTTAGCACAACTTCAGGACAGCCAACAAACCTTGAAGTACAATCTACCTAAATGTCGAGCTAATCAAAGCATATATTTGACATATTAAACATAAAAGATATGAGCCAGATGAGTTGAAGTATGGCATCAATTCACCACAGGTCATTAAAAAGACAAGAAAGGAAAAGACCATAAAGGATATCAGACGGGACTCTGAAACTTGCTATTGAATGTAATATATCCAAAGAAAAGAGAATATAAAATAAAATTTAAAAGGTGAACAGAAAATTGCAAAGGGTGGATTGACAAGACCAAGTAAAGTATTATAAGGAAAGGTTCAAAGACCTGCACGTATAAACTCAGTTTTTATAAATCTGGAAGAACTTAATTAAGAAAGGAAAAAGGTTTTAAGTTGCACTCTTGAAGGATTCTATGTACAGGATCATGAATAACACAGGAAACATCCAAGGAACTGGAAGTAATACATGGTCATTGTATGTAAAGAAATTACCAGGATCTAACCATTTTAGGAATTAGTCTATGATCAAGAACTCATGTTATCTATAAGAGAAATCCAAGCTGCATTGAAGGCATTGGTGAAAAACAAGGATGTAGAAATTGACAAAATACCAATAGAACTGATTAAACAATTGGATGCAGGGCTAAAAATGCTCACTTGTCTATGCTAAAAATTTGGAATAGAGTTCACTGCCCAACCAATTGAGAGAGATTTACAGTCATACTCATTCCAAAGAAGGTACTCCAACAGAATGCAAAAATCATCCAACATAAAACCATATACAAGTCAAATTTTGCTGAAGGTAATTTTTAAAAGTTGCATCAGAATAACAACAGGAAGCAGTCAGAAACTCAAGCTGGGTTTAGAAGAGAATATGGAATGAAAATATCATTGGTGATATCAGATGAATCTTGGCTAAAATCAGAGAAGGCCAGCAAGATGTTTACCAGTGCTTTATTGACTATACAAAAGCATTTGTCTCTGTGGATCATAACTGATTACGGGTAAAATTGTGAAGAATTGGAATTCCAGAACACTAGATTGTGCTCATGCAGAAGCAACATTTAGACCAAGAGACAATTGTTCTAACAGAATCAGTTGTCGCTGCATGGTTTAAAACAGGAACTGTATTAGTGTTATCCTTTCAAATTTTATGTTGAACAAATAATGTGAGCAGCTGAATTGTAGGAAGAACATAGCATCAGGATTTAAGTAAGAATCATCAATAATCTTTGATATGCAAATGACATAACCTTGCTTACAGAAATTAAAGACATAAAGTCCTGATTCATGAAGATCAAAGACTTTAGTACAGACTACACCTCCACATAAGGAAACAAAAGTCCCCATAAATGGACCCATAAACAATACCATGATAAATGGAGTAACTATAGAAGTTGTTAAGGTTTTACTTGACTCTGTAAACAACACCCATGGAAGCCATAGTTGAGAAATCAAGTGACATTCTGCAAACCTCAGCGTCCATCACCCTGAGGTCAGAAGTAGAAGATGCTGGGAACACTCCTGAAAGTAATCAAAACACACAGTCCTGAATAGAGCAAGAGGAAAATGTGGAATAAAATTCAAATTAAAAAAAGACCAAGGGCTGGAGACACAGGGAATCCAGGGTGGATGATACCTTCAGGACCAAGGGTGTGAGGGGCGATGCTGGGAGAGTGGAGGGCAAGTGGGTTGGAAAGGGGGAACTGATTACAAGGACCCACATGTGACCTCCTTCCTGGGAGAGGGACAGCAGGAAAGCAGGGGAAGGGAGACTCCGGATAGGGCAAGATATGACAAAATAACGATGTATAAATTACCAAGGGCACATGAGGGAGTGGGGAGAGGGGAGGGAGAGGGGAAAAAAAGAGGACCTGATGCAAAGGGCTTAAGTGGAGAGCAAATGCTTTGAGAATGATTGGGGCAGGGAATGTATGGATGTACTTTATACAATTGATGTATGTATATGTATGGACTGTGATAAGAGTTGTATGAGCCCCTAATAAATTGTTTTAAAAAAAAGACCAAAAGTAGAATAAAATTCAAATTAAAAAAAGACTGGTAGAAAATGAAGTTATGGCTTTTAGTCATTCTTTAGCCTGGAAATGACTGAGTTGAACACAAGTCAGCAGTAAAGCTGAAAAATAAAAAGGCCTCTCCGCCAAACAATGACGCCTGGGGAGTACCTGTACCGTACAGCAATCTTCCACACAAATCAAGAGTGGTGTTGGAGCAGGCATAAAGGTAAAAAGGAGGAGGAGAGAAAGGCAAATGTAAACAGCGAAGAGCAGAACGTGTAAAGAACGTCCTGGGATTGGAATCAATGTTTTCAAAGACAATGCGGATGAATAGTTGAATACAATACTAACTGACTTGGTAAATTTTCACCCTCATCACAAGGAAGAGTTTTAAAAAAGAGAGAGGGGAGAAAAAGCAAGTCTGGTAGACTTTCTCTCATGTACTGTAAATATGTTTTAGGTGAGGAAGCGCCTCAGTGGAAATGAGTTGACACAATGGTTGCAACCATGAGTGGACACAAACCTATCAATGGTAATGGTGGTGCAGAATTGGGCAATATTTCTTTAACAGAGAGTCACTCTAAGTCTGAATAGACCTAATCTCATTCAACAGTAAAAATAGTATATTAATTAATTATGTTAACAATAGTCATCTCACAAGGATTATATTGGAAACACCAGGAAGGAAGGAAGGAGATTTTATTCTTTTGTAAAGTTTGAACTTTTATTATGAAAACAGTGAAGAATTTTAATTTTTAAAATTCTGGTTGCAAATAAGAACATTATGCTGTTGGCAAGATTACATGAGTAAATTAATTCTCAGAAAATATTAATAGTAGTGCATAATTCTGCATTTTCCTAGTGAGAAAATTAAAAGTATATATGTAAAAAAAACCTTGTAAAATATTCATAATGTTTGGATAATTAAACATGTAATGTATCCCAAAGTGATAGTGTACATTTAATGATAAATCTGGCAGAATTTCATTTAGAATCAGAAGGGATGCCCATTAAAACTCCCTGTAATCCATATTTTATTGTATATCATCGCCAATGCAATAAGGTATGAAATAGAAATGTGAAGCAGAAAAATTGAAAAGAAAAAAACCCACATAGGGCTGATATTATTGACCACATAAAATCTAAAGGACTCTATAACTATACTAACAAAAGTCATAAGCATTGTTAATAGCTAGAAGAGGTCCATATTAGAAAATAAAAACTAATCTCCACATATCACAAACTAGGAATATATAATAAGAAATAACCAGAGTAATACACATGAATCTTTGTTGTAATATTTAGAGTAAAATGGTTAAGAAATTAAATATGTAACATAACTCTCTCAAATGAGATGTATTTTAGGGGGTTTTAAAAAGATATGGGAAATTAGATTGAGGAGTTAGAGTTGATCCTTCTGCTGAAATGGAATCAAAATCCCTGTCATCTGACATCATGTATCTTCTTTCTGATCTCTTCCCGTGGCTTCTCATTGTGCAAGTGGTTAAGAAGTTGTGTTGTTATGAATGGTTGGATGGTAATGATTTGTCTTTTCTTTTCTCTCTCTCTCTCTTTCTCTGATATTGAATACAGATTAGTCTCAGAGGAAAAAAGCAACGCGAGGAAGATGGAACACAATCTAAAGGACTGAATAGCTAATTGTGCTACTATAAAAATTTATGTTTTCGTACATGATAGAAACATACTCTCAATATACTAAAAGTAGGAAAAATAACTCTACCTTTAATACCCTTAGAATTCCTGGTTCTTTATGAGATAATTCTTGGAAAAAATCCACAAATTTGTCATGTGTTTTGCTCAAGTGGCATGTTTGTAACTTTTCACATTTTATGTGTTCTTGCTTTTCTATATTTCCAAATGCCTTAATGAACATCTGAAGTCAGAAGAGGTTCGTTTTTGTTTTATATGAAATTTATTTATATTTTGTTTTATACAAAATTCATCATATATGTGCATGTGTATCTAAATTTCCTTGTTATTTTATTCTCTTCTGGTTATTCTGGAGTTCCAAAAATGTGAAAAGAACTATGAATTATGGAACCTCCTTAATTTCTTCTAAGAATAAACCTCATCTATAAAATAATAACTCTGAAATGACCTAGAATTATTTTATTCTTTTCTGAAAGAATAATGGAATTCCAAAATAATTTCATTTCTAAGGCATCACAGTTCGCTCCAAAGCAAATACCACCTAGAACCAAACTTTGGTTCCGTTCTCTGAACAGAGTAGAATGGTCTCTCGCAGATTTTCCAAGGCCGTAATCTTTACAGAAGCTAACCGAAAAGACTGATGAGTTTGAACCTTAAAGCTATCAGATTGGGCACCAAGTTTTTAACCACTACACCACCAGGGCTCTTCCAAAGCAAATAGGAAACAGGAAATGCAAGAACATCTTAAGCAAACAGACATCAGACCATGGTTGTATCTTCCTTGTGGATGGACACTTTTATCACAACAATGTATATCACAGGAAGGATTCCTAGCAATATTTCAAGTCCATTTTGTCCAATATTGCTACAGCAGCTGTCTTTGCTTGCCTCTTTTTCCTTTTTATATCTTTTACTTTCCACACATAGCTGTATGTCCTTGTATTTAGGTAGCATATGATTAATTTTATTTATTATCCAAACTATTTACTGGGGGAATTAATTTAAACAAATTAATTATTGATGTAATTGGACAGATAATTACTATTTATGTTCTCATCTATTTGTTGATCTTTTGCTTTTTTATTGCCTTCTTTTGAAGGCAACTAAGCGACGGTTTTATTCATTGCTTTTACGTACTATTATCTTGTTAGTTATACATTTATTTACTATTCTTTTAATTAGCTACACCAGATAAAGTAATGTTTATCTTTCACTTATCAGGGTGTAATACAATCTGGTTTTTAGAACCATTGCCTTTGATGACAAGATCATACAACACTTCATTTGTACCTTTTGTCTGTCTTCCTTGATATGAATTCTACATATATATCAAGCCTCTTTATATATCATTTTATTTTTGGTGTATTTTTTTCTATATTTTCACTTTTTATTGCTCTTCAACAAAAACCCCAAAGTCACTGCCACTCTAAAGATGCCTATTCGTAGTGACCCTACAGGACAGGTAGAACTGTCCGTGTGAGGTTTTGAGACGGTAACTGTTCAAAGGAGTATTAAGCCCTGTCTTTCTCCCACAGAGTGACTGGTGGTTTCTAGTGGCTGGCCATGCGGGCCGCAGCCAAAGAATAACCAGTGCAGCAGCGGGGCTCCTTTCTTAGTTTCTGCTTTCATCTGATATTATTTTCTTTCTGCCTAAGGAAAGGTCCTTCGCTTTCTCTTAGTGTGTGTTGGTTACAATTTACCTGAGGATTTGTTGCAAGATAATTTTTAAAAACTTTGTTTGGAAGGGCATTTCCTCAGCATCAAAAATTCAGCAACTCTTTTAGCATATAATGATGCTTTCCATTGGGTTTAGGCTTCTAGTTCTGCTTGTTTTTCCCCCCCATTGAGAAATTAGCATGCCAACTGATGTTCATCCAAAATAATTTAGACTGACTTTTAATGATTTTCTTTTTCATATCTAAATCCATTATATTGAAATGAGACTAAGAACGATTTATTTATTTATTATTCTTGGTATTTTTAGATATTTTTATGCCTTTAGTTATTGTTAAAATAATCTTATAACCTATTCCGATATTATGTCTGTTTCATTCATTCTGGTTATTTTAAACTTTAATTGTATGTATGTGCCTTTATGCATTTTGTTTGCTTGTTTTTGTTTCTTTTTATGTCTCTCTCACCCCAACTCTCTTGCTCTATATAGGGTCTCTGTGAGTCTGGATTGACTCAATGGTAGTGCTTTGGGTATTTAAGATTAATATGAATAAAATAATTTTTCCATAATAAAATAATATCGTTTTTCCATTTTATATTTCAAACCTTTAAAAATTGTAATTAGAACAGTTGTATTAAAATTCCCATCATATTTATCATTTTATTGGGGACTCATACAACTGATCCCAATCCATACATACATCAATTGTGTAAAGCACATTTGTATATGTGTTACCCTCATCATTCTCAAAACATTTGCTCTCCACTTAAGCCACTGGCATCAGCTCCTCATTTTCTCCCTCCCTCCCCACTACCTCCCCTCATGAACCTTTGATAATTTATAAACTATTATTTTATCATATCTTACACTGTCCGACATCTCCCTTCACCCACTTTTCTGTTGTCCATCCCCCACTGAAGAGGTTATATGTAGATTCCTGTAATTGGCTTTCTTTTCCATCCCACCCTCCATCCCCCCTCCCAGTATCACCACACTCACAAGTGGTCTTGAAGGGATCACCTGCTCTGGATTCCCTGTGTTTCCAGTTCCTATCTGTACCATTGTACATCCTCTAGTCTAGACAGATTTGTAAGATAGAATTGGGATCATGATAGTGGGGGAAAGGAAGCATTAAAGAACTGGAGAAAAGTTATATGATTCATTGTTGCTACACTGCACCCTCATTGGCTCGCCTCCTCCCCACGACCCTTCCGTTCGGTGGTTTCCAATACCTACAGATGGGTTTTGGGTCTCTGCTCTGCACTCCTACTCATTCACAATGATATTATTTTTTGTTCTTTGATGCCTGAGACCTCATCCCGTTGATACCTCATGATCACTCAGGCTAGTGTGCTTCTTCCATGTGGACTCCTTTGCTTGTTACATAGCTGCTTGTTTACCTGCAAGCCTTTCAGACCCAACTCTATATCTTTTGACAGCTGGGCACCATCAGCTTTCTTCAGTACATTTGCTTATGCACCAAAATTCCTATCTTTTAACGCTAATATCAAAATCTAACATTATTTAATTGCTATTGTTTGTTTTCTTTTATTCTCTCTCGGTCTTATTTCTCAATGTGGATAATCATTTGATTTAGTACCATAAACTATGAATGAAAATTATAGAAACTCTGACAGGCAGCCTAATTGGGGGTGGGGTGGGGGCTGAGGTGATTGGATAAAGAGTTATCTTTGCAAACCTACAATACTGCCAGCTGAGGACCTGGAACATTACCTCTTCGGTAGTTCCTGAACTCTAATTTTATTTTAACTCCCATTGCATTGAGACTATTTTCAGCAGATTACTGCTCAGTTTCTAGCTTCTTGTCATGTTCACTTAAGAACTGGGAAATACTTCAAGGGAAATTGAATTCCCTCCTCTACCCCTTCCTTCCTATGAACTTTGGCCTCTGTCCATGTTCCTCTTCATCCTACAAGTTTTACCCATTGGATTTCAAAGGAAAAGGGTGCCTGACATGATCGCCCAGTTTGTTTCACTTAAGCATTGGCAGATGCACTGACTACTATGCAAAATGTTCACTTGTCTCAATTCATTTCCTTCACACTCGTTCTTCAACTGTTGCCTGCATATGAATTTTCCCAGGGGCTTCAAACAGATTTTGTGTTTTAGTTTATCCCAGGAGTACTTATCTTTAAAAAAAATCTGCTTTAATCAAAACTAGAAGCCTAGTGAATTCAGCAAAATCAGTAGGATAAGCCAAATACACACCAAAACCAAACCCCACTGGCATCGCTCAAGTTAATGCTGATTCATAGCAACCCTATATAAGATTTCCCACACTGGAAATATTTCCAGAGCAGACAGCTTCATCTTTCTCCCCTGGAGCTGCTGGGGTTTTCTGACTGCTGATTTGTGGGTTACAGCCTCATCCTGTAATGAGTTCCTATCTCAAGTGCACACCAACTAAACCCACTGCCATCCCACTGATTCTGAAGCATAACAACCCTCTCTAGGATATCCGAGTCTGTGAGTCTTATGAAATATGATAGCTTCATCTTTCTCCTAGGCAAAGGCTGGTGAGTTTGAACCCTCTATCTTGCTGTTAGCAGTCCAGTCCTTATCCAACAGTTCTGCTAGTGCTCCTTCAAGTACACACCGTTCTCTCTAATTTGGGATTATAATTCTTCTAAATAAAAATTATAAAATGATTCTTGTTTTCTGATTTTAATTAGTGTCCCTTCAGGGAAACAGAAAGTACTTCAGGTATACCAAACAGAGAATTCAGCACAGAGAAACGTTTCCAGAAGCACAGAAGGACTTGAACAGGAAGGAGAAAATTAGTTTTCTCAAAATTAATGGAGTAGATTACATGGGGTCATAACTGACCTCCTTTTGCTTCCCTATTGCTAACAGGAAAGGGTCAGACATGCCTTCCCCTCCAGCCTTCTTTGCTCTATTCTGACACCAACCATTCTTCCCACTCTATTTCTATGCTGGTTTTGATACTTTGTTGCAATGGCCACATAAAACTCACAGACAACACTTACTATTAAAGAGTTTCTTAGGGGAATTAATAGATTGCCACAGCCAGAATCAATAACAGTAAGCATACAGGAATTGGTCCACAGCCACACATCTCCTCTGCCATCAGGTAAGTCTTTCTCAACCCCTTAGCCATGTGGTCCCTTGACCTCTGTGTCCATGGATTAGTAAACCAGCCTGACCCTCTGTCTAACTGAAAAAAGAAACATTCACATGCCTATGTCCTTCCTGAAAAGAAGTAGGAATATAAGTTTCTGGCTTATACTTTCATTTGAGAATTGCAAAATTTTTATAAAAAATTATGACATAAAGCACTTTGCAGAAAATAAATTTTATTTCCCACAATTAATATGTATCACAATAGCATCTAATAACAAAATTCCCCCACTTAATGGTGAAGTTTCACATTTTGAGTATGTTCTCTCATATTTAGCCTGCTCTATGGAGATTCTGGAGGGACACTTGTGATACCATGGTTGAAAATGCCCAACAGATAACAAAAGCTCAGCATTCTAACTATCCCACCAGCGTATCCTTAGGAGGAAGATGTAGAAAGCTGAGACAGTTTGTGTCTCCTACAGGCTCATGTCCAGATGAGATCAACTGAATGACAGTGAGCTTACTTTTGTTATTACTGTTGTTGATATGAGTTCTGGGTCCCTGGATGGTATAAACAATTGACGTGCTTATGTGCTAACCTAAAGGGTAAAGGATTGAGTCCACCCAAAACAGGACATCATGCTTGGTAGAGGGGCTTGGTAGAGTAAGACCCTCAAGGAGACAGACTGACAAAGTGGCTGCAACAATTGGATCAAGCACAGGAAAAATTGTGAGTATGGCTCAGGACTCGGCAGTGTATTGCCCGATGGCACCTATTCAACAAAAATAACAAGAACACACAGAAACACTTTTGAAAAAAGTCTTGACGTGGGTCCCAATTTAAGTATTCCCTCAACACAAGAACACTTTGTTCTAACAATTTGGCAGAGTGAGATGCTCACCTTCCTGGCTCGATTGCTGAAGACAAGGGGTGCACAAGCAAATGTGATGAAGCAAGCTGATGATGCCCGGCTATCAAAAGATATATCATCTGAGGTCTTAAAGGCCTGAAGATAAGCAAGCGACCATCTAGCTGAAAAACAAAATTCACATGGAAGAAGCACACCAGCCTGTCCCAACTTGGTCGCTGAGGACAAAGGAGGTGCATAAGCAAATGTGGTGAAGAAAGCTGATGGTGCCCAGCTATCAGAGGACAAAGCATCTGGGGTGTTAAAGGTTTGAAAATAAAAAAGGGTCATCTAACTGAGAAACAACAGAGGCCACATGAAAGAAGAACACTAGCCTGTGAGATAACAAGGCATTGAAGGGATCAGGTATCAGGCATCAAAGACACAAAAAATTATAGCATTGTGAATGACGGGAAGTGTGGAGTGGGGACCCAGGGCCCATCTGTGGGAAATTAGATATCCCCTTGCAGAAGGGCTTTGGAGAGGGGACAGGCCAGTCAGGGTGCAGTGTAGCAATGATGAAGCATGTGGTTTTCCTCTGGTTCTTGAATGCTTCCTCTCCCTGTCACTATCATGATCCCAATTCTACCTTGCAAGTCCGGCTGGACCAGAGGATGTACACTGGTACAGATAGGAACTGGAAACACAGGGAATTCAGGACAGATGATTTCTTTGGGACCAATGGTGAGAGTGGCGATACCAGCAGGGTGGATGGAAGGTGAGGGAGAAAGGGGGAACAGATTACAGGGTTCTACATATAGCCTCCTCCCTGGGGTATGGACAGCAGAGAAGTGGGTGAAGAGAGACATAAGATGGGGTAAGACATGGCAAAATAATATATAAGTTATCAAGGGTTCATGGGGGAGGGCAGAGTGGGGAAGGAAGGGGAAAATGAGGAGCTGGTACCAAGGGTTCAAGTGGAAAGCAAATGTTTTGAGAATGACGATGGCAACATGTGTACAGATGTGCTTGACACAATGGATGTATGTATGGATTGTGATACGAATTGTAAGAGCCCCCAATAAAATGAATAACAAAGAAGGAGAGATAAAAATGTATTTATGATCTATCTCTAAAGAATCAGCTATTTGAAACTATCTAGTTCTTTTGTGATACACATAAGTCATCACAAGTTAGCATTAACTTGACAGAAACTGATTTTTATTTAAACAAAAACAAACAAACTCACTGCCATTGAATCAATTCTGACTCATAGAGACCCTATAAGACAAAGTGGAATTTCCCTGATGGGATTCCAAGACTGTACCTCTTTACAGAAGTAGAAAGTCTCATCTTTATCCTGTGAAGTGCTAATGTTTCTTAACTACTGACATTCAGTTCTACATTTAACCCACCACACCACTGAGGCTCCTATTGGTTTTTATATAGGTACTACGTTTAAATTATATGTGTGTGTTGCCTTTTAAACTTCTATGTAGGGAATTAAATGAAGATTACAGAGCAAATTATAGGTTTTACATCCAAAAATTCAAATGGATTTGATTTCCTGGCATTCACTGAAAACCTCACAATGTAATTCCACTTTTTATCTGTTATCAGACCCTGTTCCTCTTTCTTAATCCTTCTGTGCTTTGACCTTCGGAAAATGTTGCTTTTTTTAATCTAAAATGTTTGGTATTTGAAGATATACATACCTCATTACTGTTATAAAGCTATTTAATATTTTGCTGAAAATTGAATACAGAGGTGGGTTCAGTTCCAGACCTGAAACGTGACTAAGGGTCTTAGTGTCAAGGGTTCCATCAATCTCTTCCCAACCAGTAAGTCTGGTCTCTTATGATTTTGAGTTTTGCTTCACATTGTGAATGATGGGGAATGCAGAGTGGGGACCCAGGGCCTAACTGTGGGAAATTTTCAAGGGTCTCATAGGAAGGGATACCTCCCAAAATTTGGAATGTTTTTCAAAGCTATGTATTTTTTAAAATTTTTTTAAGAAAAACCTCATCACCTTCAAAGAACCCTCCATAAAACTTAATACATTTGTCAAATCTTAGATTCCATTCTTGGAAACATTTTTCAAATGCATCTGTTTGGATGACTGACAGTACCTCCCTCATTTTATCCTCACCTCTTCTACATCACCCAATGGCTGTCCTTTCCTGTCCCCTTTCATTCGCAGAAAGAAAAAGAAGTTGCACAGTGTGAGGTTGGATAATGTGAGTAGTGTAAGTGAGGCAAGAGGGCATACTCTTTTTCCTAAAACTGGCCCATTGAGATGGCTGCGTGAGCAGGTGCATTCTTTTGGTGGCAAAATCAGTCCCCCGCCTGCCACAAATGAGACCTTTTTTTTTTTTTTTGTCCCACACTGTTATACAATCTTTTAAGAAACTCTAAATAGAAAGCTTAATTATGACTCACCTGGTGGACTGAACTCCAAACTCACTATCAACCTCACATCAAAAACACAAATGAGCATCATTTTGATCTTTGATTTCACTTGATGAGCTTTTGTGGGGCAAGGTGATGATGGTGTCTTCTGCTGGCAAGAGACCTGAGAATGAGAAAGGCGAGGTTCACTGTGAGCCTCGCCTTTCGAGTTCTCAGGGCTCTTGCTTTCTGATGGTTGGACCAGGGTGCAGCTGCCTTAGCCAGTTCCCTGCTTCACCTGGAAAGGCTCATTTCTTGCAAGACATTCCTGAGGAGAAGCCAAATGGACCAACCCCAATGCAGCCCTGGGTGCTTGAGCATCCGTGTAGAGACTCCTGCCAGTGCTGAGATGTTTACACATTCACTGACTTGGCTTTCCTCCTGCAGTCATCACCATTGTGTCTGTTTTGTGAGACGGAGGAGGACTTTGTGGATTGGTGTTGGAGATATGGGTTAATGTTGGACTTGTGGGTTTGGGAAGCACGGGTTTGGGATGTTTTCTTGATGCACACTTAACCTTTATATAAAATTCACTCTTATACATGAGTTTCTGTGGATTTGTTTCTCTAAAGTATCCAGACCAACACATTATGGTACCTTGGGAATGGGGTACTGGAGAAACAAATCATGAGATAGGGAGTAGATGTCCGCTGACCTCTTCCTTGTGGTTGTTTTTCGTCTTTGTCTAGCAAGAGGTCAGATAAAGCCATACTTTTACTTGGTAGTCTTCTGGAGAAAATATGGGAGGTAGGAAAATAGAAAGTTTGCAAGCCCACTTGCGTTCAGCCATTAAAATTTGATCTTTAGATGGGTTTAGGCCATGCCTGTAAAGAAAGCTTTGGAAAGATATGCCCCACTCAGTGCTTTGAAGTACTCGGGAACCAATGGTCTTTGTCAGAAGCTGGAAAATATCTAGAACCATGCAGAAAGCTCCCCTCTAGGACTGAATGTTAAAGGGAGCCTGAGAGCAGGCTACAATGCTTGCTAGGTGACCACCTGGATTTACTTGTTGACTGGAAGTGGCAGAAATGCAGCAATAATGAGACGGGTTTAGTTTGGCCACTGACACTTGTGAACTTGGTTTACAAGAAAAAGAGAAGAAGATGAGAGCAGGTTGACTGGTCTAAAGTTCATAACCTAGTGTGAGGGGCTAGACTTGTTGAGTATTAGTGAGAGCCCATGGTCTAAAGGCAAGGTGACCATGGGCACCCTGTGGAGGGTGAGTGAAGCAGCCCTCATTGAGCTGACCAGAACCCGACCAGATGGAGATTTTTGAGCCTGTGAACTGGTGCATATTGTTGCTGACTTTATGGATGGCCTGTCTGGATTTGACTTTGCTTATGGATGCAGACTTCACAAGGTTACAAATGGAATGAAGACTCTTCATGTCAGAAAATATGATTGTCTTCTCAGAGAAATGGGACGTATGTAAATTGGATACTCAAAATTGGGGAGATAAAAGCATGAAGTTGTTGGCTTATGAAATTTCATAGGTGGGGGAACATATTCACGACATTATAGGATTGAGGTATAGGTGTTACTTACTTGCAATCGTGAAGCTAAAGAATTATGTGCAGGTGCCAGGTTGGCAAGGGATGGTTTGAGGTAGTTTATTGTGCCAAACTGGCCGAAAAACAAATGTGGGGTTAATTGATGGATGGAGGGATAAATGGCTCAGTGAGCCTCTCCTTTCGAGTTCTTGGGTCTCTTGCTTTCTAACGGTTGGACTAGGTTGCAGCTGCCTTGGCAAGTTCCCTGCTTTAGCTTGCAAGACTCACTTCCTGCAAGACATCCCTACGAAGCCACATGGACCTACCCCAATGCAGCCCTGGGTAGGTGCTGGAGCACCCGTGTGGAGACCCCTGCCAGCGCTGAGATGCTTACACATTCATTGACTCAGCTTTCCTCCTGCAGTCGGCACCATTGTGTCTGTTTTGTGAGATGGAGGAGGACTTTGCGGATTGGTGTTAGACATATGGGTTAATGTTGGACTTGTGGGCTTGGGCAGCACTGGGTTGGGATGTTTTCTTGATGAGCACTTAAGTTTATATAAAACTGTCTCTTATACATGAGTTTCTGTGGGTTTGTTTCTCTAAAGTACTCAGACTAACACAATATGTAAGTTGCTATGAATCAGAACCAACTCAATGGCATCTAACAACAAGTTTAAAATTTATCTTCATTATTGAAACAAAATGTTTTAGCAGTAAATGGATATTATATTTTTAATAACCTCTGAATAACTGAATTGTTTTAGGAAGCACCTCTCCTTAAATCAAGCACTGTACTAACCCTGATAGTCTATTTTAATTAACGTGGTCCCTAAATACATGCTCTAATCACATTCTCCCATACACTTTTGCTTTTGTCATTGTCAGAATATATATATTTGCTTGAAGACCTTATTTTCCTTTATCCAAATCCCATGCTGCATGATTCTCATCCTTGTCACTTTCATTTGTTTATAAGAAAACTGGGTACCATTTGTTCTGAACCTCCTTTAAGCAAACTGCCAGTAGCATTAGCACAGCCACTGTCCTGTGGGGAATATATTTATGGGGATGATTGTTTCATTTTATGACTTAAAACTGCTGATTGGTTACTTAAATATTCAATACACTCACTCTCACATCCGGAGAAACATTATCTGCAAAAAACAGAATGGGGAGGCTGCGTGTTTACCTCTCTACTCTGCTGGCCTCAGCAACAGCAAACCTCATTTTACCACATTTATTCCTTTCTCTAAATAGCAATCCCTTTCCTTTCCCAAACCAGTATTTTTGCAATACACATGAGTTTCTTTAAATACCTCCTTCTGAGGATGCCTGAGTATCCCCCAGACATAAGCATCTTTACTTCAACATTCCTCCACTCCCACAGGTAGGGTTGATTCACCACCCTGTGCACTGTGAAATTAACCAATACACAAGGTAAGTACCAGTGTACTTGTACTAGCTTACTAATCGGTGGTGAACAATTTCACATTTTTTAACCACATCAAGGATTCTGCTCCTAGGTATGCCTGGCATCTGTCTCTCTCGCAACCTAACACCACTTTTCCTACAGGTTCAAAGTCACTTTTCAAATTTACAATCCTTGGTAGGGATAAGTTTATGCTTATATACTAATCTGTAATGACCATCTTTACTTTTTGATTTAACCACATCATGCCATTTAATATTATCCCATCCCAATTGCAATAGTGTTCAAAATGTATCAAAAACAAAACCTCACTGTCATCTAGCCAATGCCCACTCATAGCACCCTGTTGGACAGGGAGAACTACCTCTGTGACTTTCAAGGACTGTAACACTGGTTTTTTTAACCTGTTACAATGACTTCACTGGTGCTGAAACCTGGGAAGTGGTGGGTGTTGGGGTGGGGGTGGAGGAGCACATTGGTAGCAATAGATCCCATTTTTACAGATAGCACCAAAGGAAAGGGAAGCTTGTTTGAGGTGATTCACACCACATCCAACCAATAACATCTGAAAAAATAATTAGAACTGAGTATATATTTTTTTCAAAATCATTTTTGGGAAGTTAATACAGATATCATTTTATTCCACAGTTAAATCACATCAATCAGTATTGTACAGTTGCTACCACAATCAGTTTCAAAACAATATTTTCTTTCCTGAAATCCTTGACATCAGCTCCTTTTCACACACCCCTCACACCCCCCAACACCCGCCCCTCTGTACCCCTCTGCCTCCAGAAACCCTTATTTTACTTGCTGTCCCTATAGGTTCATCAATCCTGGGTTTCATATACTGGGAAAAAGAAACAAACATATTTCAAAAATTCAAGAGGATGACCCCCAATGACATAGCACACCTGAGAGAAATCCCACTATGAACATACAAAAGAAAAAAATGCTGAAAATCAAATAAGGTCTAATACGCATCAGACTGGAGATTATCTGACAAGGTTTTAACCATTTGTCATTTTGATCTTCTGTAGTCCTCTCTCCAATGTATTCTATTTTGTAGCCAGATTGCTCTGATCCCTCTTTTATGGATAGTGGAAAATCCCAGGCGGCTTATTTCCTATGCAGTTCCCACAAATGTATCTTGTGATCCCACTGTCATCCATAGCCTTTTGCAAACCAGATTCTCACAATTTAGGCAATGTTACTATTACCTTCTTCGACTTCGGATTATATGATTTTTAATCCTTAGGTGACTTATGTTAGTGTGCTTCTTCCATGTGGACTTAGTTGACATTTCACAAAAATGGATGCTTGTTTAGAAATGAGTCTTTAAGACCCCAGAAACTTTTTTTTTTCTGATAGCCAGGCACCTTCTAATTTCTTCACCATATCTCACTACAGCACCCATACCTTCTGTGTTCCCTTCCTGAGGGCAAGTGTGGAGGAGGGTCCTGATAGGAGAACTAATTGTTTTTATGTTCAAGTTAGGATTTAGTATGAACCCCAAACCCATTTCTGTGTGTATGTTTCTTGATTTGTCTGATTCCCTTTCAAAACCTCCTTGTGAATTTATGTTACAGAATCTTATCAATCATCCCCCTAAGGCATCAAGATCTCTGATTAGTATTGTCTTTGGTTAGCCCCTGGTACCAATTTTTTAAAGCCCTGATGAGAGAAGGATATTGGGCTAATGTAGGCTAACTCCATATCACAGTACCTGAATCATTCACCTGTAACAAATCAGTCCTTTAGTGACTAGATCCTATTTACACAAAAATGGGGGTAATTTTTAGTGAAAACTTACAATAATATTCACACTACCTGAATTATTCACTTGTAAAAAATCAACAGTCCTTTAGTCACTGGGCCCCATTTACACAAAAGTGGGGGTAATTTTTAGTGAAAATGTATAATAATATTTACTGAGCATGTCAGTCGCAGGTTTGGCAGAATAATGTATACCTTAATATAGCATATCAGGAATTGATGCAGCAAGAACAAGTTTGCCTCTTTACCAACAGCTCAATAATCTCCATACAGCTGTCTTCAGCTTCCTCAGACACCATTAACTATCTTTCTTTAAGTTTTCAAGTTACAAGTGTGTCTGATGTAGTAACTATTTACATAAAAAGAAAGCCCCATCTTTCTCTCAAGGAGCAGCTGGTGGTTTCAAACTGCTGACCTTGGAGTTAGCGGTTCATTGTATAACCACTAAGCTACCAGGCTCCATCCTTAACATGCATACACTTGGATAAATAATATATTGTACTGGTTTGTGATGCTCCTGTTTCCACAAATAGTTGAAAAGGATAGTTATCATGATGCATTTAGTGTTTTCAGAACCACAGCTCAAGATGTGAGTTGCTGCATGAATCATCCTGATGTGTGTCTGTACCCCATTTTGTTAATCATTTCACTTTAGGTGGATACTTACCTTGCTTCTATTTTTATGATTACCCAAAGTGCTGCAGAAAATAAACTTAAATGTGTCGCCTTGTAAACATGTGTTTTTTCTAATGTCTACAAGGGGACTGTGTTAGGCCAGGTTGACTAGAGACACAAAATCAGGGACACTCATATATGTATGAGGGAACTTTATATCAACAGATAATTATATATCAAGAAAACATCCCAGTCCAGAACAAGACTTTAAGTCCAGTACTAGTCCATAGGCTGGATACTGCTCCATAAATTCTTCTTCTGACTCATGAAGCCACATTCAGTGATGCAAGCTGCAGGGAGATCACAGGCTGGTGGGTGCCGGGTTGTATGGATCTAATAGCAGTGTCTCTGGCAGCTCTTTGAGTGACTTGAAAGCAGGATGGTGAAGCAGAGAGGGGGCAGCATAGGGTGTGTGTAGAGGTTCCTAGAACTCTCCTTATGAGGAGGTCACACCCACCAAGATTCTCTATAAAGATGTGACCTGATTGACAGGCTATACTCCACCACTATACTTCAAATTGATACAAAATTATGTAACTACCACAAATTACCCCTGGTCAGTTTTACACTTTTACACAACTCCTTAGCTATATATAATTTTTTAAACAGACAATAGTAAAATCATATTTGTGCCTAACAGTATAAAACTAAAATGCATGCAACATCAAAATGCATCAGCCTCATTTAATCATGATATTCTATAGGTAAACAAAACAAAAAATGTTTTATGCCTAACAATTGCAATTATGTGAACATCTACACCATAATCTTATAAAAATATCGCTCCTCCCTTCCCTATGAAATTTTGTAAGCCAGCCACTTCATGACTTTATACCCCCGACTTTGATATCAAATTTCTATATTGCCCACTTATATCAACCATATTGCTTTTAGGAGAAAATAATGTTTTTTATGTGAAGGATCTTCAAACCAGTTTGAACCTTGAGTGTCTGCATCCCATAAGAAAAGTCAAATCAGAGCTGACATCCATGAAATCAGCACGAATATGTACCAGTTCACAGGCTCAAAAATCTTATCTTCAACTGTTCAAGTTCTGTTCATTATGGGCCGCTTCCCTTAACCTTACCAGGGTGCCCATTGGCTGCCTCAACTTTCAACCATGTGCCCATTCACAGATTCCCAGCAATGCTCACCACCTGGGCCTAAGTCATGCCACAGGCTCAGGTTGTGTTCAACTCTTTAAATTTCAGACCAGCTACCCACTCTCTGTAAACCAGGTCCTTGGGTGTCAGTGGCTAGACTCAGCTCACCACTCTATTACTGCTTTTCTTCCACTTCCACTCAATAAGTTGATCCAGGTGGTTGCCTAGTAAACATAGGCTCCATTTTTTTCCAGCTCTGGGCACAAACCTCCAGTTAAAAATTCAAAAGGACAAAAATGGCATCTTTTACTTCAGTTGGCCAAAAGTCCTTTCAGCAAGTCTTTTTGAATGCAGATGTACTGAGCACTTAAGGTACTGGGTGGGACTTATCTTTTCAGAGTCATCTTTGCATGTGTGTCCTACAACCATCTAATTTAATGGCTGAAGGCAGCAAGGTTACAAACTATCTATTCATATTTCCCAATAATAATTTCTAATACACATTATATAAATAATGTGTTTTTTTGTATACTGTTGCTTTGTTTTCCTCTGTCTTGCTTTTGTGCATGTTATTATCTCCACAGGTCTGTCTAAATAAGATAGGCTGGATGAACTATCTTGAGGAAAAACACTTAAGGTACTGGGTGGGATCAACAGTTTTGGGGGGACATGGACTAGGGGGAGGTGGGGGGTAAGGAAGTGGTGTTAACAAACCCAGGGACAAGGGAACAACAAGGGATCCAAATTGTTGGTGTGGTGGGAGTGGCAGGCCTGGTAGGGAATGATCAGGGTAAGGTAATGAAGAGGTATAGCTGTAACCCAGCTGGGGACGGAGCATGATAGTGGGACAGGAGGAAAGTCAAAGGGAAATAGAGGAAAGAGCTAGGAGGCAAAGGACATTTATAGAGGTCTAGAAAAAGACATGTACATATGCAAATATATATGAGGATGGGGAAATAGATCTATGTGCCTATATTTATAGGTTTAGTATTAAGGTGGCAGAAGGACCTTGGGCCTCTACTCAAGCACTCCTTCAATGCATGAATACTTTCTTCCATTAAATTGGCATTCTGTGATGCTCACCCTCCCGACACAACCGCTGAAGCCAAAGCGGGTGAGTAAGCAAATGTGGTGAAGAAAGCTGATGGTGCCTAGCTCCATCTAGTTCAGAAGCAACAAAGCCCACATGGAAGAAAACACCAGCTTGTGTGATCACGTGGTTCCGAAGGGATCAGTCATCAGATATCAAAGAACAAAAAAAAATCATATCACTGGGTGCACGCCTCCATGATCCTATCGCTGAGGACAAATGGGTGCATAAGCAAATGTGGTGAAGAAAGCTGATGGTGCCCGGCTATCAAAATAGATAGTGTCTAGGGTCTTAAAAGGCTTGAAGGTAAACAAGCGGCCATCTAGCTCAGAAGTAACCAAGCCCACATGGAAGGAGCACATCAGCCTGTGTGATCACGAGGTGTTGAAGGGATCAGGTATAAGGCATCATCAGAAAAAAAAAATCTTACCATAGTGAATGAAGGGGGATGTGCAGAGTGGAGACCCAAAGCCCATTTGTTGGCTACTGGAGATCCCCTCGCCGAGAGGTCTAGGGGAGGAGATGAGTCAGTCAGGGTGCGATGTAGCACCGATGAAGAATACAGCTTTCCTCTAGTTCCTAAATGCTTCCCCGCCCCGCCCCCCCGCCCCCCCCAACTACCATCATTCGAATTCTACCTTGCAAGTCTAGATAGAGCAGAGGATATACACTGGTGCAGATATGAGCTGGAGGCACAGGGAAACCAGCACGAATGATACCTTCAGGACCAGGGGTGTGAGGGGCGATACTGGGAGGTTAGAGGGTGAGTTGGGTTAGAAGGAGGGAACCGATTACAATGATCTACATGTGACCTCCTCCCTGGGAGACGGACAACAGAAAAGTGGGTGAAGGGAGATGTGGGACAGGGCAAGATATGACAAAATAATAATTTATAAATTATCAAGGACTCATGAGGGAGGGGAGAGCATGGAGGGAGGGGAACAAATGAGGACCTGATGCAAAGGGCTTACGTGGAGAGCAAATGCTTTGAAACTGATGAGGGCAAAGAATGTACAGATGTGTTTTACACAATTGATGTATGTATGGATTGTGATCCGAGTTGTATGAGCCCCTAAAAAAAAGTTAAATAAATAAATAAAAGATACCTTAATTCTTAAAAAAAAAAATCAAATGCAATCTTTATTTAAATGCATGCAATGTGGCCTCAAGCCTCTGGCTATATCATGCCAGTGTGGGACTTTCTGTCAATCATTTTGACTAAGCATTGTGGTATTAGGGAAAATATTCAAGGGGCAATTTTGCCCTTTGAGTTCACAATTTACATTAATTACATTTAATCACCATTTCAGACAGTAATTACCAAAGATAGCAACCAAAGAAAGGAGCCATAACTTTAGCTTCACATGTTCTTTCCAGAAAACAATCAAGTAAAATGTGTGGGCCTGCCTGACCTTGGCTAGTGAAAGAACAAAAACTACCATGAGGCACAGGACAGACAAGCATCGACTCTCCATCTTCATTTGTTTCTCTAGTGCTCCACTCCTAAGGTTAGACCAGGTTGAATAGAGAAGCAAATCCAGGAAAACTCATAGATGTGTAAGAGAGAGCTCCCAGCCTAGTCTCACACATCTGTATGCAGTGATGCGGCATGCAGGGAGATCACAGGCCTATGGGTGGAGAGTTGTGTGGATCCATAGGCAGAGGTTGCATCACAGGGCCCTGGCAGGTCTCTGCATGGCTCCTCCACAGGAAGGTGAAGGCAGAGAAAGATGGGGGAGTTCCCAGGACCCTCATTATCAGATCATCCCACCCTAAGGAGCCACTATTAGACTGAGTTATTTGATTGACAGACTAGATTCCACACCTACACTTCAATGTGACACAAATTATATTACTACCACAGGGACTTCTGGAAAAATTATATTATCTCTTAATTCCATATTTCCATATACTTTTGAAACTTTATTTTAAACAAATAGATAAGATTAATACATTATAAGATATTGCTGAATATTTTCTCTAATACAATGTATCCATTTATATCCCCATCAGATTATAACAATAATTTTCCAAACATTCTCCTCAATATTTAACATAAATAGATGCTGAAAAATTATATCTTAATTCTTGCATTTTCCTTCTTATTTTTGAAATTGTATGAATAAAATGTCCATCATAATTTTGAAGTGATGTAATAAGTGGCATAGAGGTGGACATATCTGACCTCTTCTGGCTTCCCTATTGCCAAAAGGTCCTTGCCTCCAAGGTCCATATTTTGTCATCTACTCAGACACAACCATTCCTCTCAGATTACTCTACATCTATGCTGCCTTTGACAATTTGTTGCATTGACTACAATAATCAAACAGACAATTCCCACTACTAAGGGGGTATATTAGGGAATCCAATAGGTCTCAAATCAGAATCAGCAGACAGCAAAGATGCAGTTATTGGTCTCCAGAGCCAGCAGGCAAGTCTCCCTCTGGTTCTGGGTCTCTCAGCCACAGGGGCCTGTTCAGGGGGCCTTTGCTTCCATGGGCCAGGAAGCCAACCCACCTTTCTGTCCTACAGTTCCATTGTCTCAGGCTAAAGGGAAGTGACCCCTCTTCTTGGTGCTGCTCCTCTGAGTCTCAGGGCCACAGTTTCAGATACATCTGGTACAGGTAAGGTGGGGTTGGGGGCTATCTGCTGCTTCAGACAAAAATCTTGAACTAGCTCTGCTTCAAAGAAGACTCATCATTATATATATTGGGATGGTAAAGAACACTGACCATTCCCCTGTTAGTGTTACACATACCCTATTTGTTTAGCCCACTCAATCATTAGATGGGAGTTACAGACACTTTGGCAGATGAGCCATATTAAAAAATTTAACTCCATTACATGATAACTTCTGAACTTGTTCTCTCCTTAAATGTAAGAAGCCCAAATAAGTAACCCATGCTCCAGTTCTACCTTTTTACTTCCTTCGAAGTTCCAGAGACTGATTGAGAGATATCTTTTATCATTAGTGCAGAATTGAACTTTTTTGTTTTTTGTTTTACTTTGATGACAAGGTAATACATGAAAATACCCCCACCCCACACACAAACACACAGTCCACGACAACCAAAGATTTAGAACCATGAATGGGGATTTATTTAAAACTTCAGTCATTCACTCGTGTGACTTGATTAAATAAAAAACTTAAACCTCAGTTGTTTATAAAGATCCTCTGTAGAAATATGGATGAGCCTGCTTTTTCTACTAAGTTTCCAGTCACGTTCTTACTTTTTCTCTTTGGAAGAGTGAAAACTTACATGATTTCAAAGTATCTTGCCTGGAGCCTGACTTTTCTGGGTCTCTGGGAAAGTTCTTTATTGATGGTTAGAAGTTTCTGTGATTTTTCCAAATAACCGTGCTTGATAATATTCATTCTACTCCTCCTGTTCAAGTCGGTTCATGAATGGACCACTCTCTCAAAGGTGTGGGAATAAAAAATGAGATTTCCTATTTCTCTGGAACACATGGGAGAGATGAGATCAAAAGTATGTCACCAAAGGACAGCTCTCTGGCTATACCAAAAGACATAATGAGAAAACAAAATCCTGTGTTTAAGGCTTTACACCAATTACCTCACTGAGTGCTCTTAAACATATGCACGTAAATTTTGATGGACAGCCATACAGTATTGGCAGCATCACATGGACTTGTGAGAAATGGAGACTCTGAGCTATACTCCAGTTATGCTGAATCAGAATTTTCATGTTTTAAAGATCATTTTATTGGGGGTTCATACAACTCTTATCACAACCCATACATACATCCATTGTGTCCAGCACATTTGTTGTCATCATTGTCAAAACATTTGCTTCCTTCTTGAGCCCTTGATATTAGCTCATCATTTCCCCTTCCCTCCCGGCTCCCCCCTCCCACCAGAACCCTTGATAATTTATAAATTATTTTGTCATATCTTACACTGTCCGACATCTCCCTTCACCCACTCTTCTGTTGTCTGTCCCACAGGGAGGAGGTTATATATGCATTGTTGTAATTGGTTCCCCCTTTCTACCCCACCTTCCCTCCACCCTCTCAGTATCACCACTCTCACCACTGGTCCTAAAGGGATCAACTGTCCTGGATTCCCTGTGTTTCCAGTTTTTATTTGTACTGGTGTACATCCTCAGGTCTAGTCAGATTTGTAAGGTAGAATTGGAATTATGATAGTGGTTGGGGAGGAAGCATTTGGGAACTAGAGGAAAGTTGTGTTTTATCGTTGCTACACTGCCACTTGACTAGCTTGTCTCCTCCCCGAGATCCCTTTGTAAGGTGAGGTGGTCCAGTTGTCCACAGATGGGCTTTAGGTCTCCAATCTGCACTCCCCCTCCTTCAAGTGATTTTATATATATATATATTTATATATTTATTTATTTATCTTTGATGCCTGATAACTGATCCCTTCAACACCTCATGATCACACAGACTGGTGTGCTTCTTCCATGTGGGCTTTCTTGCTTCTGAGCTAGATGGCCACTTGTTTACCTTCAAGCATTGAAAACCCCATATGCTATAGCTTTTGATAGCCAGGCACCATAAGCTTTCTTCACCACATTTGCTTATGCACCCATTTATCTTCAGCAATAGTGTTGGGAAGATGAGCATCATGGGATGCCAATTTAATAGAACAAAGCGTTCTTGCATTGAGGAGTACTTGAGTGGTGAACCAATGTCCTACTGCTACCTTAATACTAAACCAATAAATATAAGCACATAGATCTATTTCACCATCACCATATATAAATATATTTACATATGTACATGCCTATGATTAGACATCTATAATTGCCCTTTGACTCCTAGTTCTTTTCTCTATTTCCTTTTACTTTCCTCTTGTCCCTCTATCATGCTTAGCCTTCATTTGGGTTTCAGTAATTCCTCTCGGTTACATTGTCCTTGACCAATCCCTACTAGGTCTCTTACACCCTCGATGCCACAGATTTTGGATCACTTGTTCCCTTGTCACTTGTTGGTTAACACCACTTCCTTTCCTCCCATCTTCC
Organism: Tenrec ecaudatus; assembly: GCF_050624435.1. Taxonomy (NCBI): domain Eukaryota; kingdom Metazoa; phylum Chordata; class Mammalia; order Afrosoricida; family Tenrecidae; genus Tenrec; species Tenrec ecaudatus. Next base: position 124,428,555 of record NC_134534.1, on the reverse strand, counting down.
CCTCTGCCATGTTCCCCCAGAACCATTGATCCCATTGCTTTCTCTTCCAGATTGTTTATCCAGCCTATCTTATCTAGATAGACCTGCAGAGATAATAATATACACAAAAACAAGACAGAGTGAGAGAAAGTGACAAAAGAAAACAAAACAAGGACAGTTAAAAAATGACAACAACAAAAAACCACACCACAAAAGCCTGTAAATAGTTCAAGGTCTGTTTATTGATCTTTAGGAATGTTTTCTGGTTGAGTCTAATGGGGTGCCATGCCCTGGCCCCAAAGCCTATTTTTGGTACCCCCTCCGGACTTTCTTGCTCTGTTTCCCATGCTGTCCTTTTGCACACCCTTAGTGTTCCCACACTGTGTCTCCAGTGCTGTCTCCTGTAGGGATATGAGTCAAAGAGGGATGTGTTTCATAGTAGGGCCAGCCATATGGTCCTGTGAATTGGCTGCTCTGGGCAGGGATATCGTCTTCAAGACTTGGTGGGCCAGGATGCACTCCACTCTCTCTTCCTCCTCCTTCATTTGCTTTCATGTGCTCTGATCAGATATGTCCCTCTCCCTGAGCTGTAGGTTCACTGCTGTCCTCTGAAGTAAATTCTTCTGGAGAAAGGGTGCCTGTCCATGGAGTTGGGATTGGGGCGGGCACCTCAGACCTCTCCACTGGTTCCCTACTTCATGCTGGTATGTTGCACAGAATTTGCATTCTAACAAAGCATTAAGTGATTCCTGAGCATGCTTACTTCTCTAGTGGGAACTAGAGAAGTAAGAGGGATAATATTAATTTATTCAAGGTCTCACAGCTGAAAGGAACAGAAAATTTGGACTGGTATCTGACTCCAGGCACTTCTTGGACTCTAAGTGATTATCATCCCATACATTTGCACCAAAGTTACAGTGAGACCCATCAAAATAGAAATACAAAATTTTAAGAAAATTCATTGTTCGAGAGATAAAAACAGATCAATTGCTCAAAGGACAACAGGGCAACTCTCATTAACATTACCAAAAGAAAATGCACATAAGCAAGACTTTGTATGAATTGATGAATGACAACTCTCTGAATATATACCAGCAATTGGTCAAAGTGATATGTTTTAATAGAAATAGATCTAAGAGTAGTAGTAAGGTGTTTAGATATCTCATTAAGTGTGGAGCACAGTTATTATCAATAACATTGTTTGAAACTGAAAATCTCATTTAAAAAAAGCAGAATGTTGTCTGTTGGAGGTCAGAAGGCACACAAAATATGATGGAGTGAAAATTGCTTTCTCAAAAAAGAGTCTGCCACAATGACAGGAATGGAAACCTGTGTGAATAAAGTCTTTGGATCTTTATTTGCCTACAGGACATGACTGAAGGTGAGAAGACATAACTACAGACATCAATTAATAATCTGAACTTGGAATATATGAAGTATGAATCTAGGAAAATTGCAATTATAAAAAAATGAAGTAGAACTGATAAAACAATATGCTAGGTCTTAATGAGCTGAAAGGACAGATATTTCTTACCTTGAATGAGAAAATCATATGATTTGCTATGCAGGAAGTGGAAGAATCAAGGAGACTAGCACTGCATTCATCTTAAAAAATGACATTTCAAGATCTATCCTGATGTACAGTGCTGTCTTTCATACTATTATATCTATCCACATTCCAGGAAATCCTGGCAGTAAAACCATTATTCAAGTTTTTTCACCTTCTACCAAAGCTATTTATGAAGTTTAAGAATTCTACCAAATTCTTCAATCTAAAATTGATCAAACATGCAGTCGAAATGCATTGATAATTAATAGAAATTAGAATACAAAAGTTGTAAATAAAACAGAAATAATAAAAGTTGGAAAATATGGTCTGGCTGATAGAATTTAATCCAGAGATCACATGATAGAATTTTGTAAGACAAAATATTTATTCATGAGGACTTCTCCAGAGAAATTACGCAGAAATCAAATTGACTGCATCTTTGGGGAGAGACGATGAAGAAGTTCAACATTAGCTGTTAAAATCAGGCTAGGCCCTTATTGAAGATCAGTTGTCTATATGCTGATGATTTTTCCCCCTGGGTTTTCAATCCTTTTCCATTGGTCTGAGTATCTATCATTATATCAATATCACACTATTTTGACCACTGTGCCTGTATAGTAGGTGCTAAAGTTGGGGAAGTGGATGTCCTCTTCAATGCATGGTGCTGGAAAAAAATGAATACATACGTGCAGACAAATGAAGCAAGACCCTTACCTCACTCCACACACAAGAATAAACTTAAGGTGGATCACAGACCTAGAGGTAAAATCCCAAACTATTAGGACTGTCAATGAGGGGATTGGAACAAATCTGAGAACTTTGACTCAGGGAATACATAGGCTATTAGAAACAGAGAAGGATACAAGCACAGAGGAGGCACCAATTGACATGTGGAATATACTAAAGATAAAACCTGTGTACATAGAATGAATTCTCCAAGAGAGTAATAAGAGAGCCCACTGACTGGGAAAACATCTTCAGCAACGACACATCAGACAAAGGCCTTATTACTGAAATCTACAATACTCTGCTAACTTACAACAAGAAAAAAAATCAATTGTCCATTGAGCAGGTGGGCAAAGGATCTGAACAGAAGTTTCTCAAGGGCAGAAATCCAAATGGCCAAAAAATATATGAGAAAATGTTCCAGATCTCTATAAGAGAAATGCAAATTAAAACAACTATGAGATACCACGTATGGTATCCCAATTCAAAAAATCAGAAAGCAGCAAGTGTTGATGGGGCTGTGGAAAGACAGGAACTCTCATCCACTGCTGGTTGACCTATAGGGATGTATACCCTTTATGGAAATCAATTTGGTGATATCTAAAAGAGATGGAAATTGAGCTACCATATGATCCATCAATTCCCCTACTGGGCACATACCCAGAAGAGAGAAGAAACAGACCACGGCCAGACATCTGTGCTCCCATGTCCAATGTGGCACAGTCCACAATTGCAAGGAGTTGGAAACAACCCAAATTTCCATGAACAGATGAATGGGTTAAAAAACTGTGCTACGTACATACAATGTACTGTTACACATCCATAAAAAGCAGTGATGAATGCATGAAGCACATCACTGTATGGGAAGAACTAGAGGAATTATACTAGACAAAGTAAGCCAAGCACAAAAGAACAAGTACAACATGAGTCTGCTGAGGTAAGCTCAAAAATCCAAAACAGGCATAGGGAAGAAGCTACTGTATACATACATTCTTGGAGTGAGGTCCAGGTAATACGGCAGGGGTCAGACTAAATCCAGGGATACACATGGTAGCCACCTAAATGAAGGGGTAAAAAAATACATGGGTAGCCGGGGGAACAGGGCACTAACCTCCCTCCAAGGAGAGGGTGTTGTCTATATCTCCACAGGGAGAGAGGGACCAGACTTCAACCCGGTGCTCCAAGATGTGAATGCAACACGCTGACATGAAGCAGGGAACCAACAGAGAAGTCTGAGGGGCTGGCTCCATTACCAACTAAGGGGACAGCCTCCCCCACCCACCCTAAGTATTCAGTTCAGAGGACAGCACTGAAGCTCCAGCTCCGGGAGAAGGACATGTCTGATCAGAGCACACAGGAGCCAACAAGTGGGGAGGGGAAAAAACGTGAAGCACATCCTGGCCCACCAAGCTCTGAGGACAATATTTCTGCTTAGAGCAGCCAATGCACAGAGAGGACCATAGGGCCAGCTCCACCACCAGCCATGACATTTCTCACTGACTCATAGCACCACGGGGACAACACTGGAAGCACAGCAGGAATTGTGCCCACTCTGAGCCCACCACAACAAGGTGAGATGCTGGGAGCAGAGCAATGAAGTCCCCAGGCAACACCAAAAATAGACTGTGAGGCCAGGGCATGGCGCCCCATCAGACTGGACTGGAAAACACTCGTAAAGGAGAACAATTATTGAACTATTTATAGGCTTTTCTTTTTTTGTTGTTGTTGTAGTTATTGTTTTATTTTCTATTGTTGCTTTGTTGTGCGCAGTCTTGAGTTTGTGCATATTGTTGTTGTTGCATGTCTATCTGGATGGGATAGGAGGGATAAACAAGTCAGAAGAGAGAACAACAGGACAACAGTTCTGGGGGGACATGGGAGGGGGTGGGGCAGGGGAAAGTGGCGGTTAACAAACCCAGGGACAAGGGAACAAGTGACCAGAAATCGATGTTGAGGAAGTTATAGGAGGCCTGGTAGGGCTTGATCAAGGCCAATGTAACCGAGAGGAATTACTGAAACCCAAATGAAGGCTAAGCATGATAATGGGACAAGAGGAAAGTAAAAGGAAATAGAGGAAAGAACTAGGAGGCAAAGAGCATTTATAGAGATCTTAATACAGGCATGTACATATGTAAATATATTTATATATGATGATGGGGAAATAGATCTATGTGCATATATTAATAGGTTTAGTAATAAGGAAGCAATGGACATTGGGCCTCTACTCAAGTACTCCCTCAACACAAGAACACTTTGTTATAATAACCCGACAATCTGAGATGCTCACGTTCCTGACATAATCACTGAAGACAATGTGGGCACATAAGCATATATGATGAAGAAAATTGATGGTGCTTGGCTATCAAAAGATATAGCATCTGGGGTCTTAAAGGCTTGAAACAAGAAGCAACAAAGCTCACTTGGAAGAAGCACACCAGCCTGTGTGATCATGAGCCGCCTATGGGATCAGGTTTAAGGTATCAAAGACCCAGAGCAAAAAAAATCATAATGTGAATGAGCAGGGCGGGGAGTGGGGAGTGTGGAGTGGAGACCCAAAGCCAATCTGTAAGCAATTGGATATCCTCTTACAGAAGGGTCCTTGGGAGAAGAAAGGCCAGTAAGGGTGCACTATAGCACTGATGAAACATACAGCTTTCCTCTTGTTTTTCAATTCTTTCTTTCCCCCAGTATCATTATCCTAATTCTACCTTACAAATGTGGCTATACCAGAGCATGTACATGGGTACAGATAAGAGCTGGAAACACAGGGAATATAGGACAGATAAACTGCTGAGGACCAATATTGAGAGTAGCCATACCAGGAGGGGAAGTTGAAGGTGGGAGGAGAAAGGTAGAACTGATCACAATGACCAACTTATAACTCCTCCCAGGGGGATGGGCAACAGACAAAGGAGACATCAGATAATGAAGGACATGAAAAAATAATAATTTATGAATTATCAAGAGTTTGTGAGGGAGGGAGGAAGAGAAGGGGGAGGGAGAAAGAATGAGGTGGAGAATGAGGAGCTGATACCAAGGGCTCAAGTAAAAATAAAATGCTTTGAAAATGATGATGGCAACATATGACAAATGTGCTTGACACAATGTATGTATGTATGGATTGTGGTAAGACTTGTATGAGCTCCAAATAAAATGATTTTTTAAAAAAATATCAGGCTATAGGCCAATCATGGAACAGACCATCAATTTCTCATATGCAAATTCATACAGAAGATGAAGAAAATGAAAAGACGTCCATGAGACCTAAAATGTGAACTTAATCCTATCCTACTTAAATATTGAGAACACCTCAAGAATAGATTTGACGCATTGAACAATAATGCCAGAAGACCTGATTAACTGTGGTAATATATGAAAATATCATGTATGAGGAAACCAAAAGGTTACTAAAGAGACAGGAAAAAAAGAAAATAACAGTGTGGATGTCATAAGTAAGGCATATGAAAGAAATGATGAAGTCAAAGAAATAGAAAAAATAATAGAAAATTTCAAAATGTATCTCAAGAAGACAAAGTAAAATATTACAATTTAATGTGCAAATGTGTAGAGTTAGAAAATTAAAAATAAAGAAGAAGACACTCAGAGTATCTTCACCTGAAATAACTAAAGGAAAAAATCAAGGTGAATACAAAAAAAGTAAGAAAAAATTCAAGCCCTCAGTTGTAATGCTGAAAGATTCTATGGGAAAAACATTGAACAATTCGGAAAGCATCAAAAGAAGATGGAAAGAATATCCCAGTCACTGCACCAATATAACTAGTTGACGTTCAACCATTTCAAGAAGTATCAAGCTGAGGGAATTAATTTAATGTGCCAACCTGGCCGATAAGCACATGTGGGGTTAATTGAAGGGCAGAGGGATAAATGACTCAGTGAGTCTTGCCTTTCTGGTTCTTGAGTCTCTTGCTTTCTGATGGTCAGACCAGGGTGCAGCTGCCTTAGCCAGTTCCCTGCTTCAGCTTGCAAGGTTCACTTCCTGCAAGACATCCCTGAGGAGAAGCCATATGAACCTACCCCGATGCAGCCCTGAGTGCTGGAGCAGCCATGTGGAGACCCCTGCCAGCGCTGAGATGCTTACACATTCACTGACTCGGCTTTCCTCCTGCAGTCAGCATCATTGCATGTGTTTTGTGAGATGGAGGAGGACTTTATGGATTGGTGTTGAACAAATGGGTTAATGTTGGACTTGTGGGTTTGGGCGGCACTGGGGAGGGATGTTTTCTTGATGTGCACTTACCCTTTATATAAAACTCTCTCTTATACATATGCATTTCTGTGGATTTGTTTCTCTAGTGTACCCAGACTAATATCCCAGTCACTGCACCAAAAATAACTAGTTTATATTCAACCATTTCAAGAAGTATCATGTGAACAGGAACCAATGCTACTGAATGAAGACGTTCCAGCTTCAATGAAAGAATTAGTCAAAAACCTGACTCCAGAAACTGATGGAATACCAATTGAAATGTTTCAAAAAATGGATGAAGCACTGGAAGAACTCACTACTCATCTTTGCCAGGAAATTTAGAAGATGTCTACTTGGTCAATTGACTGAAAGTGATCTATAATATATGCATTCCAAAGAAAGATGACCCAACAGAAGGCTCAAGTTATAGAATAAAATCATTGATACCATATACAAGTACAGTTTTTGCTGAAGATCCTCCAACAATGTTTGCAACATTGACAGGGACCTGCCAGAAATGCAGGCCGGGTTCAGAAGAATATGTGAACCAAGAGATATCATTACTGATGTCAGATGGAGGTTGGCCGAAAGCAGCAATACCAGAAAGATGTTCACCTGTGTTTTATCGACCATGCCAAGGCATCCAACTATGAGTACTGTCACAAACTATGGGTAGCTTTAAGAAGATCCCAGTATTCCACATTGTGCCCATGTGGAATCTATGCGTGAATCAAGAGACGACAATTGTGGAAAAAGAACCCAGGAATGTTGCATGGCTGAATATCAAGAAAGATGTGTGGCAGGGTTGTAGTCTGTTTGGGAAGAAGTATAACCAGCATGCTCATTACAGGTAATGATGGCAAGACGTAATCTCTCACACTTCGGGGATGTTGCAGGAGAGACAGGTATCTGGAAAAGAACACCATGCTTGGTAAAGTAGTGGGGCAGTGAACAAGAGGAAGACCTTTGATAATATGGATTGACACAGCAGCTGCATCTATGGTTTGAAACATAAGAACAATTGTGAAGATGACACCGGACTGGACAGTGTTTCATTCTGTTGTGTATATCAGAGTTGCATGAGTCAGAAACAACTCGAAGGCACCTAACAACATCAGCAGCCAAGTTACTGGAAAAGAATCATGATCTCAGAGTTATATCTGATAGACAGTCAAACTAGCTGACTTCAAAGGATTCTTCTACCTCTATTATTGTAAGTTCAATTGGATGTTTCCTAACAACATTAAAAAATTTTAACATCCATTCACAATCTCAGATGTTCATAAGTCCTACACAGTTACATTCAGAAGTAAGGCAACAAGGTTTAAATATAAATTCACTCGTTGGGAAAGCAGTACAAACAGTGGAACCGCTGTTGACATCCTAATTGCAGGATCAATGTCAAACTCTCATCTTAAAAGGAAGAAACAGTGTATGTTTAGTTAAAATATCTTGTTTCTATTACTTATTCATTTTGAAATTTATAAGGCTTTACATAGGCTAAGAAACTTCATCTGGGCGCTACCTGTTTGTAACCTATTTCTAAGGCTTTTACCAATTCTACTTATTACAACCTTTGGGCCATATTTCTCTTATGTCACATCATGCATATGATGCAAGTACTAAGCATTTCTGTTCCAAGAAATGTCAGGAACACTCTATTCAAGAGAAAGGATGTCTTAACGTCTGCAAGATGCGACAGGTGGGCTAAAGGGGACTGAAGTAGGAAAAAGCCCTTCCCTATATTAAGACTCTGACAAAATCTCTTCCCCTCCTGGATTGGCTTTTATTTTGAAGAAAGTTCTAGATTTTTAATAATAGTTCCTCTTTCCCTCCTGGTATGTGAGACACAAGGGGATCTTTTCCATGAGACCTGGTGTGGTCCTGAGGGGTAAATCCCCTTCAAGTGTGCAGATCCCTTCTTAGTGCCGCCCCCAGGAATTGCTCCATTCCACACTTGTTCAGAGTAGTTCATCCTCAACTCCAAGACGTTTAAAGTTACCACCATGCGGGTGTTCCCTCTGTTGTAGAGGACAAAAGAGGCTCCAGATCTGTATATACTTCATAGAGACAGCTATTAAGTCTTAAAGAGTTCAAAGACAAGACAAAGGATTTATGCCAGCAGAGGAGAATTTCTGCATGAGACAGAGTTCCCCCATCCCACCCTACTGTTCTGAGGTGGAGAGGACTCCACGGCCGTGAGAGTCAATGGTCAGAGCAATGCAAAGATGGCTGAATGCATGTGCCCCCTCAAAGGAGAATTCAGTTTTCAGTGTAAACAACCACCATCTGCAAACTTAGTGCTCAGAATTTAAACTAGCATACTTCCTACCAATGTATGACTTTAGGGCTTCTGCTTCCAAGTAAGCAGATCTCAGCTGTCTCTCTGGATGTATCTGACGTGTCAAAGAAAAGTCATTGGTTTTCAGTGTGTGCAGCTTTTTATTGAAAGGCCGGATGTGATGACTTCCAAGTTCTTTACATAAAGAACCAGAAGTCTAAAGCTTTTGAAAATCAGGAATGGCAAAACATATGTGCAATTGTTCATTACAGATCAGCAAGTAAAGTCCAGTAGGTACATGCTTACATTGCTTCCTGGGCAGTCCTGGGTGGGCAATTAAGGTCATGCAGGAGGTCTTCCATGAACTGAGGGACAGAGTCAGCAACAGCAGGTTACACCCGGGAAGTCCAATGTTGGCATTCGCCCTAATGGATCAGCGGATCATGTTGGTGCAGCGTGAGAAAGAAAAATAAGGCTATAGGAAGAGTAACATATTATCATCACCCATTATGAAAGACAGGGCGTGAAACTTATCTGTTTTACATCGGGTCCCCCATGAGTCATAGTCAGTTTCACTGGAACTAACAATCACAAAATACCTTAAATCAAATGCAAATACATGGTATATAAATTATCCTCAGATTCAGAAGGCACGTGGGAAACTGGCCTTGGATTGGTTCTAACTGCATAAATTGCCAAATTTTTAGGTCACTTATCAGCAACTTCTTATGATTTGCCCTAAAACCTTGGTAGAGAATAATCTGTGTTTAGGAAAGGAGAAAAGACTAGTTGATCTGAAAATTGTTCTTTAAAATCACCACAAGAGGGTGGTAAGGAATTATTTTTAAAAATCTGGATGCCTCTTTCTTCGCACACACAATTATTAAAAATGCATTTTAAGATTGAGTTTTGGAGTGGTTTTCTTTTTAATTTCCAGTTATTGGTCCTTCTCAATAATAGTAGCGTGTGGCACACCGAGACTAGATCTAGTGGGGTATTATCAGAGCAGAGAAGACTTGAGGACTCATAGCCAGCACATATCTGGGTCTCTCCATACATGCACGAACATGCTTAAAATGCAACAGATTCATACGGAAATGGCTAGCACCTCATCGCGGCTCAACTCCTAATCTATTAGGAGGGGTTTAAAAGGATTCTAAGTGGCAAAGTCTCTATTTAAAATGTATTTTCTTGTTGACTCTGAGATACAAAATGCAAGTGAATTTAAGGGAGTGGTCCTGTGGTTTGTGCTCAAATGTTAGTCAAGCTCCTACTGTTTACTGGTCGCCATGACCTTGATCAAATTGTGCAACTCGGCTGGGAACTAGCTTGTGCCGTTAGAGGATTAAGCAAGCTCATGGCGCTGTAGCGTGCTATGGGGTAGTCAGTCATGTTCTTTGTGAGCTGAAATGCAAACATCCTGGTCTGAAAAATGCACGGCTTAGAGGCGCAGTCAAATTCACTCTACTCCATTACGCCTATACTCATTTCCTATCATCTTTCTTCATTTCTCTGCATTACTCAAAGAATTCCAATTTCTTAGCTACATAGACCTCTACATTATAGCTCTAGATTTTTCTGATAGCTTTTCGTGCACCTGCGTATGAGACTGTATTTTTTTGCTGGCTGTGTCTGTGTACATACAAGTGTGTGAGTGTATGCATGCATGTGTGATGTACATGTGGTGCCATAGTAATGATTTCTATGCACATGTGCATCTATGTTATTATTGTTACTATGTATATCAGTCCATCTGTGAGTTGCATGTCTGCATGTGCATGTATGCACATAGTGTACATGTGGCATTTTAGGATACAAGGGAACTAAAATTAAGCCATCAGTACTGGTATGAAGACATTTCTAGAAGACTTACTTACTGGAGAGAAAATGATTATTTAATCAGTTTTTTAAATGATGTTTCTAAAGTGATGATAGATACTTTTAAAGAATTTTCTTTTCTAAATAGGTTTCACCTAACTCGGTTGAGTAGAGATGCCCTGTTAAAGATCACTCTAGCTACTGCCTCATGGTCAAAACCTCCAAATGTACAAGCCTCTGCAGGGAGAGAAATTTGATTGTGAAATAATTCTGCTAGGCTCTATGAATGTGTTAAAAAAAATGCAGGACCGCAATCCTGATGAGCTACTAGGAACTCGGCATCACTTCGCAGTGATGGTCACCAGTGTTTCCTGGGACTGCTACATAAAACCTCTCATCTGAGCTAAACGAGGCAGATTAATGTCGCATAAAACATAGACTGTCAGGACTGCAAAACCACAAAAGCTGTATCTTGGATAGAGAAGTCCTTCTCTCTTCAGATACCGGTAATTACAAGAAAATTTTCCCTGTGGGCTAATCTATCTCACTCTTATGAAAGACAAAGTCTACAAAATAAGAATTAACCTTCATATGGGAAAATCATAGTACACTTTTTTTGCTGGCTAGAAACCATAGATATAAATGATCATATTGATTAAATTTCCCATGTATATTCTAGCCGTATATCTAAAGTCAGATTGTTTTCCTCTGGTGGTTTTGAGATGTTTTGGTCTGAGATCATTAAAACAACATCAATTTCAACAAAAAGTATTGAAAATGGTTGGGCACTTGCTCACCTTGGAATCTGCGCCAATGGAACGCCCGCTTCAGCTCACCTTTCATTGCCCCTTTTGTCTTTGGCCTCACTCTCCTCTGCAATTCATTGCCCAAATCCCCTTTAAATACAGTTTTTATCATGTATCTCTCATGACAGAAATCTTTCCACTCGGTGCAAGGGCATATTCTGAGCTTCCAATTGTATTATTAACATATGTTTCAAAAGACAGGCTCTCTTTGGGATGGATGATCAACCATGATGGGTGAAGAGGCTAAGCCTAGATCAGAAAGCATTATTGCCTCCAATTTGGATCGGCCTGGACTGAGATTTGCTGAGTGCAGCATTCCCTTCCAGAGCCCCTTAAGGATAACAGGAGGGTGTGAAGGGCAATTGAAATCATGGTCTCTGGACCCCATCTCTGGGGAAGGACTAACAAGCATGCAAATGCTCCCCACAGGCAAGAACCTGTAAGGGGCTGAAGAGGCAGCATGTCTTCAAAACACACACAAATTGGATTATCCATTCTTATATAATCAAGAGAGGTCATTGTTAAAAAAAAAAGCCATGCCTTGAGGCCTAGAGTATAAAATATTTATTAGGATAACCAGTCCTCCTGAGAGTCAGTACTGCGTAAGGTTAAGACCATTAGTACACTGTCTGGGTGTGAGTCTCAGGTCCAATTTGAACTAGCTATTTGAGTTTGGACAACTGATTGAGGATTACTTTATATTCATTTCTTCTTCTGCAAAATGCTGCTGGTAGTGGCAGCTACCCAGCACAGTTCATCTGAGAGTGAAGTGGATGAAAAGATGTAAACTACAACGGAGTCGGGCAAGTAGTTACTATTTCTAGAAAACATTTGCTGCCTCCATAGTATGTCACAAGAACTGTGCTACATGGTGGGAATGAAAGAGAAGCATTCAGATTTTTTGCCTGAATAAATTAAATTTCAGTCAGGCACTTGCTATTGGTGCTAGCTGCCTTTGAGCGGCCCCCACTCTTATGAGGATCACATACACAATCGAAGAAAACCCTACCTAGTCCTGAATAGCCCACAATTGATTGCTGACTAGAATTTGTTATTAAGGAGTTTTCATTGACTCATTTTCAGAAGACAGCCAGGCCTCTCTTCCTAGTCTGTCTTAGTCTGGAAGCTCCAGTGAAACTTAATAATCAAAGGTAAGACTACTCTGACATGTGATGGGTGTATTTGAGGTACACTGTCCAGGAACTGACCAGAGTCTCCCGCATGGGAGGTGAGAATTCCACCACTCACCACAGGGTAAGAAATGCAACGTTTTAGGTGGGTCCAGAATGGAAGCTCAAAAGGAAAACAAACTCATTTCCATCGAGTCAATGCCTAGCGACCCTCCAGGGCAGGGTAGAACTGCCCCTGTGAGTTTATAAGACTGTAACTCTTAGAAAGAAACTCTCAGTAGATAGTGTTTTTTATATCCTCCCATCTGACACCCTAGGAGCAGCTGAATTCGAACTGCTGTTTTTTAGTTAGCAGCCAACATGTAACCACTCTAACAGCAGAAAACTCAGGAGAGGGAAATGGAAACTGGCATCAGGAAGGATGTCTTCCAGGAAAAGGAGTCCTGGGGGCACAAGGGCTAAGTGAGTACTCCAGTCCTAACAGAACAGCCAGGTCCTTAGAACCAGCCAGTTAGCTACCTCAGGAGAGAACGATGTAGCAATCTGCTTCGATCAAGAAGTACTCACTTGGGAATGCTGTGAGGCAATTCTACTCTGACCTACATAGGCACGGAGAGTGAGTCTACTAGACGGCAAAGAATGCTTACAGGAAGACCCGACTTACATGTGGCATCAAGGGAGAGGCAAGTTGGCATGAAACCAAGAGAGCTTCACTTGTTCTGGCCCCTCCCTCAGCAGGCTTACTTTGGGGCAGGCCCGGGAGTACTCGGGTGTGTAAACAGGGCAAAGGATGCATTATGATACTTCCACGTAGCATTTCTCATAAATCATCTAATGAGATTTTAGAGGAGCATGACCTCAATTTCAAACCTGAACTAATATCCTGAGGTTTTCTTCTTTTGTTCTAAATCAATATACACTTTTAATAAATCTTTTTTCTGTGTATAATTGACTTCCTTTTCTTAAAATAAGCTCAGGTTTCACCAAATCTAGATTCCTCTCTAACCCCAAGAGGAGTAGGATTTAACTAAGTATAAAGGTCATAAAGGTGACTCTCCAAACCAAATTCACTGCTGGCAAATTGATTCTGAGGCACAGTGCCCTTATAAGACAGGGCAGAATTGTCGCTGAGGGGCTGGTGGCTTCTGGCTTCAAACTGCTGACCTTGTGGTTATGAGGAATATAGCCACTGCACTACCAGGTTTCCTAAGAGTTAGTAGAATTTGGTTAAAATACACACACACACACACACACACACACACACATAAACACACACACCACCCCCCACCCCCAGTTAAAAAAAAAAAAACGAAAGACATGTCCATAGAGTTGGTTCTGATTCACATAGACCCCATGCATTGCAGAGATTTTCTAGTAGATTTGATCGTAGGATTTTCTGGGCTTTGATTGTTAGGGCAGTAGCTCGCCAGAGCTTTCTTTCGTGGTATCACTTAATGTGCTCAAACTGCCAACTTAGAGGCGAGCAGTCCAGTAGAAACTGTTTGCACCACTTAGAGATCAAAGGGGCATTCCCAACCTACTGCCATCCAGTCCACGCAAACCCCAAAACCAAATGCACTGTCAGTGTGTCCTTCCAAACTCACAGGGGCCTTATGGGGCTTCCAAAGCCAGAAACCTGTAAGGTTTCTTCCCATCTTTCTTCAAAGGAACAATTGGTGGCCATGAGCAGCAAACCTGGCAGCTTGACCAGAGATCTCCACCAGGGCACCATAGCAGACAGGAAAGGAACAGACAACAGCTTGGACGAAAACTCCAAGGTGAAAGCACTGTAAACTGGATAATGGGTGTGCAATCGGGCACTCAAAGTTTGGTCCCATCCCTCCTTTGCTGTTAAAGAACTTAACGAGCCATAGATCGCATCCTGGTCCTAATGAATAACTTACCACGACTTCTTCATTTGCGATTTTGGAAGTCTCACATTGAGGAGGAGGCTCACAGTATACAATTCAATGTTTATACTACATCAACCACAAATAAATAGCACAAAAATTTAAAGAAAGAGATTTTGTGGCAGCCCATTCTTAGAGGTCAATTGAAAATTAAATTTTCCACAGCTTTTTATATTGTAATTCCAAGATAAGTAATAAATGTCTACACACTCACAATGATATGTAAACATATATAGATTAGACATGCATATAGGTCTAGGCATAAAATAAGACATATTTAATAACATTTCAGAGCCTAAGTAGTTATTACAATATCCCATAAGAATAATGGATTAGAACATTTCAATGGGTATATGGATTCATTATTTTCACTTTTGCTTGCTACAGTTCTTTAAATATGAGCGATTTGAATGCAAACATTTTAATCAGTAAAACAAATGTATAAACTAAATTTTAAAATGAAATAATGAGAAATAATGTGCGAATACTAAAACTCTTTCGATTGGGTAAACTTCAAACAAAGAAATCCAGTATATTGAATTTGACCTCATCTAGGACAATGCTTTCTGCTAAAAAATGTTAAATATTTCATTTTTTCTAAGAGAAAACAAGAGAAAAAATGAAGAAAGCAAATGAACAAATGTCAGAGAATTATAAATCAATGTCTGTTATTCCCTGTGCTCCTAAGACTCTAATTATGCCTGCAAATTACAATACACGTCTTACACTAGTGCATCCTAAGATAAGGCATTAAACCAAGGAGCCAGGAACCCTCCGAGGTCTTACAAATCCTCAATCAACTCTGGAGAGAATAGCTACCATCATACTTGTACACGAGCTTGGGAAAAATTGGGTTGTTTTCCCCAAATGGAGGAAGTAGATGAGAAATGCTCATTTCTGAAAAGTAATCATGTTAATGAAATGACAAAGAGAGCTTTGTTCGTTTAAATACCATGAGGTCCATCAGAAATGGTAATAGACCACATAATTGTCTCTTTGAGATCTCAGTCAGATCTTTGCTAAGGGCCTGCTCTCTCCAGTGCTCTGAATAGGAAAGTAAACAGAAAGAACTGAGCATCATTTGAAATCCTCCCCAAGAACACCAGGGTCCAGAACCGCCCCGAGAATCTATTACCCCATTAACCTCATTCTCTGAATTCTAAAGCAGGAAAACAGACAAAAATAAAATACACAGACAAAGGATAGTGTTAGTATATAAGTGATGCTTGTGCTTTACTTACCTGTGTTTTCTCATTAGATTACAATGACTATGTACATAATTTGGCTTGTTACTTAATGAATCTTTTATCAGTCCATCCACTACTGATCTGTCAGTTTATCATACTAGTAAAATGGCATTCATGTTTGACTATATACATCAAGGTTCATATGAGGAATGCAGGGGGTCACAGTTAAGTGTACAATGACTAAAGTTCGACAGACGTGCCTCAGAAGCAAAACCTGGAGATCTACTTTCAAAAGTTCATTGCCTTGAAAAGCATACAGTGACTGTCAGCAACAGACGGGTCACCAGGCATCAGAATCCACTCAATAAGTGGCATATCTATAGGTTTTTATTAAATAAAGTAAAAATAAATTTTATCATATATATTGGTATTAAAATTGTTGTAATCATTTTTCTTTGTTTTATATGATTTCCATAATCACCTCATACTTTTGGTTTGGAGTATTTGTTTACTTCTTTGTATGTTGTGGGTTAGTTGTGATTTCATCTCCAATAGTTATTCATTGAACTATATTACCAAATAAATATAAATGCCCTTCAGTGTAATATTCCTATATCATATTTCATTACATCAAATGTAGTAGACCACCTGACCCAAGAATCTTCTCTCAGATTATTTTTGGAAGTTATCTAATCATGGGGTGAACGTAGCTCCCAGAATTTAGTTAGGAACACTTATTCCAAGATGATTTTCTGAAAGAGAGGAACATTAATCTGTACATAGCAGGTGATTCTGTTTCGAATGCTCTTTTTTGGATGAAGTCAATATGTTTGGCCATGGAAGTAGACCTTTCCTTCCAACACCCTCTTCTAGTTTCCTCTGACAAAGAGATGGGCAGATCAAAGTAATTTTAAATGTGAGTCAATTGCGCAGCATTGTTGAATACATCCATTCAGAATCTGCAGGTGCATCCCCCTGCAATTGACGTGGGCCTTTGGGATTCACAGGCGATAATGGCAAAGTGGATAAATGACAGCTCTGGGCACGCATTTCAAGGAAGTGCTTAGCTGAATATAGAAATCAAATGGAAGAAGATAAACAGCACTTTGTGGAACCCCTTCTCCCCAAGCTTGAGTTGTTCCTCGATCCTCTGTGCTGCCTGAAAGGAGGCAAAAGGTCACCCGGTGACATTCTGTTGTCATTGGAGCTTCTGAATGTCTTCTCAGATGATACACAAAGTCTCGGTCAGGTAATAGATGCACACAGCTCTGAAAGGCCTAGTAATAGATCCAAAACTCATAATATTTCACTCATCTTCCACCTTCTCTGGGAAACAGACTGAAAAATACAGCACAGCCCTTTTATCTCATTTGAAATTGCAGTCAGACACTGAGGCAATATGTATTCCTTGAACTCTCTGCCTCGTTTGTGAAAAGAGACTGCAGGCCCAGGGTACTCCCTAAGTCTCTCCCCTCTAGCCCATACTGTCTGTGCTGGGTTTACATGGCGTGGTTAGGAAGATCCTCCTAGACAAGGCAGATGTTAAAGACTCCAATTTGTGGTGACCCATATGTGCCAAATTAGACCTGGGTCCATAACGTTTTCGGGGTTACTGTGTTGGCAGTGGATTGCCAGGCCTTTCTTCTGAGGGGCTGCTGGGTAAATTAGAATCTTAAACCTTCCTGTGGGCAGCCACGTGTGTTTCCTTTGGTGCCAGCCAAGGTTCTATAGCAGGAATGTTGATCCCACATGCACAGAGTAGAACTGCACTCCTCAGACATCTCCAAGGTCTTTCAGAAGCAGATCACATGGCCCGCTTTCACAAACGTGTCAATCTGCCAACTTTTGGGCAGGGGTGCAACACCTAACCATGTTCATGGCCTGGAGACTCTTCTCTCGGGAACTGCTGACATGAAAGTCCAAGCCAGAAGATAGCTAAATTATCAACTATATGAAGAATAGAGCCATTTGTCCATAAAGTGGAAAAATAATGGTTTTTAAATGGATAAATCAAATTATGTACTTCCACCTATACCAAAAAGGAACTCATTGCTAGGGAGTTGATTCTGACTCCTGGCAACCACATGCATCTCTGAGAAGAAATGCACTTCACAGGTTTGTCAAAGGCTCTCATCTTGTGAAAGTAGATCTCCAGGATTTTCCTCTGTGCTGCTACTGGCTAAATGCAAACCTCCAGTGTGTGTCTGTTACTACAAGCGCAAGGACCATCTGCACCTCCTAGGGAGCCCTAGGACCACTGTGTTCTAGTGGTTACACGTTGCGCTGGGATCTGCAAGGTAATTCAAAGGCACCATCTTTTCCTCGGTAGAAAGACGGCACATTCTACTCCCATAAAGGATTACAGTCTCAGAAACCCACAGGGCAGTTCTAGCCTGTTCTCACCTGTGGGGTTATTATGAGTCAGCATCAACTCCATAACTGAGAGAGTCCTAATGAGTCCTGGTGGGGTGTGGTTACATGGTAAGCTGAAAACTACAAGATCAGTAGTTCGAAACCATCTCCTCTGTGGGAGCAAGAGAAGGCTTTCTAATCCCATAGAGGCACCGTCTCGAAAACACACAAGAGCAGTTCTACTCTGCTCTATAAGATCACTTTGACTCTGAATTAATTTGGTGGCAGCGATGTCGGGTTTCTTTTGGGGGGTGGGGTTGGATGGAACCCTAACTGTGTCTAATATAATTCCTTAAATAATATCTACTTTGTGTTATTATTTACCATCTCTGCTATTTGAGGCTTTCCCAAGGTGTAGTCTGTTATGTCACCTGTACAGGTAAGAAATACAACAGTGGATTTGAAGATGGCTAATGTTACATTGATGCATATGACATGAATGGTACTCATAATTAGCAGGCTATAGCTGTAATTAAATTGTATGACAATTTATTAAAATTAAAACAAGCAAATCATTTTGGAAAAGAAAAGTATTAAGGAAATAATAATGCTAAGCGAACAAGAGGAGGGTAAAATTCACTCATTCGTTAACCTATTCCTTTAAGTACGTCATAGGTTTCTTCCTGCACTATGACCGTGCAGGTAACAGAATATGCCTGCCTACTCATCACAGTTACCACCCCAAACTGCATACCAACCTTTACCATAACAGGATGCAATTGACTGAAATCTTCAAGATGCTTATTTTATTGCAACAAAAGCTCACTCCCTGTAAATGAGGCTGACATTGCCAATAAGCAGATTCCCAACACTGCGTTCTAATAAAGATCTAAACAAGATAAAATGCCAATTATTTTATACTTTTCCAAATCCTGGTGTGTTGGGGAAATGCAGGGATATTTCACCACACAGGAATCAGTGCTAATCAATGTAGTTGAACTGCAGTTCTGACTTCCAATGAGAAAATGTTTAGAAAATCCTGGTATGGGACCACAAGGCCCTCATTAAACTGGTTACCACCTAGCTTGGTTTAGTCTTTACAGAAAAAAGAAGGAAGTTAAGATAAAAGGAAACACTATCCAGATGTAAGCTGAAATACACGAGCTATCCTAAAATGCAACACTAGTAAAGCAATTTTAAAAGCCTTTTAAGTTGATGAAAGGTAAACCACGATTCACTTTTTCTTAAAGAGAGGATGCACTGCTCTCCGCCATTTCAAGGGGAATCAACCATTTGTGAACACAGCTGAATAAATAAATAGACAAGAAATAGAGCCAAATATTGCAGCCTTTTTCTTGCCTGCCCTTTGTCTGAGAGCCCGGCACAGCCTGTCTTGGGCATAGAAACAAAGACACGTGGGGAAGCCCTGACCGCAGATGCAGACCTCAGTACAGTGGCAGGGCATGTCACTACTGAGACCCACTTTCAACAACTGTGCTTGCAGCCCAACATGTAAAGCCAGGTCCAAGGAATCAGAGAGGAAAATGTAGATCTGTGCAGCTATATGTTCAGCTGTGAAAAACATTCTTAAAAGTGTTCAAGAAACACCCAGACGCAAATTAATTTCAGCTTCCTCTATAGAGCTCATCAATGATTCATGGCATAAATTATGCAACAGGGCCCACAGTAGGTAGTTGAAAGTTTATGTAGGATAAAATATGTATGTCTGCATATATATGTATATGCATTATATACATTTGTGTATATACATTTACATATATATACCTTGCACATTTCCCATGGGAGAAAAATGAGGCTTTTTACTCCGGTATAGAGGGACAGTCTTAGAAACCCACAAAGGCAATTCGCCCTTGTCCCCTTGTCGCTGAGTGGGCACCAATTCCATGGCACCAACGTCATGAGTTTGCTGTTTGGTTTTGCTTTTATATTTCATATATATATATAAAACATAGGTATATACATGTATACAAATATTCATGAATACATATACATGAATATACTTATTTATACACAGGACATAAGTACAAAACAATGTTACACAGAGTTCTCTAGAGAACCAAAACTAGGATTCTAATGATTATATATATATTTTATAGCTATAGATAGATAGATATATAACATAAGAAACCGTTAATCTATAGAGCAGTACAAATGGCTCAGTGCAACTCACTCCATGAGACAGCTAATAATACACTGGCAGTCCTTCAAGTCTTGAGAGCCTGATAGATCCATTCCAACATATCAGTTTGCCTAAACTTGTGGATGCCTTCTTCTACAGGGTACCAGGGTAGGTCAGGTACCCCAAATAGGTCTATTCTAGGCCATCTGACAGTCCATACCTCAGTGAACAAACCAAATAAGGAATTAGATCCTCTCTTAGCCTCTCCCGCTGAGACATTGAAAGAAGAATCTGTGCTTTGGGGTCCCATATCCAGAAACTCAGACTGGTCTAATATTACATTTCTTGCACCAGTATCCCACAAGGTTACGAACCATTCCCAGGGATATTCCCAAGGCTTCTGCTCATATGTATTAGCAAACTCGAGTAGATCTTTGTGAGTATAACGTGTTTCTTCCTGAGTAATCATTTGAACCTCACCTTTAGGAGCTTTCTGAGCCTTAATTTTAGTGACAGGTCTAGAGGAAGTAATGGGTGGTGAGGGTGTTTCTCGGGTGCTCTCAGCAACATCTTGTAAGGCATCTCCCTCCGGCAATGCTACAGATGCAGCCCCACCTGACATTTCAGCTTGAAAAGTTTGGCTAATCTGCTCAGGTGTGGGTTGTTTTACTGATAGTGGATTAATACCTTCAGCTGGGAGGGGCGGATCTATTGACTGGGGTGGCTCAATCATTTCTAGGGGCTCAATAGCGTCCTCTTCTGGATCATCAGCCCATCTATTCCCATTTCATGTTTCAGAGTCCCGTATTTTTCCTATCAATGCCCTCACTTTGGTATCACACACTGCTCTAGATCTGCAATTCTGCTGATGTTGTAATTCAGCCACTCGCATGATGAGACTCTTGACTTGGTTCTCAGCAATGTCAGCTCTATTACCAGAGGAGGGAAGGCTCTCCTTTGTAGCACCGGCAGAAGCTTTTAAGTCTGTTAGTCAGCACTTGAGGTGCGCTCCTGAGGTTGTGAGACCATCCCTCTCCTTAATGACGCTTTCCATTGTAAGGAGGACCAGCCAACCAGCTTCCCTATACTTGACATCCTGACAAAACTTCTGCAAAATATCAAACATATGATCACCCAGAACCTCTCCTTTAACCAGCACTACATCTATTGGTGGTGATACTGTAGATATTAGCTTAGCTATTTCACACCATGGATCAGTAAGAGTGGAAAGTTTATCAATGCCTTTAGGAGTAGAAATAACATTATCAGTGCTGTTAAGAGGCCAGAAAGCCAATTTAAGAAGCCCATATTTATGATTTTATTTCTCTAGAACCACTTAAACAGGGTTCTCTAGAGAAACAATACCAAGACACTAATGATATATATATATAAAGAAATACACAGATGTATAAAGCAGTACAAATGGCTCAGTGTAACTCACTTCCATGAGATAGCAGTCCTTGAATCCTCTGTAGAACAATGTTGTCCTTGAATTGCTCTGTGGAGCAATCCAGGCTATCCGGGCACAGACAGCAAACAGCACGGCTGGTCACCAACAGTAAGCCAGATGACAGGGTCCAACAGTCCCCAGTTCAAGCGATGTATACTCCAGTAGTGTGGCAAAGCAAGTCTTGAAGGAACCTCAAACTACAGCGACACAGTCCACGGGTTAGTTGTCCCACAAGTAGAGTAGCTTGCAATTTGAGGCAAAGAACAAGCTAAGACAACCGCCCACTGGTCTGATCATCAAAGAGAAAGAAAAAGAGAAAGAGACAAGAAAGTTGTTTTTTATTATCTCTCCTCCAAATTAATCTCACATGTGTTCATTGGCCATGTTGTCAAATAAAGCCGGGGAGTGTAAGATAAGATATAATGATTATTTATAAACTATCAAGGGACCAGGGGTGGGATCGGGGAGGGAGGGGGGTGGGGGGAAAAAAAGGGAAACCGAGCTGATTCCAGGAACCCAAGTGGAAGGTGAATTATGAGAGTGATGAGTGCAACGAATGTATAAGGGTGCTTTGCTCAATTGATGTATGTACAGATTGTGATAAGAGCCTTATGAGCCCCAATAAAAAGATTTTTAAAAAATTAAAAAAAATAAATGCTCAAATGAAAGAGCACTAAAGAGTGAGTCTAGAGACAAGGATTCTAGCCATTTGGTATAAATCACTCACCACTGCTCTCAAGAATGCTCTCCTCCTGCGTTCCCCAGTTCTTGCTTGAGAAGACAAAGCTCATATGTGTCATCTGGGACGAGCCATCACACTGAGGATGTGTAAGTGTTCCAAAGAGCAAGAAAAGCTGTTCCTCTCAACTCAGGTTCCGTTCGCATTTCAGAATCTCTGGTGGTTCCTTAAGTCTGTGTGGGTTTTCATTTTGTTTTTGACATCCCTTTGGCTTTGTTTCCCTAAATGCTAGAAAAGAGTTTCCCATTCTTTTGTATGAACTGAATTTCTATTTGAAGGCCACCCACAGCAGAGAGCTGGCAGCTCACGGGCTTTGACCAGGAGAAAACTAAACAGCTCATTACTTTACAAAGTGCAAAGAAGTATAAAGGTTGATTAGGATCATTGCTTTGATAGTGTGTGTTGTTTTGCGTCTTTCTTTCTGTTTTAGCTTTCACCATACTTCAAATGTTAACAACAGAAGCCCTAATTTGAATTTTCTAAAAAAAATCATCTTTTCTACCAATTTTCTAAAAGAAGTCTCCTTCCTTTCCTATGGGCAAATATCTTGAGTCATTTGTCATTTTTTACTTGATTTTTTTCATTATTACTAGTACTTCCTTGGATATTAGGTAGTATTTGCCAAAGTTTTATTCTAAGAGATTGTGCTATTCAGTTAATTTTCATATTTAATTATTCATAATGTATTATAATTTATCACTATTATCATTATCCCACCAGTGATGATGAGAAAACTTAGGCACAAAGATGTAAAGTCACTTGCCCAAAGTCGCATAGTTACTGTGTGCCAGGGTTACGATGTGAACATAGGAAAGGTGGCTCTTTAGAGTTCATTCATTTACTACAGTGCCACACTACATTCGTACATTCATACATGCCATAGAGTTCACACATTAACTACAGATAAGGAAATCTCTGCCACTAAGATGAGGGTCGGTTAGCATAATGTTCTGTCTCAAACTCATAGAGGGGGTTGAGATTTGAAGTTGTCTTTTAATATTATGTCTCTCTGAAAAATGGAACTTTTGACAAATATTACTGAGTCACCTCACAGGAACTATTTAATTCTCCTCACATCTGCTTCTTAAACTCTAAAATGCTAATAGCAATAGAGCTGATATAAGAGCCATATGAGACAGGTGACACAAAATGCTTCAGAACCTACCTAGGACAGAGGTAATGCTTAATTACAGTAAGTTAGTATTCCTGGTGGAACTATGGGTTAGGTGTTGAGCTGGTAACCTTAAAGTCAGAGGTTCAAACCCACTAGCTCAAAGAGAAAAAAATGAGACTATTTGCCTCTGTAAAGAGTCATCGTTTTGGAAACCCTTTTGAAGGTCAAAAGGAGTCAGAATTATTCAATGCCAGTAGGTTTAGTTTAGGACTTTTGTTTTTGTTGATTTATTAATAATAGGAATATCGAAGAGAAGAAAAATGTATTCTTTGATGCTAGAGAAGAGAGAATTTCAACCTTATACATGCCCTGAATTGATATTAATGATAAATTTAACCCTGCTGATATATTGTTCTATAGAATTACGTGTGTGTGTGTGTGTGTGTGCGTGTGTATACATGAGCACACTAGGTGGGAAAGGAGGTAGGAGGGAGAGAGAGAATATTGATATTGAAAAACTCCTGAGACATCTTTTCTGCTCCTTGAAATTGGGGAATATAATTCATTTTCACAAAGTTTTAGGTACAAATTTGATCAAAACAGTATTTATAAAAGGGTAAAATAGGAAACATTATATATTCAAAAATAAAGAATTGTTTACATGAATATCAGACATTTATGTATGCAGATATTAAAATCATGTCTGGGAGAAATAATCAATTATCCGAAAAATATCCACAGCAATCTTTTAAGTGAAGATAGCAGATAATAGGATGAATTGTTTGTTATAATCCCAATTTGGGGGAAATGTATATATAAATATGGATAAGTGGATACAAATAGGAAGAAATCTGAATGAAGTATCAGAAATGGCTTTTTCTATAAGATGCCATTATTAGTGGTGTGTTTGGCTAAGTTTACCAGAGAAACAAATCCATGGACACTCATATATGTGTAAGAGAGAGCTTTATATCAAAGAGTAATTATATACCAAGTAAACATTCCAGCCAAGTACAGATCAAATCCATAAGTCCAATACTAGACCATGAATCCCTCTTCAAACTCATCCAGCCACATGCAATGCTTCAGAATGCAGGAAGATCACAGGCTGGTGGGGACAAAGTCTTGTGGATGCAATGGTGGTAGATGGCATATCTCCACAGATTTGGCTGCCATCTGCATGGCTCAAAGTGGCTTATCAACAGGAAGGTTAAGCAGTCTCCAGTGAGCCATTTATCTCAATTGCCCTCCAATTAAGCTGCAACCTTATTGACAAGCTAAACTCTGCCCACAAATTCCCACAGGAGGCATATAGACACAAAAGACCCAGTGATAACACTTTGTCTTTATTTTCTGTTTGCTTATTTTATTTTTAAAATTTTACATAAGCATAGATCATGCTTGGAATGAGAATAATACCACTAATAATAGGTAGGGGAGCTATTTGACACTGTTAAATAATCACTGGATTACTACCTGCAAGATCTGTGGTTCAAACCCACCAACTTCTCCATGTAAGAAAATTAAGTGCATCTGTCACCAAAAAAACTATAATGTAGAACACTGTATGTAAGGTCATTATGAGTTGGAAAAATAGACTATGTGAGAAGTGATAATAATATCACTAATAATAACAAATACTGTTTGTTTGTTTGTTTGTTTCGTTCAAGGATCGTTTGCTGGCCCTTCGGAGCGTTTTCCAGTCCAGTCTGTTGGGGCACCACGCCCTGGCCCCAAAGTCCACTTTCAGCATTCCCTGGGGACCTTGCCACTCCATTCCCTTGCTGTTCCGCTGCACTCCCCCAGTGCTTTGCCTCGGCATGGTGGGATCAGGTCAGGCGCAATTTCCACACTGTGTCTCTGGTGCTGTCCCCTGTATCACCCTTGGTCACTGAGGGGCATCATTTATCATAGTGGGGCCAGCCATGTTGTTCTCTCTGCTCTACTCAGGAACATCGTCCTCATGGCCTGGTGGGCCAGGCTGTGTTCCACTGTCTCCTCCTGTCCCTTCATCTGCTCCCATGTGCTCTGATCAGATATGTCCATCTGCCGGAGCTGCAGAATCAATGTCATCCTTTGAAACAAATTCTTTTCGGGGGAGGGGCAGGAATCCACTTAATTTTTGGTGCTGGGGCCAGCCTCCCAGACCAAATACTGTTTTATAGAGCAATATGCACCTCAGTGTTTGGACAGGTGTGTGTGGGGTGGAGAGTCTCCTAATTTCTTTATTTTCCCATCCAGAATTTGCGTTTTTCTCCCATCAGATAACTCCCTACACAAATATGTGTATTACTGTGATCACCTCTGTCTGCTTTTTTTTCTTTCTTTCTAATTTTTAAAAATCATTTTATTAGGGGCTCATATAACTCTTATCACAATCCATACATCATCCATTGTTTCAAGCACCTTTGTACATCTGTTGCCATCATCATTTTCAAAACATTTTCTTTCTACTTGACCCCTTGGTATCAGCTGCTCATTTTTCCCCTCCCTCCCTCACCCACCCTCCCTCATGAACCCTTGATAATTTATAAATTATTATTAACTTCCGTGTCTTCACCCACTTTTCTGTTGTCTATTCCCCTGGGAGGGGGTTATATAGAGATCATTGTGATCGGTGTCCCCTTTCTCCCCACACCTTCCCCTTGTGACCAGACGTCCCGCTTTTGGCAGGATACTCCCTATTTTTAACAATTTGTCCTGTGTCCTGTGGCGTTTTAAAAAAGGTCCAATTTTTGGAAAGAATGCACGACAAGCTAGGGAACGGCAGGAGAACGGGAAGGGAATATGCATAATACATAATGGCATTCAAACAGCTGCTGATTTGTTGCCCGTAGATGTGGAAAATATTGTTATTAAATATATTATTGCTATATATACACTGTGCGCCTTGAAATGCTTAAAGAATTTTGTGAAACTACGGAAGTTGAAAATCAGAAAATACTTGGATACAGTAAAACGCGCTGGTTAGCTCTTTTGTCAGGTGTCGAAAGAATTTTGAAAATATACGATCCTTTGAAATCCTACTTTCTATCACAGGATAAATGTCCTAGAATTTTGGAAGAGTTTTTTGAAAAATAATCTTCAAAAATTTGGCTAGAGTTTGTACACAATCAAGCAGTTCTTTTTCAAAATGCTATAAAACTTATTGAAGGTGACAAAATTTCGGTAATTGTAGTAGCAAATGAAGTTAGTAATCTAAAATTCAGTGTCAAGAGCAGTTAGAAAATAATTTTCTTCCGTTAACTATCCATAATAGTATAAGCCAGCTAGAAAAACAAGGTGCAATAAATCGTGCAGATAACATGAATCACGTTAAAAAGTTCTATAGTAACTGCATAGATTATTTAAAAGCGTGGACGGTAATTACAATGATATTGAACATTTTCATTGGGATACATTAAAACAAGAACTTAATTGGAATGATGTGAAAAAATCATTCAATCATATTACTCAACATTTCCCATATAGCAATATTTCCAAAAATAATATTTTTAATGAGGTATCATTATTTTTAAATATATTGATAAGGAAAGGGTTAAATCTTGAGCATCAGCAAACATCACAATAGAAAAAAAATGGTTAGAAATATTTCATTATTTTGAAACAAACCATGTTCCATATAATAATGCACTAAAAATTGTGAAATACGCGCTGTCCTTACCAGGAACTAATGCTGCGACTGAACGTGTTTTTTCTACGGTAAATAAAGTGTGGACATTAGAAAAATCACAATTAAGTGTTGAGACTTGGAAGCCATTTTATGTGTGCAATATAATTTAATAAATTCTTGTGAAATTTTCCTTGACCTTTTAAACATCCATAGTAATCTACTAAAAAAATTCACTCAAGTGAGAAATATGTCAAAGAATAAAATAATACTATACATAATTGTTCATGTATATTTGTAAATGGTACTTATGTTGAAGTCAAAAAATATATTACAATACTATTTTTGTAATCTATGAAAATTTTTGTTGCTCTATATAGACCAAATTTTTAATCAAGAACCACCACCACTCTCACCCCCCCATCCCCCACCCCCGTCAATGGTGTCCCACTTTACCAATGTTAAAATCTGGTCACCTTACCTTACCCTCCTGGTAGTTCTACTCTCAATCGGTCCTAAGGGGGTTATCAGTCCTGGATTCCCTGTGTTTCCAGCTCTTATTATACATGCTCTGGTCTAACCATATTAATACGATAGAATTTGGGTCATGCTAGTGCTGGGGGGGGGGGAGCATTAAAGGACCATAGGAAAGCTGTATGTTTCATCAGTGCTATACTGCACCCTGACAGGCTTGTCCCTTCCTTGTGACTTTTCTGTAAGGGATGTCCAATTGTCTACAGATGGGCTTTGGGTCTCCACTCCACACTCCCCCTCATTCACAATGATATGATTTTTTTGTTATGGGTCTTTGATGACTGATACCTGATCCCATCAACACTCATGATCACACAGGTTGGTGTGCTTCTTCAATGTTGACTTTGTTTCTTTTAAACAAGTTGACTGCTTGTTTATCCTCAAGTCTTTAAGACACCATGCGCTACATATTTTGATTGCTGGGCTTTCTTCAACACAGTTGCTTATGCACACATTTTGTTTTCCGCGATCATTTTGAGAAGATGAGCGTCACGGAATGCCAGGGCTTTAGAACAAAGTGTTCTTGCGATAAGGGCTTACTTGAGTAGAAGCCCAATATCTGTCTGCTACCTTAATACTACACCTATTAATATACATATGTAGATATATTTCCCTATTGTTTTATATATATATTTATTTACATATGCATATGCCTTTAATTAGACCTCTATAAATGTCCTTTGCCACCTAGTTTTTTCTTCTATTTCCTTTTACTTTCCTCTTGTCCCACTACAGTGATCAACCTTCATTTGGGTTTCAGTAATTCCTCTCGGTTACATTGCCTTTGATCCAGTCCTACCAGGTCTCCCACGCCCTCCTTGCTATCGATTTTAGATTACTTGTTGTTTCCTTATCCCTGGGTTTGTTAATAGCCACTTCCTTTTCCCTGCCTTCTCTTCTCCCATGTCCCCCCAGAACCGTTGGTCCTGTTGTTTTCTCCTCCAGATTGTTTATCCCGCCTATGTGATCGAGATAGACATGCAGAGACAATAATATGCACAAAAACAAGGCAGAGCAAAGCAAAGTAACAAAAGAAAACAACAACAAAAATACCAACAGCAAAAAAAGACAAGCCTATAAATAATTCACGGTCTGTTTCTTGACCTTTAGGAGTGTTTTCTGGTCAGTTTGATGGGGTGCCATACTCTGACCCAACCGTTTATTTTTTATACACCCTGGGAACTTCATTGCTTTGTTCCCCTTGCTGTTCTGTTCCATGCTCTTAGTGTTTTGCCCAGGAGTGGTGGGGTCAGATCAGGCACAATTCCTGCACTGTGTCTCCAGTGTTGTCCCCCATAGCACTATGGGCCAGTGAGGGACATCTTGTCTCATGGTGAGGCCCTATGGTCATCTCTGTGCATTGGCTGCTCTGAGCAGGAATATTGTCCTCAAGGCTTGGTGGGCCAGGATGTGTTCCATTCTTTCTCCTTCCCTCTTCATTTGCTCCTGTGTGCTCTGATCAGACACGGCCCTCTCTCTGAGCTGAAGCTTCAGTGCTGTCCTATGAAGTGAATTATTCTGGGGGAAAGGGAGGGATATCAATTTATTTGGGATTGGGGTTGGCCCCTCAGACCTCTCTATTGATTCCCTGCCTCATGCTGGTATGTTGCATTCATGCTTCGGTGGACCAGTCTGAAGTCTGCCCCTTCTCTCGCTGGGGAGATATAAACAACAACCTCCCTTTTGGTGGGTTAGTGCTCTGTTCGCCTGCTACCTTTGTCTTTTTTTTCCTCCCTTCCTTTTCAGTTGGCTGCCATATGTACCCTGGATTGGGTCTGGCCCCTGCCATATTACTTGGACCTCATCCCAGAAATATATGTATACAGTAGTAGTTTTTCCCTATTCCCCTTTTGGATTCTTAAGCTTACCTCAGCAGACTCACGTTGTATTTGTCTTTTTGTGCTTGGCTTACTTCACTTAGCATAAATACCCCCAGTTCTTCCCATGCGGCGATGTCCTTCGTGTGTTCATCAGTGCTTTTCAGCGATGTGTAGTACTCCATCGTGTGTATGTACCATAGTTTTAAAATCCATTTGTCTGCTCATGGAAATTTGAGTTGTTTCCAACTCCTTGCAGTTGTGAACTGCGCCACGATGAGCACTGGAGCACAGATGTCCGACCGTGGTTTCCTCCTTCTCTCTTCTGGGTATGTGCCCCATTGCCGGGTCATATGGTCGCTCAATTTCCATGTTTTTGATATTGCCAAATTGATTTCCATAGTGGCTGTACATATGGACAGGCCCCCAGTGGTGGATACACACTAAAGGGAAGGAGCAGGGGATTATGACAGGGTCTGTGACTGTTTCCTGTATCCGCATCTTTTTAAAGCATTTTAACAGCCACCTCGTGGTGCCATGGTGATATGGCCGGCCTCTCTGCCTATGGAGCCGGGTTAATAGTCTGTCTGTGAGACATCGGGCAGGTTACATGCACTCTGATTTTTAATTTCTTCATCTGGGAAATAGCGATACTATATTTTACCATATAGTTTCCAGACTAAATGAAATAAGACGCAAAAAGTATTTACCAAAATGTCTGGCTCATGGCAACATAGCATTGTGTGTTAACTAGTGTGAAAGGGCAAAAAATGGACTCCACCCCCCAAAAAGGAAAATGCCCCTCTTCATTGATCACTGCCATCGAGTCAGTGTTGAATTGTAGTGCCCCCTGTGTGCTTCCAAGACTGTAATTGTTTATGGGAATAGAAATCCCTACCTTCCTCCTGAGGGGCTTCTAGCAGTTTCTAGGTGGAGATTACAGTCCAAAATGTACTAATGGCTACAAATTTTACTTGCTCATAAAGGGTAAAAATAGTTAGTATTTCCTATGAGGTGAAAACAAAACACTTAAAAGATTTGAAATAAACAACCCAACAAACAATCCCCAAACGTACCACCATCAAATTGATTCTGAATCATAGTGACGACCAAACATAGAATTTCAACGGTTGAAACATGTTGCAAGAGCAGACAGCCTCTACTTTCTCCAACAGACCCGCTGGGGGGTGTGAATTGGCGCCCTTATGGGTGGTCGTGCAATGTTTACCCAGCAGTGCCGCCACGTTGGCTTATCCTGAAGGTCTAAGAGTATGTATGGGAGAGCCAGTGGGAGTTTGGGAATAGCCACACAGAGGAGCAGGCAGACACAAGTGTGAAATTGAAAGCAGAGTGAAAGGATCACACATTTAGGCAAGCCTGTCATCACTAACAGCTGGACCAGGCAAGAGACAGATTCTCTCTCAGAACCTCCAAAGGAAACTCAGGCTTGTCAACATCTTCATTTTATTCAGTAAGACTGATGGCACATTTCTGGTGTCCAGAATAAAGGCAAGGCCGTCGATTTCTACTGTCTTAGGATATTCATTTGGGGTGATTTGTATGGCATCCAAAGGAACCAATGCAGATTTTGGAACCCCAAAGTGGGATGATATTGCCACAAACCGGCAATTGTGGAAGTGCCTTTAGAACTGCATAAAGGAGAGAGGTTGAAAGATGTGGAAAACACGATAGTAAAAGTTTGTATTGCCTTGAACAAACTGTTGAGAGGAACATGTATGGCAAAGTTCTTCCACTGATGGCACAGGAAGGAGTGAGGAGCAGACACAGAAGCGCCTATTGTCATAGAGAATGCATATCTCATTATTAACAGTATTTTAGTAAAATATGTAAAAATAGATGAAAGCACAGAAGAAAATTAGGAACATAGTAACATGCAATTGGAAACTGGAGGGAAGTTAGTTCTTGTTATATCATGGCAAAAGAAATGAACTAAATTGCCTTCTTTATGGTATAGAAAACAGGACGCATCTCACTTGGCGACATCCTGCTCTCGAGGAAACGCCCAAGACATGTTGGCTGGGTTTATGACCCCCAGATACATTCAACCATCTCTTACATAGTAATTCTGCAAATCCACCCATCTGTGTATATAGGAGAAACCAAGGAGCTTTGAGACCATATACATCTGCAGAAACACTGCCAGGCTTGAACAAAAGGAGGAACAGAGAAGGGAAGAAATGAAGGATGGCTGCCAGGCTTCTGGAATTTTATAGGAAGCTGATCAAGATGCTTGGCGGCAGATGCATGCTACTTTTGAAAAAAAAAAAGTGAAGAATGGTCTTGCGGACAGAGCCTTGCTTTCAGAGGACAGGCTGCAGGCGAGTCCACTGGGCTGAATCGCAAAGCCTTGAAATCTGCACTACCAGGTGTCAAACTTCTTTCGCAGTCCTTTATTTCATTCCATGCCCTCCCTCCTGGAACGAAGATGTCTTAACTATTATTTGGAGTCATTTTCAAGAGCCCTGGTGGTGTAGTGTTTAGGAGTTGAACTGCTAACAGCAAGGCCAGCAGATCTAAAACTACTAAGCCACACATTGGGAGAAAAACTGTACTTTCTACGATGGTAAAGCGTTATAATCTTGTAAATTCACAGGGGCAACTCTACCCTGCCCTATAGGGTCACTATGAGTCAGCATTAACTCAATGACAATGAGTTTGGGTTTTCTATTGTTTGTATATTTTTATACCTACTTCACCAATGTGTTGTGGGCACAAATAACTCCTTTTCCACTTGCACATATTCAACATGGAGAGAAGCTTTAGCTTTTGTATGACTCTTAACCGAGCCTCCCTGTCGCTTGATTTAAATGATGACATTAGGAATTGTTGGGCTCAGATGAGATTTTGGACTTCAGCTGATATTTAACGTGTTGGGATAGTGGGACGAGGTAAATGCATTTTTCCTGTGAGATGGACACAGATCTAGTGGGGGTAGACTCTTGTATAACACATTGCCCCCCCCCAAAAAAAATCCATGTCATAATCCCCAGAATTTATTACCTTATATGGGAAGGGGGAATCCTTAATATTAATTTATAGGGCAAAAAGATCAGAATAAGGCAAGTATCTGGAAAGGTGTAGTTTATCCTGGAATATCTGGGTGCTTCCCAAATGTAATCACAAACATTTAGGAAGAGGGCGCTAGAGACAGACACAGAAGTAAAAATACACAACAAAGGCAAAATGAAAGAGAGGGCAGAGAATGGAATGATGTAACTACAAATCAAGGTACACCAATATTGATGGCAGTCACCAGAAAAGCCAAGGATAAGTGTGCAATGGTTATCCCCACCCCCTGAAGGTAGGTGTGCTCCTGCCAATGATTGGATTTTGAACTTACAACTTGCATACCTGTAAGGGAAAACATATCTACTCTTTATATTGTCTAATGCACTTTAAAAAACCTCCTGAAAAAACAATTTATTGGTGAGAATATGATGTGTGCTCAGTAAATATCTGTTGACTTGGTTGAATGCCCCCAAATGTGCAAATAGGTGTCATGTACCATTCGAAAAGACATTTCTAAAAGGCTACCCTCTGAACCCTCTTTTTTTGTCTCCCCTCTCCCAAAGAGTCAGATAAACACTGCTCCCCAAACAAGTTCCAAAATCCAATTTGATTGATGATTCATCAGCTGCACAGAAAGACATTCAAAAACCACAGGTTTCGATACGCAATAGAAAAGCTAAGAATTAGATTCCCATGAAATCCTACGAACTTGTTACATTGAAAGCCACTTGGACACTCCTGTTAGGGGAAGGAGGTCACCCAGCCCCAGTCAGTGCTTTAGATTACTGGAGGCACGGACACATTCTTTGCTTTGCTTCATGAGCTTGGTTGAGAATTGCCATGAACCCCTAGTAGCAGGATGTTGACTGCGCTCGGTTTTGTTTTGTTTTGTTTTTTTCAGAGGAGACGAGCAGCTGGTCAAAACCCAAGAGAAATCTTTTTCTTGTTTCCAATCATCTCAAACACTACTGATTACTTTCTCTCTCACAGGAGCTGGCTTCTTTGTTCTCACAGTTAAGAAGCTAAAGGGAGTGGGGAAAGCAATCTTCTCTCAGCCAGAAGCAAAAGCAGTTTTGCAAGATAACCAGGGTGCAGGGCCTTGTTCGCACACCTGGTGAAGCATCATGTCAAGGACCTGCTCCCCCACCCCACGTGTGTTCCTTTCACAGGGCTCTAGGCCAAGGCCCAGAATCAGCCACAGTGGGCAACCTACAATCAAACAGAAAATGGCTGGAATAGAGAAGGAGTTAATTCACGAGGCCTAATTCAGAAATATAAGTATGGCATCCAAATGGTGATTAAGCTGACATTGCAAACTGTCAGCATGAATTAGAAGGGTGTGAGCGATAATACTGTTGAGACATAAAGAGCATGCATAAATAGTCAACACAGTAAGATCATATTATGAAGTGATTTAATGTGAATGTGTTGCAAACTTGAACTCTTGGTAAAATTTTAGTATGTAATAGGATCACAGATTTGCTTCTCTAGCATCAGGTTAGAAAATTTAGGTAATAAAGAATTCATGTGGGGTCCTGCCGGCTGTGTTGGATAAGCAGAGGACTGCTAACCCACCAGCTGCTCCTCGGGAGAAAGATGTGGCCAACTGCTTCTAGAAAGATTTACAGACTCAAATCCCTGTACAGAGGCACCGTGAGTCGATGTCCACGTGATGGCAGTAGATGAGCTGTGGGGGACGCCCACCAAATTCTGAGCAGTTGTTCTATCCTCAGCTACTACATGAAATACTTTATACTTCCTTATCTCTACACCTGGTAACAGAAAGAATCTAAATATAGAAAATGAGATTTTAAAATATTAAAAAGCCTGATTCAAATCAGAATATGTGTACTTGCTGGAGACCAGAGATGAATTCAGGTCCACTGCTGTTTCATTAGGTCATACAGCTATTATGTCAAGTTCTTAAAATTCAGCTCCTCACCAGAAACTACCACATAAGTAGGGAAATAATGAGATCACCAACATTTGTTACCAGCACTCTTTTCAGAGGAGGTGAGTTAAATAATAAAGCAATTAAATTAAGCAAACATTTATATAATATTTAAGAGAACTTCTCTCACCACTTAGGACGCCTAGCTATCTCCTTCAACTTGTTAAGTTGGGTTGTTTGTTCTGTTTCTCTAAGGTTCTGATGAAAGCTAAGCAGTATGAACTAAAGGTAATTTATCAACTGTTTTAGAATCTTTAACATGCTCATTTTTTGGTGGGACATGGAGAGTTACAAAAGAATAAATGAACTAACAAAACACCTTCCCTTGAGGAGAGTGTAATCAAGAGGGAAAGAGTAGAGATTCGTCAAATAAATAGAGGCAAACTTCACAAAGATTTCAAGATAGATGTTTGTGTCATTCTGATTCTCTCTGCCCTTCGAACACACATTCCCTGTCACCATCTGGAGAGTCAACAGGAGCTAATTCAGATCCGAAAACTGTGCCCTTGGGTGCATACCAGCTCCTCACCCATTATCTGCTCCCGGAGCACCCATCTCCATTAGGCCATCGAACATTGCAGAATTCAGTACAGAAGCAATCATCTATGAATAAGCTAAGCCAAATGAATATATCCTTAAACACATATATAGTACAAGACTTGTAGATCCAGAGAACAAAGAAGATTAAGGCAAAGAGCATTGCTGGTTTTTCAGAAAGCGAGGCAGACTGACGGCATCCAGTCAAATTGTATGTGGCATGGGAGAAACAATCATGAACGTATGAGCAGGCGCTCTCCCCACCCCTTACCAGCTAAACCGGATCTTGTTCTTGTCCTTTGCATCCTCGTCTTCCATGCCTGTAGAGTGCCTGGACTTTGGCAACATATGAGAAATTGGAGAAAGGGAGAAGTGTTAGGAAGCAGGCTAGAATGGGGGTGAGGAGAGAATGGCAATGTTTGCAGGAAAGTCTAGGTGAACAGTTGAGAAAGAAATGAGAGAGGATGGAAGAGCAGAAACAATAGGGGAAGGACATTTTGGAAAAGGTATTCATCCGAGTTCATAATTGATGAACACTTCACTGAGAAACGCAAATTACTGGATATGCTACAGCTTTTAGGACTAGTAGTTCCCAGATGAGATTCATTTGACTAGGACACTATTCTAAAACATTTCCTTATCACCTTCTACATGCAGTGTCACAGAGCTCTGGTGGCACTGGGGATTAGAAGCTGATGGTTCCACCCCACCAGTGCGGCCTGGAAGAAAGGTGAGGCTACCTGCTCCAATACAGATTTACAGTCTTGGAAACCCTATAGAGGATTGTTATAGATCAGAACTGACTCAGTGACAGTGGGTGTATTCAATGTTTTAGTTACCCAGTGTTTCTCAAACAGCAATATAACAAATGCAATTTTAATAGTGGAATGTTATTTTCTCAGAGTTCAGAGCACAGAGTGTGTGGGATGGCTCTCTCTTTGTTCTCTTTGGGGAAAATCCTTGTCTCAGCTGTGCTCGCATTGTTCCTGGATTCTCTGGTGATCTCACTGCCACATCATTCTTTCCCTGTCTCTGCCCTCTTCATTCTGAACCCAATGTCCATTGATATTTTAAAAGAAACCAGTTTAAAACAAATCCTATGCTAATATGCACTCATAAACATAACACATAAAATCCTATACTCAAGTGATATTACACACAGAAGTGTCTCATTCTCACTGCCATCCAGTGAACTCTGACTCACAGAGAGTCTATTGAAAGAACTGCCCATGTGAGCCTCTGAGACGAGCTTTGTACAGAAATGGGGAGCAAATGGTTGGTCATTTCAACTTGCTGACTGTGTGGTTAACAGCTCAATGTGTAACCCACTACGCCACCATGGATGCTCCTTCACTGTACTGTGCATGATGTCTTTCTCCTGGGACTGGTCTCTTCTAAGAGTGTGTCCTGTAATGAGTATTCCATCTGCATTTCTTCTAAGATAGATATGTTTATTCTTTTGTCAGTCCATGGTACTTTCAAAGTTCTTCACCAACATAGTTCAATTGCACCGATTTTTCTCTGTCTTCCTTATTCTGTGTCTAATTTTCACATGCATAAGAGGCATTTGACAATACCATGACTTAGGTCTGGCACATCTTAATCTGAAAAGTAACACCCTTGCTTTTAAACACTTTAGAATGGTCTTGTGATGCAGATTTACCTAATACAGCATGTCCTTTGATCTCTTGACTGCTGCTACCATGAGCCTTGATTGGGGATCCAAGCAAAATGAAATCCTTGACAACTTCAACCTTCTCTCCATTTACCACTATGTTACCTCTTGGCCCAATCTCACACTTCCAGTCCTCACTTTCAGCAAGCAGGGGATCAGGAGTTACAACACATATTTTTAGAAGACACATGTAGGTACTGTACACACTCAAAAGTCACTGCCATTGAGTCGTTTCTGAATCAAAGTGACCGTACAGGACAGGGTAGAAATGGCCTTTAGGTTTCTGAAACTATAAATCTTTAAGGAAGTAGAAAGCCTCCTCCTTTTCCTGAGTGGCAGCTGGTGGTTTCGAATTGCTGCCATTGTGGTCAACACAGCATAAGACTAGCAGGGTCTTCAGCTTCCAAGAGTTAGCATTCCAATGAAAAGGCCATGACATGGACATTATCACAGCAGGAGGACTAAGCTTTTTGAGGACAGCTGGTATTACATACAGTGTATTTGTTTCTCAAACCGACCCTGTAAGATTCATATTGTCAATACTATGTGATAAGGTACTGAGCTCAGAGATGTCAGGTTATGTTCAGAGAAGACACATATAATCAATAGCAGAGTTGAGACTCAAAATATAGACTCCAAAGGCTTTCACCTTGACAGTGGAAGATGCTTGATGGTTACAAAATGAGGAACACTGAGACCTTAGAACTAAGCTTTGTGAGGCACCAAAGTCGTGGGTTGGAGGAGGAAAAGTTGATGGAGAAGGACGAAGTAAGTTGTTTAGAACACCAGAGGGATTCTGGATGCAGTAACACAGGATGGTGCGATAATTCTGAAGTCAAAGAACTTAAATTGAAATAGCAAATAAGAGGACTGGAAGCATGAGTCCATTGTATTTGATAATGCTAATATTAAACCAAAACCCAAAGGAATTTCTTTTTAACCAACTTCAACTCATTTCAATCCCCTGTGTGCCAGAGTAAACTATGCTCTATAGAATTTTCAATAGCTAATTTTGACTTTTGAAGTGGGTTCTCAGGCCTTTCATCAAGGTTTCTCTGAATAGACTTGAGCCCCATGGCAGGCACGGCACATGTCCAGAGTGCCACTTGGAGTGGTGGGGTGCTATTGACTAGATCTAGGAATCATGACAATATCCATCTCCAGTTGTGAGAGCGTATTCAATTAAGACTAATACTTTCCTGTCTGGGAACTTACATGAGGCAAGGAGCACTGATGGCTTGTGGGTTAGGCATACCACTGTCAAACGAAAGTCCAATGAATCCGCCAACTGCTCCTCAGGAGGAAGATGAGACTATTTTCTCCTGTAAGTACTTACCAACTCAGAGGCCTTATATAAGGTTGACATGCGTTGGAATCAAATTGATTGCAGTGAGTTTAATTCTGTTTGATTTATGGGTCAAGGCGGACTGTATGTTTTTATTCCAAATACCATATCAACTTATCTCAGGCTTATCTTGTGGCAAGGATTCAGAATATAATGGTTCTGGGGGACAGAAAAATATATTTCTTGCTATATAGCCCAGGTGTATGGAGCCTATGAGATATGGAAAAGGAGGCTCATTAGATTACATTCTAAACACTTGTGTTAGTCTGGTAGACTAGAGAAACAGATTCATAGACAATCATATGTGTATAAGAAAGAGCTTTATATAAAGAGTAATTATATATTAAGGAAACATCCAGATTAATCAGCAGCTGGGAAAGAATCAACACACCAGGGAGAAGAGCGGAGTGGACCGGGAGACAGAGGTAGCAGCTGTCTCTGCCGCCGCGGCCACCGCCATGGGAAAAAAAAATAGAAAACATCCCAACCCAGTCCAAATCAAGTCCATAAGTTTGATATTAGTCCATATGTCTGATACCAGTAAAGTATGGGTATTAGTTTTCAACAAGGAGGCGCTCCAGTGCTTGCCATGGATGCTAGTTTCCCTAGGTTCACCTCGGCTTCAACTATCCACCTATTGGTTAGCAACTGTATGCATTAACTCCTCAAGGACTCCACAGTGGCATAATAGGGTACCACCTTTCCCCCAAAATAAGAAATACCCATGAAGTAAACATCCAGTTGGGAGAAAGAGATCCAGATAACGACTGCACCTCCAGGAGGTACCATTCTCTCTGAGGCACGCGCTCTGCCTCCAGGTGAATGGTACCTTCCAGACGTGTGCCATGGTCACAGCTGTCAGCGCAAAGTGCATAAAAATCACCAGGAAATAATAGGGGGAAACACATGCTCCTGGAATGTACAGATATATCATTTTTTTCATCATTCCTGTGAAACCTCAAAAAGAAAAAAGAGGGATTGGATCAAGTAAGTTATAGGATAGCCCCCAAAGCATAGTACAATGAAATATTATATTAATATTAATATCACAATTAAAAATGATGTAGCTGAAATTCAGCAATTTTAACCACCTTCTCCCAGATCAGACAACTGGTAACTACTGATGGTCAAATCAATGTGTCCACAATCAAACCCATGCAGAGGGGATACTATCTAAAGATATTTACATACTATTCCATTACCTATTTTCAGGAATCTCCTAAGAACAATTGTATTTCCTAAAGCAGAGAAGCTTCCCTGCATAAATTAATCATGAAGGATGTTTTTAAAGGACCAGGAGTTAGGATTACCTACAATGTCTACAAGTGAATTTAAAATTGGTTTTCTGGCATTCCACTACTCATCATGATTTTATAACAATTACAGACACAATAAATACATGAAATCTTAGTATAAATGTCTTAAAAGCAAGTCTGGTAAGACTTGTCTGGCTTACGTTGGCCATGTCGTCAGCAGGACCAGTCCCTAGAAAAGGGCATTATGTTTGTTAGAGGGCCATCAAAGAAGAGGGGAGACCTCCACAGAATGCATTGACGTGGGGAACACAGCACTTTACTCCAGCGGAGCAGGGATTGTGAGAATGGGCAGCAGGACCAGGCACCATCTGTTCTGTTTCACGTGAAGCTCCAGTGAGGTGGAGCCCAATTTGAAAGCACCTAGCAACAATACGAAGACCAGTTCAACTTAAATCTAAAAAGGGGAATCTTAAAGTACGGATCTTACTTTTCTCTGAAGCATGTAGCTTGCTTTATGACATCTCAGCATAGGAACAATGACATCTACAAGCCAAATGACATGGAAGCCAAGTACTTGCAGAGGTAAACATTCTTATTTAGTCAAAAAAGCAGAGCACTCAGAGCTGCTGGACCTCAGTTGGAATTGCTGCTTCATCCTGTAACAAGTGAGGGTTTGGGATGAATCAATTTAGCTTCTATGGAGCCTGGTTGCCCCGATCTTTCAGAGTAGATTGATCTCATACAACTACCATGATTATTAGTGGGAAAAGTCTGTGACGTGTATATGACATTAAATATATGGTGATCACTAAACTAAGGGTAATATTTGGATTAATACTAAGAGTCTTTAACTGAATATTCTAATTGTATTTTCAAACCAAACTGCACCATTGCCATGAGTTGATTCTGACTCATGGCAACTGTCCAGGGCAGATTAACATTGCCCCATAGTGTTTCCAAAACTGTAATCTTTAAAGAAGCAGACTGCCACATCTTTCTACCACAGAGCTCTTGATGGGCTTGAACCATTAGCTGTTTGGTTAGCAGATGAGCTCTTTAACCACTGTGCCACCAGGGTTTCTAATTATATTTCAAGTGATGTTTAATTTAAACATTAAGATTTGACGTTTATTACAATAAAAGTGGATTTTTCATTGAGCACACACTAGCATAATGGCAATTAAGTTATATGTTTATATATGTTATATGTTATATGTTGCAGAATTTTCTAATAAAATTCTGAGAGAGCTCATTTAAATTCATGTTATTGATTATGAATGTGGAGACAAGTATTATTAAAATTAGGTGATTGACTTGCTTATATGGCTTTGCATTTAGGAAGCATTGGTCAAAAAGTCAGATCTGCTGTTTCTTGTTTCTTCCCTTTCATTGTGTTTTATGGGCTTTGATCAATAATTTGGAAGACACGCCCTTCGGGGGAAATATTAGTACATGATTTAGGTATTTAATTAAGTAAATGTTGTTTTTTGTTGTTGTTGTTAAGTCCCATGGAACTGGTCCCAAGTAACTTGCCCTTCTCACAGTTGTTGTTATGTTGTTATATAACCCGAACTAAGGGACATGAATGCTAATAGAACTTTCCTGCCTTCTCCAGCTGTGGTTGTATTTAATATTTAAAAACAAATGGACATTTTGAGGATGATGATGGCAGCAAATATACAAATGTGCTTGACACAATGGATGGATGTATGGATTGTGATAGAGTTGTATGAGCCCCCAATAAAATGATTTATTCCAAAAATGTACATAAATGTCACCTCATTTGTCAAACATAATTGAATGGAGCAGTGTGTTATGGTTATTGAAAATTATGCATTCAATTGGGTAAACCTAGTTTTAAACCCCAGCTTTGTTATTGATTGATTGTGAATCCTGAGATAAGTTACCGGTCTGCTCCCAGCTTGTCTGCACACCAGTATGAGGAGCTGCCGTAATGCTACCCACCTCCTCAGTTGATTGGAAGATTTAACGGAAATTTTTGTCTGACTTATTTCACTCACCATAAAGAAAAAATGCACAGTATCTGTCATACAGTGAGAGCACAATAAATGTTATTTCTATTGTAATCAATATGATATATATCATTTTATGCGTATCATTATATATCTTTAATCAAGTGTTTATTGTTGTTAGCATCTATGATGACACTAAACACATTGACTGACTGTTTGGAAGCAGATTCCCAGACCTGTCTTCCTAGACTGTCTTTACCTGGAAGCTCCCCTGAAACCTTTTGAGCATTACAGGGACCCTGACAAAGATGGTAGCTATCCTTGAGGCGCATTGTCGGGGAAACAGAAGCCAGGGATCCTGCATGAAGATGAGAATTCTACCACTGAGCCACCATCGTCTCCATTGCTTTCGTACCAACGCAATGCACCAGAACAGAACAGCCCCATGGGCTTTCCAAGTGGTAACCCTTTAAGGAAGCGGTGCCTCATCTTCCTCTTGCAGAGCAGCTGGTGGGTTCAAACAGCTGACTTTCAATCATAAGCCCAGTACTTAACCCATGTAGCACAAGGGCTCCTCTATTTTCACTATAAAACTCAAAAATTCAAACTCATTGTCATCAAGCTGATTCCAACTCAATAGCAACCCTATAAAACAGGGGAGGAATACCCCCATGGATTTCCAAGACTGTAAATTTTTATAGGTGAAAAAAGAGAAACAAAACTTGCTAATAGGTTCAAACTGCTGACCTTGAAGTTGGCAGCCCAATGTATAATCCCCATATCCACCACTATTATTATTTGTTCTATGATTTTGAAATGCTTATATTTTTTGGTGTTTTTTTAATATTCTGGAAAATTTTCCAGTTAAAAATATTTCTGCACTAGATAAAATTGTTATGTGAAATTTTAGGGTATATAAAGTGAAAACTATGTTTATTCTTTTATATTAGACCACTTTAAAAAAAGGAAACTAAATATTACCATATATCCAGGGAAAAATTATTACATGACTTAAGTATTTAATTCAGTAAATGTTGTTTTTTGTTGTTGTTAAGTCCCATGGAACTGGTTCCAAGTAACTTGCCCTTCTCACGGTTGTTGTTATGATTAAGCCCACTGTGTGACCACTGTGTGTTGAACCCTCCCGTGAGGGCCTTCCTCCTCCTTCTCAGTGACCCTCTGCTGTACCAGATGTCCTTTTCCAGGACTGGTCTCTCCTGGCAACATGTCCAAGATACGTATGATGAAGCCTTCACTTCTAAAGAGCGTCCTGGCTATACTTCTTCCAAGACAGATTTGTTTGTGCTTCTGGCAGTTCAAGGTACTTTCGATTTTGAAGTAAAGTAGTTGCGGCAAATTGTTCTGAAGACATTTAGTTAGAGAAAAGAGAGAGGCTTCCAAGAGCAGGAAGTAGAAGCATATAAAATGTTGCTGGTACAAATTCTGCCAGCTTTTCAGTCTCCAAATGCTTCTCCTCATTTCCTGGCAGAGACGGGAATGTTGTTGGGCAAGCACACAGGGAAATTACAAAATCAGTTTTTAACCCAAGTGTAATGCATTTGCTTGGACTTAGAGTAACTAAGGAGAAAGCTAATTTCAATTGGGCTAATCCTCTGGCCCTTCAGCTTCAACAAACAAGAACAATCAAAGGAGCAGGAAGTCATTTCCCGGTTACCAGGATAACTGCACAGAGAGGAAACTAGTGTTCTCAGCGGCTCCTGCCCAATATTGCAGAGGATAAATCAAATCGGTCATTCTAGCAACACGTTGTGGTTGTGTTAGTTGTGGTTGAGTTATGGAGACCTAATAGACAACATAAGGAAGCAATGCCCTTTCACACACCATCCTGGCAATCACAGCGTGCTGGCGTCGTTGCTGTCGCCACTGTGCGCTCCCTCGAATGGAATGTCTGCACTTCAAGGGGCTGATTGCCCAGTACTCATAAACTCCCACCAAATGACCTTTGTGCTCCCGATAGGTCTGTGTAAGAAGGTATGGAATAGACATGTGGGACTATATGATTCAGTTGTAATTATCAAGAGAGTCCATTGTGATTGCCATCCGGCTGGCTATAAAATGAGCCATCTCTGAAACAACAGAAGGCTTTCATTCCCAGAGGAATGAAGAGTCAGAATAGAGCATGTTTTTTGGATACTAGATCCCTGCACGCTGAGCTTACTTCCTCCAGGAGACAACAGTGGCGCCAGAGGAGCAGCAGCGGGAACAACAGAACCAGGAGCCAGAGCATGAGCGACAGAGTGGTGGACTGCCCAGTCCATACATACAAGCAAAGCCCAGTGCTTGGGGCAGGAGGTTGACTTTTAGAGCAGGATGCCTCTGGGCCCTTATTGGGGAAGCGAGGTGTGCTGAGCCACAGAGCTGGAGTTGAGTGACGTCAGGCTGAGGTTTACAGCAAACCGGCATGCCCTCTGCGTATTTCTTGGCATCCAGAAAAGAACTTGTGACATTGCAGGGTCAGGACAGAGGCCAGCCAAGAGGCTGAAGTCCTGTGGGCACAGCAGAGAAGAAAATCTCCTGACTGAACAATTATATCCTTAGCATGTCTCACCTGTTAACTCCCTATTGAATCCCATAGCTATGTGATAATCATCTGAGTTCTACGTGGACAGTGTAATGCATTAGGAAACGCGGTGAAAAGTAGAGCACTGTGGGGGAACGCTTGGTCAGAATAAGGTGAAGAAGCATCGAGGGGGGAAGCAGGTCTGACCCCTGCTTTGTGGTAATCAGCCCTGGGAACCAGAAGATGTCCGATGTGACCCCCTCACCAACTTTAGGTTAGGAGTCAAGGACAAAACCTTTGTACCACCCAGGGACCACTCTAGCTACCCTGGTCTATATTATTATTTATTACTAAGCAAAGTTATATCTTGCCTCAGGGACTTTTTGCATCTCTCTTCTGCCTGCCTGCCTCCTTTGACTCTTGGCATATCTGCCTCCGCATTCTCTCTTTGGTGGCACTTACAACGTCACATCCACAGAGAGACCTCTGCTCTTAGCCTCTAAAAGACTACCTGTACCTTAACCCCTTACTGACTTGCCCATTTCCTAATAATTACTAATTTTCAGAATCTGTGTTTTCTTCTTTTCCATATTTTCCCTCTTCCATTCACCACTCTCTAGTTTGCTCTGTGTCTGGAATAATTTTTGCACTGAATAATTTTATTTTAATTAAATT
This sequence comes from Tenrec ecaudatus, assembly GCF_050624435.1. Lineage (NCBI taxonomy): Eukaryota > Metazoa > Chordata > Mammalia > Afrosoricida > Tenrecidae > Tenrec > Tenrec ecaudatus. The sequence goes on along the minus strand of NC_134534.1, from coordinate 124,384,243 downwards.
AATTGGTGAGATTTCTACAGAAGTTCTGCATGCAAACACAATGAGATGGAGCCAAGGAAGAATACAGAGACTTTGTGAGTGGATAGGCTTCCTGGTCCACAGAGGCAGACACCGGGGTCCCCCTGGCTGAGAGGCTGAGGACCAGAGAGAGACACTTGGCTGCTGCCTGAGGAGAGGTGTTGCTATGGACCAATGACTGGATCCTGACTGTTTACTGATCTTGACTGATGGTTACTTCCTAACTCCCCTAATCAAGCCCCTTGATCTTGAACATTATCTAGGAGTTCTGTGTGACCATGAAAATGGATTATCAAGCCTAGCAGAAAAGGAACATGTCTGGAGAGAGAGTCAAAGTCAGGCTGTTTGAAGAAAGATGGAGGATGGAGGCTGTTGTCTGCTTTACATTAATGCACGTGGGGGAGATGTGGAGATGCAGTTTCCGTCTCCTTTGTGCAGCCAGACAAGGTCGGGCATGGCCTCTGCATTTTTTGCTCACATACACAAACGCGTGCGCGCATGCACGCACATGACCTCAAACTTGTTCAAACCTGAATAAAGCCAGAAATATCAGAACTGTTTTAATATTCATGTAATTTTCACTTCTGCCTCTCTTAAACATAGAGCAGACCAAATTCTGAATGGTGGAGCACCTAGTAAGTCAGGCAATCGATCGACGATGAACTACAGAAAAAGAACTTCAACGGAGATGAAGTAAGGGGGATCAGAGCCAATGGCAGAGGCCTGACGTGATTTATGCGATTTCTTGGTACAGACTTCTTCTAGATTACCTGCCTCAGGATTTCAGCTCGGCCTTTCACATTCTTCCTGTCTGAGCAGACACCCCCATTCTGCATGCACTCACGCTACTGAATTCTACATGAAGTGTAGCCTTGGAAAACAAAAACGTTTTTATGTGAATGATGCTGGATCAAGATAATTTGCTTTTTTTGCAATGTGAATCTGCTTTTCTTGAATTAAGAAAACAAACCCATTGCCATCAAGTCAATTCTGATTCATTCTGACCCTTGGACGGAGACTGTTAATGACAGCCTCATCTTTCTCCCTCCGAGTGACGGGTGGTTTCCAACTGGTTAGAGGCCCAACCTGCTACTCACTATGCATCAGGCCTTCTTTTCTTGATGCAGCAAATTTGATTTTTCCTCAAAAATTATAGGTTCATTTAGTCATTTCTGAGAGATCCTTGGCTCCATAGTTTCCACTGGGCTGGTAACCTAAAAGTTGACAGGTTGGACCCACCATTTGGCACTGTGGAAGAAAGCTCTGGTGGTTTGTTTCTGCAAAGATTACAGACAGGATTATGCTTTGGTCCTGTTCTGCTCTGAGATGGAATCAACTCCATGCCGATAGATCGGATTTTGTTACTTTCAAACAATTTCTTGCTGCCATTTGTAATGCTGCGTTTGTTTCGAGTGCTCTTATTTTGTGATTAAGAGGAAAGGACCCTTCAATATTGGCCATCGGCCATTGTCATAGAACTGCCATGGACTTCCACTGCATTCAAACCAACCCACGGAGGCTTCCCTTGGTTTGATTTAAAGGGTTCCAGTTCCTGGGCTTTACCATTGGGCAAGAAAGTGCTTTGTTGTGAAGTCACAAAATTTCATTCATGCTGCAAGTCACTTTGCTTCCAGCCCTTGTGCAAAAGTGTGTGAGTATTTATCCAGGATTTTTGGTTGACTCCAGCTATCTGTTTCTATGCCAGACTCTGTGAAGGGAGCATTGTTCTTGCACAATGAAGCCCAGTTTAGGACAGGGAAGAACCCCTTTTGAACCATGCCGACTGTGTAGTATTTCATTCCCTGGGTATGTGGGTAGAGGTTCTCTCGCTCTTTCTCTCTCTCTGTTTTTCTTCTTTTAACCACTTAGATATCTGGTACCCTGCAATATTGCTCATCGCATCGGGGTCAATCAACGGATGCTGGGGGAGTGAATCTCACAAGGTGACACTGTCAGAGGGGTTGGCATCGAAATGACTGTCTATAAAAATTTTGTGTGCCATTTCAGCAGAAATGGACTATTTTTTAATAAAAATATGCCTATAGTTAAAACAATAAACAAGAATGATGTTGTATTGCAATGTGGAAGATTTTACAAGACACTGTTGTTGTTAGAGATAGAAAATCTAGGAAATACCCCATTTAAGCAATTTACAGCTATACTTAACACTGCATTCTATGCATAAAATGGACAATAAACATGACTGAATAGTCTATGTCCTAGTACATAGGAGGAGTTTCATAATGGGGGTGGGGTTAACAATGCTAGTTCCCAACCCTAATGACACCATGGGTTTGTGGGTGAGTGTGTCCAAACGTGTGGTGGCTTCCACGTTCCTATATCTTTCTCAGATAGAGTTGACGTCCAGCTCCCCACCCTGCTGTTTTTTGTGCCGAAAGACACAAATCGAGTGCCAGTTAAAACGGGTATCACCGTGTCTAGATCATCCTGCATTTGTAAGCGCTTTTCATTTGAAATCAGAAAGCTCCCTGGGTATTTCCCTGCGGACCACTCCAAGGGAGCAGGTCCAGCTTTCTCAGGCATAGGTTGTCACCAGCTGCCATCAATAAGGAATCATTTTGTGGTGTCCCCAGATTTCGAAGCACTCTGCCACTCAGAGTGCAGCTTTGAAGTGTCCTTTCACAGGGCCTGCCAAGAGCACACTGGGGCTCAGAGAGCCTGGATGTTATTCACAATTGAAAGGGACAACACTGTCATTGAATGTGGTCTACAAAGGGAAGGGAAAGCGCAGAAGTCAGACAGGAAGAGGCTCAAGGGAGAATCCCTTTAGCTTTGAGTGGATGTTAGGAGTATATTTATTCCTGGATTTTGTTGAGTCCCCAATAAAATGATCTTGTAATTAAAAAATAAAAAGCTCCTAGTAATGCTCGTCCTGAACTACTGGGTTTATGGTTGAGGGCGTACAGCATTATAAAGCAGGTCACTGTCATGCAGGACTTAGTTAGTGGCTCTTTCAAAAAATAGCTTTTTAAATCATTTTACTGGGGGATCTTACAGCTTTTATAACATTCCATACATCAATTGTATTAAGTATATTGGTTCATATGTTGCCATCATAGTTTTTAAACATTTACTTTCAATTTGAGCCCTTGGTATAAGCTCCTCTATTTTCCCCTCCCTTCCCCCTTCACACCCTCATGACCCCTTGATAAATTATAAATTATTCTTGTTTTCATATCTTATACCGACTGCTGTTGCCCTTCACCCTGGGTAAATTGTATGGTATAGGAATCACATGTCAATAAAGATACTTTTTAAAAGGTATGTTATAATAGGTGATATTTGCCAGAAAGCAATGTTCTTTAGATTTTTCTTTTTTTACCTTGTATTAACACTATTTTTTCTTATTTAAATAATTTTATTGGGGGCTTGTACAACTCATCGCAATCCATATATGCATCCTTGTGTCAGGAGCTTCCAAGTTGTGAGTGCGAGTATGTCTGGCCTCTCCACCAAGCAAGCATAAAAACTGACCTTCGATTGAGCGCAGGAAGGAAGTCTGACTTCCCAAGACAAGTCACATTAGTTTTGACAGAGAAGACAGAATTTGCTTGGAAAGCCTTGGGCAGGGGCTGAGAAAGGCACAGGGCATGAGGCTGGTGGAGATAAAGGGGCATTGAAGATGGACTAAGGGATTACAAAGCGGATTAATATTGGGGTCAATCAATGCCTGTCTGTGTGCTTGTTGTCCTGTGGGTGGCTTACATGGTGCTTTGTTGCTGGAAACTTGCCGTTTGTCTTCCAACTACCAGCATGGTCACCCATAATTGATAGGTTTTCAGAGATTCCAAAAAGACAAACAAATAAGAAATGCCTGGAAATTTACTTACTTCCAAAAATCATCTCATGGAAATCTTTATGGACAAAACTAGATTATTTTCTCACTTGCTTTGGACTGTATTAGAACTTAAATCCTGTACTCTAAATTTTGGGAGGGCTAGAGTTTGCATGACCCCTGTTAGTGCTTTAGAGTAAGCAGTAGGCTGCTCGTGGCATGGTTAGAAGTTCAAATCCACCAGCCCAGTACTGGCAGAAAGGTGAAGTTATTGGCTTCCATAAAGGTACAAAACTTTGGAAACCCTAAGTAGGGTCACTATGAGCCAGAATCAGCTTGATAGCAATGTATTTGTTTTTGTTTTAACCTGAAATCGATTTTGAATCTCCAAATTGTTTCCATTGAGTTCTTTCTGACCATTGACCTGAAATGGTACCTTGCCCTTGGGTAGAGTGTGTTTACTGAAACTTTGGAAGGGGGAATGTTGACCTCCAGGACTTGCCTGGGCATGTCTTTGATGGGATCTTAGGTACCAGGGCCAAAGTCGCCTGAGTCATGCCCCAAGGAAGATGATATGAGGGCACCAGAACTACTAGTGTAAACATTTGTCATCTGCAGTAGTGTGCAATCGTGGTCTCCTTTCAGCTTCTATAGTCTTGTTGGAGACTGGCAAATTAGGATTTTGTGATGAATTCGACAATACTCTTATTTGCATATAATTTGCATATCATATGATTTAATCAATCGATCATGTTAGAATTTGTGCAGTCATCACAATTAAGTTCAGAATATTTTCTTCCTATACTCATTTTATTTCCCCATTTCCCTCTATCCTTCTCCCGCATTTCATGTAGAGAAAATCATACAAAATAAAGCACAATCATAAAAAAGCCATACAAAGCAAACAAAAAAAATTCCAACACAAATAGATAAAACATATCTTAATCAAGGAGAAAGCTGAAAATATTGAAAACTGAAACAACTTTAAAATGGGTCAAAAGGGAGATCAACATAGGAACAATCGTGAGGATGGTGCAGGACCAGGCAGTGTTTCGTTCCGCTGTGCATAAGGTCACTATGGGTTGGAACAGACTCCAATGCATCTAACAACAACAATAATGGGCTACAATGGGAACCCTAAATCCATTTTCTAGGTCCCCACCTAGATTAAGTCTCCAGTACGTTCCTCTGACCAAGGTTGAGTGTTGTGAATAGGTTTCAATCAGAGAGCACTGCAAAGTAGTTTATGGCAGATAGAGTTAGATTAAAATGTCACGCCCTCTCATTTGATCTCTTTGTTTCCATTACCCCTCTACTTCACCAAGCATGATTTCCTCTCCAGGGACTGCTCTCTCATGACAGCATGTCTAAAATTTGTAACATAGACTGCTGCCATCCTTGCCTCCAAGGAGCCCTCTGGTGATACTTCTTCGAAGAAAGATTTGTTTATCCTTTCAGCAGTCCAGTATACTTTCAATAGTCTACTCCAGCACCACAATCTTATTGCATCTACTCTTCCCTGGTCTTCATAATTCACTGTCCAACTTTCGCAAATATATGAGGCTTGGATAACACACACCGTAGACCTTAAAGTAACATCCATGCTTTTCAAAACTCTAAACGGTATAGTGCAGCAGATTTACCTAACACAACATGTCTTTCCACCTGTTGACTCCTGACTGCATGAGCATTGGGTATGTATCACTGAAATCATCAAGCTCTTCTCCATTTATCATGATATTAATTGTTGGTTCAGTTGTGAGAATTTTAGTCTTTTTCACATTGAGTTGTAATCCATACTTGTGGCTGCAATCCTTGATCTTCATCAGAAAGAGCTTCAAGTCCTCCTCACTTTCAGCAAGCAAGTTTGCTTCATTTGCACACTGCAGGTTGTTAGTAAGCCTTCCTCTAATCCTAAATCACATTCTTCTTCATATAATCCAGCTTCTCTGATGATTTTCTCAGCATGCCCATTGAAGGAGTGTGGTGAGAAGATGTAACCCTGTCACACAGCTTTCCAAATTTTAAAACACGCAGTATACCCTCACTCTGTTCCCAAAACTGCCTCTTACTCACACATGTTCCATATGAGCACAAAGAAGTGTTCCTCAGTTTCCTTTTCTCTCAAGGATATCCATAATCTGATATGACCTACACTGTCAAATGCTTTGGCATAGTCAATTAAACACAAATAAACATCTCTCTTTTATTCTCTGCTTTGAGCCAAGATCCACCTGACATTAACAATGATATCCCTTGCTCTACCTTGTTCCGGTCAATGAACAACTGCAACAGTTTTGGGATGATCTTCAGAAAAATTTACTTGCATGTGATGTCAATGATATTGTTCTATAATTTGAGCCTTCTGTTGGGTCACCTTTCTTTTGAATGGGTACACATATGGGTTTATTCGAGTCAGTTGGCCAAGTAGCTGTCTTCCACAGTTCCTGGCAAAGACCAGTAAGTGCTGCCAGGGCTTCATCAGCTGGTTGAAGCATTTCCATGGGCCTCCCATCAACTCCTGGAGCCTGGGGTTTGGCTAAGGCTTTCACTGCAGCTTGAACTGTTTTGGTTTTGTAACTCTAGCTATTGACTTGTTTCATTTTGTCTTTGTCTTCTTGATCTGCCCTTTGAAATTTTCTATTCAACTCTCTGATTTCATTACTTTCAATTGCTTTAGCTACTCTATGATTAAAAGCAAGTTCCAGGGTCTCTTCCGACACCTATTTTTAATTTTTTTCTTTCCTGTCTTTTCAGTGGCCTTTTGCTTCTTCATGAGTGCTATTCTTGAAGTCTTTCCACACTTATCAGATCTTCTGTCATTTGTGTTTATACATCAAATCTGTTCTTGAGATGTTCTCAAAATTCAGGATGGATAGAGTCAAGATCGTAGTTTGGGTCCTATGATTTGTGTATATGATGTTCTTCAGCTTTATTCTGAACTTACATATGAGCAGTTACAGTCTGTTTCACAGTCTGTCCCTGGCCTGCTGATAATGAGCTTTTCCATGTGTCTTCCCACAGATATAATCCATTTGATTTCTGTGTATTCCATCTTGCTATGAAAAGGTTGTTGCTGCTGCAAAATTCTATGCTACTATTACCAGAGTTGTTTCTATGAATGGGACTCTATTTTCCAACTACTGGTCCGTCCTATTTGTTTCCAGTTTTTGCGTTCCAGTTTTCAATAATTATCAATGACTCTTGAGTCCACGTTTGATCAGTTTCCAACTGAAAAAGTTGGTAGAATTCTTCAATTTCTTCATCACTAGCTTTTGAGGTTGATATATAACTTTCAACAATAGTTGCATTGATTGTATTTCCTTGAGAGTGGATAGATATACTCCTTTCACAGACAGCATTTTACTTCAAGATTTATTTTGAAATGTCCTTTTTGATTATGACTGACAGGCCATGGCTCTTGATATGTGTCATTCTTGGCATAGTAAATCATATAATTTTCTGTTTCAAAATGGCCAATAGCAATTCATTTCAGTTTACTAATAACCCAGGACATAGAATTTTAAGTGTTCCATTTCATTTTTGATGACTTCCAAGTATACTAGATCTTATTTTGCACATTTCAAGTCCTGATTATTAGCAGAATCTTTTGTAGCTGGGTCTCCTTACCTGGTGTTGTGCCCCCTCAGCAAATGAACGTCCTGAAGGCTCTAGTCCCATGGGCTTTCCCCATACAAGTCACCATGGTTGACTCCAAGAAAGCAGCTCCTCCTCAGTCCCATTCAAATGACTGCCACCTGGAAAAGCCCATGCTCTGGCACTGTCTCCACCAATGCCCTGCTTCCAGCCATTAGACCTTCAGTATCTTGCGATGCTTGGAAGTGATACATGTGGTATTCAGGGGCTACTTCCTCCAAAGCCAGCAGCCAATTGCTTCTTCATCGTCTGTTCTTAGTCTGGAAGTTCCGTTGAAACCTGTTCACTCTGGGTGACCCTGCTGGCATCGGAAGTACCAGTGGCACAGCTTCCAGCATCACAGCAACACATGAGTTAACACAGTGTGACAAACTGACAGAGACGTGGTAGCTGTCATCCTTAGCCTTCTGCAAACCGTGTTCACAATGTAAGCTGTCACACCATTCTATCCTTTGGATTTGGGCCTTATGATTTTCACACGGCCATGCGTTCTTCAGACACTTTTATGACATCATACCGCGGATCTCCCTTATCTGGATGATATTTTTGTCTTTGTCCTGTTTGAGACTTAATAAAGGGTCTCCATAAACTATATTTTAATTTGGAACTTCCTCCCCCCACTCCCCTTAAAGTAGGCAATATCAGTGGGGACCAATTACTGGAGAAAGCCACCATGTTTGTATAGGAAGGGCCTAACGGGCCTGAAGTAGGGGCAGCGTTCCCAATAATCAGGATAAGAATGGGATGAGTTGAGATTACACACTAATCAGTAATGAAAATTTTCACATTTCTCCCAAACATATCAAAGGTTTTGCTTCTAATTATAACTGGCCTTTGTCTCTCTCACTCTCAACCCTATAGCACCTTCATAGAGAATCAAAGCCTCTTAAAATGTACGATCCCTGACCAAGGCAGAGTAGCCAGAAATCAATAAAGTACAGGTTTACTGTGCTTACTCACCAAACTGTCATACAATCCTTTACATTGTGTTCACTATAGATTAGCAGATATTCCTGTGCTTACCTTGTTTATTTGGTAATCTGCCTTTCTCCCGAAGACATCCTATCAGTCCTTGAGGGGTCGACTTAAATATTTCAACTGTGCAGGACCAAGCAACTTTTCTTTCTATTGTACGTTCAGTCACTAGAAGTGGGAGACAATTTAACAATAGTTATTTCTCTATCCCTTACTTTGGGGAGGGAAAGAAACCAGATTAATGAACTCAAAGAATCAACCAAAAATAATAAAATTCTATCAGGAAAAATAATCAAACTCCCCCCCCCCCTCCAGAAGTGTACCTAGGAAGGGTACTGTAAGCAAATGTTAAAAATGAGACATTATTAGACTGTGAGCCTGAAAAGAAAAGATAGATCACAGCCCATGTGGAACAGACACCTACAAATCACATCAGCAAAATCTGGCACACATGGGAGAAGGGCCATACTGGTTTATAAACAGCAGAATGAGATGGCAAGACATCACTCTCTCACCTTGAGGTGATCCACATTTGCTTCTCCTTGCAATTGAGTTTCTGAGGCCAAGAGGCATATTACCAACCTTCATCCCTTAAAGGAAGCACAACTGACTGCAGCCCCCAGAACCAATAATTTTCCTTGAAGACACTGATCTTCCTTCCAAGACGCTACCACAGCATCTACCCTGGACTAGTAACATTGACTCTTGTTTAACATCTGCTTTATTGCTCACACAATTTGCAGGGGTGACTCTCACCATTGGGAGCTTAGTGGACCCCCTCCTGCAGGAGCTGTGTCCTCTAATTGTGCAGAAAGGGGACAATGGGTTTATTTTTTAACCTTATCCCTATATGTATGCACAACTATAGATCGCAATGAATAAAACCTAAGGATTACTAAGGAAGCCAGTGTTTCTATATGTTTTATAGGATTTGCTTAAAACAAAGGGTGTGTATTTTCAGAAATTATTAAAGTTTTAACCTGGATATTTCAATACTTTGAACACTATTTCTTTGGAATGAATTATAAAACCTGCCTTACAGGAAGGGGTAGTGCAGATTAATAAAGAATATGCGATGTCTGGCACATATAACCTGCAAAAGAAATGATAGTTACCTTTGGTTTATTGAAAAGCTAAACTATTTGTAATTCCACAGTGTCCTTATAATGTTCTCATTCTATGGATCATTGTTAACCAAATTAAATCTCTGAATATGGGTATGTTTACTGCTGTTACGTAGCATATAGTTAATGTCACCATATCTTTAGTAAAGTCATGTTTGCTGTTTTTACACATTTATTTTTAAAATAGAGAGGGGAAATCATAGCACATAGTAAAACAATTTGCCATGAGATCAATTACTCCCTTAATAAGGACGTTCCAGGATAGTTTCACTACACTCTTGCACCTCTGATATCAAATGATTCACCCTCTGTCGCCTTCTAGCTCTCTTGAAATGTGACTTTATCATCCAATTAATTTAATTGTCAGCAAATATTTTCTTCATCTTAAAAATTTAGTTTAATTTCAGTTTATGCCATGCTAAATAATCACTATTCTCTATAATGTGCTAGATAGTGGACATACTTTCATTTGCCTGTCTGTCTGAGCTTGTGTGTGTGTGTGTGTGTGTGTGTGTGTGTGTGTGTGTGTGTGTGTGTGTGCACGCGCTTTGTCCTCAGCATTTGTCATGCTTCTTTGCCACTGAAAATGTATGAAAGGACAAATTAACCGAAATGCAACTAGCACAGTATTTGCTCAACCAGAATCCTTGAATTTTCAGCTTTGAGGAACAAAGGGCTTATAACAATAAAGAAGAAAGCAAATGAAGGAATAGCTTCAAAGGATAAAACATTTGTCGTCCAATGCTCACCGAGGTATAAATGGAGCTTCATTACCCACCCAGTTCCTAAAGGATCACTCGGGACATCTGTATCTACAATAATAAAAGACACTCAAAGATTCTCTCAAATCCGGGAGGATGAAAGAGCAAACCTATAGACTGTGATGGAAAGAAAGCTGATGCCACCTGGAAATCGTTTGAAAACATGGGGGTGAAATATAAGCACTTTGTTATTGCTGTTGCTTTGCTTTTCTGGTTTATTTTTAGTTAACCAAAATGATCTTTCCTGAGTACTAAAATTTTACTACGTTGATTTTCTAGGTGTATCAATTAGGAGTCTTCTCCTTTCAGTGGTATCTTAATGAGGGATTCAAACAAAAAGGAAGAAAGAGGTTTGCTGACCAGTGGAACTAGTGACTCAAGAATGCCATCAAAACCCTAACGTTTTCCATGTCTTTGAAATGACAGTTTTCCAATCAATACAATCTATTACACATCTCTGCCATCAAGTGATTAAAGTGGTTCTTCTTCCTCTAACCTTGGCCACTCAGATCTATGTCAGACCTCACAAGTAAAGAGTGCAGTCCTCCAGACCACCCAGTCTGCCATGACCTCAGATGCCAGCAATTGTAGCTTTGGAGTCCCACAACGCCTCCATACCTAGTCTCCTGCTGTGGAGGGAGGAATTTCTCACTACCTTTCAGTCTTCCCTATCCTCTCCTGTAAAGAGTGATAGTCCCGAAACCCACAGGGGAAGTTCTGCTCTGTTCTGTAGGGCTGTGCTGAGCCAGAATCAACTCTATCAAAGTCAGTGAGCTTTTCCTTCAGATTTCCAGATAACAAACTCAGGATCCCTAGGTACCTTTCACTGCTGACCAGCTGCCTTTCACACTGATTCAGATTTAATAATTTGTTAACATGAATCTCAGTAAGCTCTGTATTGATGACTGGTTTTTTTTTTTTGTTGTTGTTTTTTTTTTCCTCAGGAACCTTTGCAAGGTGGGTTTTATTATACCATTAATTCTTTTTTTTTTCTCTTCTCTTCTTTTACATTTTATTAGGGACTCCAACAACTCTTACCACAATCCATACATGTACATACATCAATTGTATAAAGCACACCCATACATTCCCTGTCCCAATCATTCTCAAGGCATTTGCTCTCCACTTAAGCCCCTTGCATCAGGTCCTCTTTTTTTTCCCCCCCTCCCTCCCTTTTCCCCCCTCCCTCATATGCCCTTGGTAATTTATACCTTGTTATTTTGTCATATCTTGCCCTATTTGGGGTCTCCCTTCCCCCCTTCTCTGCTGTCCCTCTCCCAGGGAAGAGGTCACATGTGGCTCCTTGTAATCAGTTCCCCCTTTCCAACCCACTCACCCTCCACTCTCCCAGCATCGTCCCTCACGCCCTTGGTCCTGGAGGTATCATCCACCCTGGATTCCCTGTATCTCCAACCCTCATATGTACCAGTGTACAGCCTCTGTCCTATCCAGCCCTGCAAGGTAGAATTCGGATCATGGTAGTTGGGGGGAGGAAGCATCCAGGATCTGGGGGAAAGCTGTGTTCTTCATCGATACTACCTCACACCCTAATTAACCCATCTCCTCTCCTAAGCCCCTCTATGAGGGGATCTCCATTGGCCGACACTTGGGCCTTGGGTCTCCACTCTGCACTTCCCCCTTCATTTAATATAATATATATATACACATACATATATACATATACACATAAATACACATACATACACACACTTATATCTTTTTTTTTTTTTTGCATGATGCCTTATATCTGGTCCCTTGGGCACCTCGTGATCGCACTGGCCGGTGTGCTTCTTCCATGTGGGCTTATTTGCTTCTGAGCTAGATGGCCGCTTGTTCACCTTCAAGCCTTTAAGACCCCAGACACTATCTCTTTTGATAGCCGGGCACCATCAGCTTTCTTCACCACATTTGCTTGTGCACCCATTTGTCTTCAGCGATCCTATCATGGAGGTGTGCAGTCAATGATATGATTTTTTGTTCTTTGATGCCTGGTAACTGATCCCTTTGGGACCACTCGATCACACAGGCTGGTGTGTTCTTCCATGTGGACTTTGTTGCTTCTGAGCTAGATGGCCGCTTGTTTATCTTCAAGCCTTTAAGACCCCAGTCACTATCTCTTTTGATAGCCGGGCACCATCAGCTTTCTTCACCACATTTACTTGTTCACCCACTTTGGCTCCAGCCGTTGTGTCGGGAGAGTGAGCATCATAAAGTTCCAATTTAATAAAAGAAGGTATTCATGCATAGAGGGAGTGTTTGAGTAGAGGCCCAAGGTCCTTCCGTCACCTTAATACTTGACCTATAAATATCGACACAAAGATCTATTTCCCCAACCTCCTATATATATTTGCATGTACATGTCTTTGTCTAGACCTCCATGAATGCCCTTTGACTCCTAGCTCTTTCCTCCATCTCCCTTGACCTTCCTCCTGCCCTACTACCATGCTTCATCGCCACCTGGGCTAGAGTATACCTCTTCTCTAAGCAACCTTACCCTTGATCATTTCCCACCAGGCCTGCCACTCCCCCTTCTCTACCCTTTGGGGTCCCATGTTTTTCCCTTGTCCCTGGGTTTGTTAACACCACTTCCTTACCCCCCCTACCCCCCACCCCAAGTCCCCCCGGAACTGTCGGTCCCATTGTTTTTCATCCAGATAGTTCATCCAGCCTGTCCTATTCAGACAGACCTGTGGAGTCACTAACATGCACGAAAACTAGACAGAGGAACACAAAGCAACAGTATACAACCAGACAACAAAACAACCAAAACAAACCACTGAAAAAGAACAGAACAAAACAGTTCACAAGAGAAAAGCTTGTAGTTAGTTCAGGTATCTTTGCTGGCCCTTAGGAGCGTTTTCCAGTCCAGTCTGTTGGGGCACCACGCCCTGGCCCCAAAGTCCACTTTCAGCATTCCCTGGGGACCTTGCCACTCCATTCCCTTGCTGTTCCGCTGCACTCCCCCAGTGCTTTGCCTCGGTGTGGTGGGATCAGGTCAGGTGCAATTCCCACACTGTGTCTCCGGTGCTGTCCCCTGTATCGCCCTTAGTCACTGAGGGGCATCATGTCTCATAGTAGGGCCAGCCATGTTGTTCTCTCTGTGGACTGGCTGCTCTACTCAGGAACATCATCATCACGGCCTGGTGGGCCAGGCTGTGCTCCACTCTCTCCTCCTGCCCCTTCATCTGCTCCCGTGTGCTCTGATCAAATATGTCCATCTCCCATAGCTGCAGGGTCAATGTCGTCCTTTGGAACAAGTTCTTTTCGGGGGAGGGGCAGGAATGACTGGTTTTATTATAGCCAAAAGCAAAGAGTCACATGGAGTTAGGTCTGGAAGGCGTCCCAGTGTGGAGCTCTCCTGTGCTACACTCGCTGGTATATTGGTACCTATCACCACTCAGGAAGTTCAAGGAGCTTCCAAGTCCAGAGTATTTAATGGGCCCGATAATGTACGCATGAGTGATTGTATCAGCTCCCTCTCTCGGAGGTTTGCTGATTCCCTGGCTTGATTTGTCCAGCCTAACCAGCCCCAGCTATAAAGCACTCCTTCAGCATTAGTCCTCAATCCAGGGGACCTTGAATCCAGGGGAACTGGAGCGTTAAACATCCAATCACTGGAGAAAGGGTATGGTTTTAGGGGTTTTCTCCCAGGAACAATGGCCAGAGAAATTTTAGGAGGTAAAGTTAAATTCTTGAGGGGGGAGTGTGGAGTAGACCCAAAGCCCATTTGTAGGCCACTGGATATTCCCTTAAAGAAGGATCTCCGGGAGGAGATAAGCCAGCCAGGGTGCGATGTAGCAATGATGAAAAATATGACTTTCCTCTAGTTCCTAAATTCTTCCTGCCCCCCAAATACCACGATCCCAATTCTACCTTGCAAGTTTGGCTAGACCAGAAGATGCACACTGGAACAGATAGGAACTGGAAATACAGGGAATCCAAGGTGGATGATACCTCCAGGACCAGTGGTGTGAGTGTCAATACTGAGAGGGTAGAGGGAGGGTGGGTTGGAAAGGGGGAACTGATTACAAGGATCTACATGTGACCTCCTCCCTGGGGGACAGACAACAGAAAAGTGGATGAAGGGAGACGTTGGGCAGGGCAAGATATGACAAAATAATAATTTATAAATTATCAAGGGTTCATAAGGGAGGGGGAGCAGAGAGGAAGAGGAAAAAATAAGGACCTGATGCCAGGGACTTAAGTGGAGAGCAAATGTTTTGAGAATAATGAGGACAAAGAATGTACAAATGTGCTTAATACAATTTATATATGTATGCATTGTGATAAGAGTTGTATGAGCCCCTAATAAAACAATTTTAAAAAAATTAAATTCTTTATGCCCATTATCTTTTTGTGTTGGTTTGAGCCTCCGGCTGGTCCACCCCATGTATCCTATTTCAAAGAGGTGGTTATCAAGAAGGGAAAGCTAGGTCCTCTTTCCTAGGAACAATTACATTTTCACAAAAATCCCCAACAGACTGGACTGGAAAACACTCCTAAAGGCCAACAAATGATCCTTGAAATAACTACAAGCTTTTCTTTCTTCATGTGTTTTGTTTTGTTCTTTGTCAGTGGTTTGTTGTTGTTGTTTTGTTGTATACTGTTGCTTTGTTTTCCTCTGTCTTGTTTTTGTGCATGCTATTATCTCCACAGGTCTGTCTAAATAAATAGGCTGGATGAACAATTTGGAGGAAAAACAACGGGACCGACAGTTCCAGGAGGACTTGGGATAGGGGGAGGTGGGGGGTGGGTAAGGAAGTGGTGTTAACAAACCCAGGGACAAGGGAATAACATGAGATGCAAATTGGTGGTGAGGGGGGAGTGTCAGGCCTGGAAGGGAATGATCAAGGGTAAGGTAACGGAAAGAAGAGGTATAGCTATAACCCAGGTGGGGACAGAGCATGATAGGGGGGTAGGAGGAAAGTCAAGGGAAATAGAGGAAAGAGCTAGGAGGCAAAGGACATTTATAGATGTCTAGACAAAGACATGTACATGCAAATATATATATGAGGATGGAGAAATAGATCTATGCATCTATATTTATAGGTTTAGTATTAAGGTGGTGGAAGGACCTTGGGTCTCTACTCAAGCACTCCCTCAATGCATGAATACTTTCTTCTATTAAATTGCATCCTATGATGCTCACCCTCCCAACACAACTGCTGAAGCCAAAGCGGGTGAACAAGTGAATGTGGTGAAGAAGGCTGATGGTGCCTGGTTATCAAAAGAGATAGTTTGTGGGGTCTTAAAGACTTGAAGATAAACCAGCGGCCATCTAGCTCAGAAGCAACAAAGCCCACGTGGAAGAGCACCCCAGCCTGTGTGATCATGTGGTTCTGAAGGGATCAGTTATCAGGCATCAAGAACAAAAAATCAAATCATTGCCTGCACATCTCCATGATACGATCGCCGAGGACAAATGGGTGCATAAGTAAATGTGGCAAAGAAAGCTGATGGTGCCCGGCTATCAAAAGAGATAGTGTCTGGGGTCTTAAAGGCTTGAAGGTGAACAAGCGGCCATCTAGCTCAGAAGCAATGAAGCCCACATGGAGGAAGCACACCAGCCTGTGCGATCACGAGGTGTCAAAGGGATCAAGTATAAGGCATCATCAAAAAAAAAGAAAAAAAAACACCTTACCATAGTGAATGAAGGGGGAAGAGCAAAGTGGAGACTCAAAGCCCATTTGTCGGCCACTGGAGATTCCCTCACAGAGGGGTGTAGGGGAGGAGATGAGTTAGTCAGGGTGCAACGTAGCACCGATGAAGAATACAGCTTTCCTCCAGTTCCTAAATGCTTCCTCACCACCCCCCACACTACCATGATCCGAATTCTACCTTGCAAGTCTCAATAGAGCAGAGGTCGTACACTGTTGCATATAGGAGCTTGAGGCACAGAGAATCCAGGGTTGATGATAACTTCAGCACCAGGGGTATGAGGGGCGATACTGGGAGAGTAGAGGGTGAGTGGGTTGGAAAGGGGGAACTGATTACAAGGATCTACATGTGACCTCCTCCCTGGGGGATGGACAGCAGAGGGGGGGGGTGAAGGGAGACGGCGGATAGGGCAAGATATGACAAAATAATGATTTGTGGATTGTCGGGCCTCATGAGGGAGTGGGGAACGGGGAAGGAGGGGGAAAAGAGGACCTGATGCAAAGGGCTTAAGTGGAGAGCAAATGCTTAGAAAATTATTAGGGCAAGGAATGTACAGATGTGCTTTATACAATTGATGTATGTATATGTATGGATTTGGATGAGAGTTGTATGAGCCCCTAATAAAATTTTTTTTAAAAATCCCTGCAAACTTCTTTGGCTAGACTTGACACATATACCTACTCCTGAACCAATTGCTTGTAAGCATTCTTAGAAAGCTATCGCACCTTGTTTTTTCAGTTCTTTCTAGGAAGATGGTTTGTCCTGGAAAATCTAAATTTTTCTGGATAATGTTAAATTTGTTTTTAGAGTCCAGGCCCCCAAAGCACTATTCATTTCTTTCAGTCTAGTTTTCCTCTGTTGCTCAGATCAAAAACAGCCTTGGTTGCACAGTGGTTAAAGTACTTGGCTACTTGGTCCTTCAAGTCACCCTGTGAGAAAAATTTGACCTTCTCCATCCATAAAGATGTGAGGCCTTGGAAAGCCGATTCTTTCCTCAAGTGACAGTTGGAGTTGGCATTGAGTTGAAACATACTTGATGGCAATGAGTTTGCTTTATATCTTCCAGTTCAATGATTATTTTTTGTTTCTTGTATTTTTATCTTGATTTCACCCACTGAGTTTTCTTTTTCGGTTATTGTATTTTTGGGTTCCAAAATTTCCATTAAGTTCTTGGTATCTTCTACTTATTTTCTGGGGTTTCCTTTAAAAGATAATGTTCCCTGTGTCTGCTCCATTTTTTTTCTGTCTGATGATGTCTGTGTGACGCACCTTTGTCATCGAGGATAGGTATGAGAGTGCCACTTAACCTTATAGTCTCCTGACACCATGGAGCATACGTTTCCAAATTTATTCAGCCTACCACCCTCTTTTCCAAAAAAAAAAAAAGTAAAATTTCACAACTTCTAAACTATAATCTAGGCTTAATTGTAGGTAGGTATCTGCTTTTGCAGCATCCCGCAATGCATATAATTCTTGGCTTCCTACGTGCCACACCACAGTACTAATTAGGATGTCCCATCACAGCCTTGCAAGGGTAGAAGTCTTATATCTCCTCTAGGTCTTTGCTTGTGGGGATAGACCTATAGTCCCCCCACCCCCCGTGGTGTCAACCTAGAGTAAAGTAGCTTTATCTAGAAGTTTTCTCTCTTGACAGGCTGACGTGTTTCCATGTCCCTTTGCCTCAGCACCTGATTCTAAGCTCGCTTACAGCCAGGGTAGAACTGCCACTGTGGGTTTCCAGGATGGCAACACTTTGGGGAGTAGAAAGGTTCATCTTTCTCCCAAAAAGTGGCTGGTGGTTTGGAACTGCTGACACTGGAGTTAGCAGCCCAACGTGAAACTACTATACCACCAAGTCTCCAGGATTTGATAGACTTGGTTATTGTCAGTCTCTGTTTTTTTCTCTTTTGATATATTTTTGTTCCTTTTATTTTCTGCAATGATTTGAAATTCGGAATCTGGTTTTATGGATTTTAATATAAATCACAATCAGCTCAATGGCAGTGAAGGTTGTTTGTGTTGTTGATTGATTTTGTTTTCTTCTCTGGAGTTTGGTCTCAGCAAACAGTCTTTCGTTGGGCTAGTTTTTTGCGTGCACTCATTGGTAACTCCAGGGCAGCAGCTACTTAAGAGCAAGGCTCTGATGTGTGAGTCCAAAGGAAAACCAGAGACCTCATCACCATGCTGTTCCTGTAATAGCTAGGTCCTCGCTATTCTCCCTTCTCCTACCCATCTTCTAGGGTCTCCTTGTGTGTATTATATACTATACTGTTCATATATTACAATGACCGGGGATTTGGGCTATAGTTAGTGAGAAGAATAGGGACACGTAGAAGTCACTTAAGAGTATCATTCCTAAATAAGCACTACAGTTGATTTTGAGACGGGTGATTACAGGCCACAGGTTGAAGGGCACTTTACAGATAATGAAGCAAAGGCCCAGAAAGACTGAGCAAAGGCACAGATGCTATATACTCCTGCTACAGATAGAAAGACTAAACTAGGATCCATGTCTCCTGAATTTTATTTCAATATCATCTTCTCTTGTGACACTAAATAAAACTGCTAAGAATACCAAAAGGAATTCATATCTCAATTTCACTGGTATTAGTGAAAATCAAATAGATTTTTAAAAAGTATTCCATTGGTTTAAAGAAAAATAGAAGCAGAATTCCTATTCCTTCTCTTCCCACAGACTGCAATTGTGATTTCTACAGAGGATTGTAAGCCATGGCTCCAAGATGGGTATCACCTGCACTTAAAAGAAGTGTGCTTGTAAATGAAAGTCAAGGCAGTAAACTGAGGGTGCTGCGCAGCCTGCATAGTCTGACTCGTCCCACTGACGTCTTTCAGTTATGCTAGACTCACTTGGCAGCTACCTTATACAGTTGGTAATTCTCTCCAATTATATTGTTTATAACTTGGTGGTGTCACTTGCATCATTTTTTTAAACTTGTATCATTCTTGATAAGAGAGAGATCTTCAGATGTCAATGACATTAGGGGCCAAAGATCTGTTATTTAGTCAGAACTGGGGAAGCCCTTAAACTCCCTGAAGTGAAATCTGAAGGGGCAGGAAATGGTGTGAGACTGGATCCCGCATACAAAGCCATCTAATGAAGCTGGGGCATCCTTCCATTGATGCCTTTCATTGACTGGCCCCATGCACAGGTTGTACCAGATGGTGCTCTCGTGGTTCCCATCAATGCAGAAATGTGATGAAAAAGGGGAGGAGGAAATGGATGAAAAAATAACATCAATCTGCACAGCTGAAAATAACTATGATTACGTAGCTAATGACCCAGGGGACTAGACAAAGCCAAACTCATTGGCGCTCTGGCCACATGCAGGCACGTGTCACAACTTAATGACAAAAGATGAATTGCTTTATCTTTTACATGGTAACCCAGGATGGGAAGTACTGTTTCTCTAACCCAAATGAAGCCACTGTCTTGGAAAAAAAGTCATATAGAGACCCACATACTAAGCATCCTTTCATTTTGAATGGGAAGTATGCTAGCAATCATCTTACCCCCCACCTTTTTTTAAGAGGAGAAAACAGGTTCAATAAATAGTATATTGATATTCATTTGGACCTCTTAGGGTGGGAGGCAGCAACCCACAAGATGTTGAAGATAGCTATTCGGTCACCAAATTATAGATTTTAATTCCTTGGAGAGAAGGGTCAAATCTTACATCTCTTTTGTGGTTATTTAAGATCTATTGAGATTCTGCCATGTAAGTGGCCTGACTTAACAAGCGATGGTAGAAAGAGAAAAAGACGCCGCCCTCCCTGCTCTGGAGGGTCTCCCAGCAGTACACACTTTGTAAATATTGATCACAGTGGATGACTGAGTGCTGTTCTCAATACAGACCCTCAGGGGGTGCCTGGAATTCTCACGTCTTTCCCTTAAAGTGTAAACGCTGATATTTAAATGCTGGAAGATTGGGGCTTATTTTTTTAATTCAGTCATTCAGCAAAACTTTATTGCAGGCCTATTTTGTTCCAGGAAGTGCAAGTCAGAATTGACTCGAAGGCAGTGAGCTGTTCTGTTTGGTTTCTCTGTTTCAGGAAGTGAGCTCTATTGCATGTTTATTATGTTCCAGGCACTCTGTTTACAAAGGACATTTTAATATTAATACTATGTGTGTTAATATATAATAGTAATAATGAAGCCCCACAGAGATTGAGTTGTCCCTAACTCATAGCAACCACATAAATCACAGTAGAATTGCCCAATAGGGTTTCAAAGGCTATAAATCTTTTCTGTGTTTTTAAATCACTTTATTGGGAGCTTGTACAATTCTTATCACAATCCTTACATACCTGCATTGTGTCAAGCACATGTGTACATATGTTGCCATCATCATTCTCAAAACATTTGCTTTCTACTTGAGCCCTTGATATCAGATGCTCATTTCCCCCCTCCCTCCCCGCTTCCCCTTCCCCTCATGAACCCTTGATAATTTATAAAATTATTATTCTTTTGTCCTATCTTACACTGTCCGACATCTCCCTTCATGCACTTTTCTGTTGTCCGTCCCCCAGGGAGGGGGTGATACGTAGATGCTTGTCATCGGTTCCCCCTTTCGGACGATGGATCTTTCAGGAAGCAGACTCCTCGTCTTCCTCCCATGGAGTAGCTCGTGGTTTCACATTGCCCATCTTTGTTTAGCAGCGGAGTGTGCAACCACTGCGCCACCAGGACTTCTTTACCCTATATTATGCATTAAGTAGTATGATATTCGTATAATCTACATTCATATTGATCTATCGCTAGATAGAAAGAAAGTGATTCCAGGGGAGCCACCATCCTAACTCTCAGAAATGAATGGTGGGAATACAGACTATTGGAAAGGGTGATGGGAAAGAGATAGAAGTGTGAGTGTCTCGGTGTATGTAGCAGCCAATGCAAAACAGAGGCCATTAGTATCTTGAACTTGTGAGAGCATGTTGATAAAAACTGCCTTAGGGGAGGGGACAGCTTAGAAATTTGGCAATGAAAGACTAAACATTTTAAGCCCATGTAATTGGTTGAAATCTAGCCAAAATTGATAGCAAAAGCAACTCTTCCCCATCTGCTGGTTTATGCAAATGAGCTGGTGATCTCATTTAGTTTGTTAGGAGGCAGGTGTCTCTATTGCTAAAGCAGCCTCTCAGCTGGCTTCGAGCCCTAGTTTCAGGGAAAGGCCTTGGGTCTCACTGTGAGGAAGGACTCCACTCACACTCTGGCTCCAAAAATCCCAGCAGAAGCGTGTTCATGGCCAGAACTGAAGATCACTGTAGGTTTGGGTGACGGCTGCCAGGGTACTGGATCAGCCTTGAGGTAAAAGATGCAACGCTTCGGCGCATAACTGTATCAGAATCCTCGAAAGTGTTTTTGTGAGATACTTTCTGGTCATCATTTCTAAAGTACACAGCTGAAATAGACAGGACCCTGGTGTTTTTGTTGTTGTTTATATTTTCTTGTTGTTGCTGCTGCTCTTATTGTTTTATTTCCATTTTGCTGGCTCTTTCATATATATATATATATATATATATATATATATATATATATATATTAGATGTAGAAGAAGATGCAACATTTTAAAACTATATGTGGAATAGACTATCACAGTATCTAAGAGGACAAACCCTAACTTTTTAGAGAGTACTTACTGGGTTATATTTTTGGCTGCTAACACAAGTTGCTCCTTGGGAATAAAATATCTGTGAATGTCCACATTTTTATCTGAATAATCTACAGGTTAGGGAAGGCAGACATCCCTATGACCTTAAAAATCTTCCCAAAGAGACAGACCATAATGAAAGCATTCATTAGGAGTCTATGAACCAGGGAGGTAGCACACATTGAAGTTCCCGCATCATCATTCATACTAATCTGATTAACTCCCAGTCTCATTTCCAGAGTGCAGAGATCAGGAATCTTGGCAACCATCTGGGTAACAGAAGCCCCTCCCCAAGGATCTTGTAAATTTCTGCCCATATGTTCCCTGTAAAATCTCATTGCCGATGGCTTTCTTCCCACAGCTCACGTCTGCAAAGATGACCAACCAACCAGATCTTGTGACAGACCCTTCAGTGTGCCAGGAACATGGCCATGTCATTTACATTGTCCTCTGTCAGTGAGAGATAGGCTGCTTTCATTGAAATATGAAGACTGAGCATAGTACCAAATACACCAGGCGTGAGAAGACAGCATAAGACGTCAAATTTGCAATACACACAACTATTGAAAAAATAAACAAAACTTAACCCATGTATCACAAGGTGCACAAAAATATTGCTGCATCTTCTATTTTATAGGACCAGTTATCAAAAAGGACACTTTAAGAACACAAGGTTTGATGTAATTTTTTGCAACAAGGGAACGTCTACAAAGGAGAGATACAAATCTACATATTTAGATTATTTTGCATATACTCTTTTCAAAGGACTTCAAATTAAGGCTTGATTCACAAACCAATGCAAGGCCATTGCTGTCAAGTCAATTCCTACCCAGAGCAAGCCTGTGGGACAGAGTAGAAATGCCCCCCAGAGTTCCAAGCAAACCTTTACAGAAGCAGGCTGTCTTGGCTTTCTCCCATGGCATCCTACCACTGACTTTCCCAGCACTTTAATCACAGCTCACCAAGGCTTGATTCACACAATGGCAGTTATTAAAATTATAACAATCTCTCTTCGGGGGTTTCTTATCTGATTTCTCTAGATAGCAAGACAGTCCTTAGCAGGAACATCTTACACTTTCAGCAGCTCTCATTAGCTGAATCCTGAATGAAAACTTACCCCTTTTGAATAACTCGAAGAAGGATATTCTTAGCAATTCATCACGTTACCCTGTCCACTGACTTTAGTGTTAGAAGGGTGTTTATTTCTCTGCATTCATCAAAAGACGTGTGAAGGATGTACAATTATGAAAGTAGATGCTGAATACTTAGTTTACTTTTGAAAGTTGATGGAAACTTTCATGTTGGCTTCAAATTGTTAGGAATATTACTATCTTCCTAAAGATTCCAGTTAAAGCCTCACTAGGTAAAGGAATGTGGCATAAATATCAAGCATATCTATCACTATGAAATCAATTCCAAGTCTTAGTAGACAAAATTGAACTGTTCCCTAGTATATTTTGTTTTTAATTATTTTATTGGGGGCTCATACTACTCTTATCACAATCTATCCATGTGTCAAGCACATTTGTACATTTGTTGCCCTCATCATAGAATACATCTTTTTATTTTAAAGCATATTTGTACATTTATTATCCTCATCATTCTCAAAACATTTTCTCTCTACTTGAGCCCTTGGTATCAGCTCCTCATTTTTGCCCTCCCTCCCCGTCCCATCTCCCTCATGAACCCTTGAAAATTTATAAATTATTATTATTTTGTCATGTCTTACACTGTCCAGGGTTTCCCTTCACCCACTTTTCTGTTATCCATCCCCCAGGGAGGAGGTTATATGGAGATCCTTGTAATTGGTTCTCCCTTGATGCCTTATCTTCCCTCCACCCTACCAGTATCACGACTCGCAGCACTGGTCCTGAAGGGATCATCTGTCCTGGATTCCCTGTTTCCAGTTCCTATCTGTACCAGTGTACATCCTCTGGTCTAGCTGGATTTGTAGGGTAGAATTGGGATCATGATAGACGGGGGATGAAGAATTTAAGAACTAGAGGAAAGTTGTATGTTTCACCGTTGCTACACTGCACCCTGAATGGCTCGTCTTCTCCCTGAGACCCTTCTGTAAGGGGATGTCCAGTTGCCTACCGATGGACTTTGGGTCCTCACTCCACACTCCCGCTCATTTACAATGATATAATAGTTTGTTCTTTGATCCCTGATACCTGATCCCTTTGACACCTCGTGTCCCCTAGTATTTTAAAAGCTGTAAATATTTATGGAAACAGGCAGCCTCGTCTTTCTCCCAAAGAGCAGCTGATGGATTTCAACTGCTTACCTTGGGATTAGCAGTCCAATACATACCTCACTATGCCACTGGACTCTGCAAAAATCAAGATTACATGGCCATTATAATCTGTCTCTTGTTCTCAGACAACCAGTGTCCCACATGTGACAAGAGGAGGATGAGTAAGACTGGACTTCATGGGACTTTTCTCTTTTAAAGAGTGAACATTTAATAGAAACTAGACTGTGTCTACCACCTTCCTAAATGAGCCACATTTGGTCAAAAACTATTTGGGGGAAAGTATAGTTATCATATTTTGGGATGATTTTATTGGGGACATAAACCAGAGGACACCTCTATAAGGATGA
This sequence comes from Tenrec ecaudatus, assembly GCF_050624435.1. Lineage (NCBI taxonomy): Eukaryota > Metazoa > Chordata > Mammalia > Afrosoricida > Tenrecidae > Tenrec > Tenrec ecaudatus. The sequence continues at coordinate 124,359,981 of NC_134534.1, read as the reverse complement.
GTGGGATATCTTTAGGAAGAAAATGTCGGTGCCACTGACAATCATCCTATAGAGATGCTTGTCATGGGAGAGGAAACAAACTTATCACTGATACACATAAACACCCAGACCAAACTCACTGCCATTGAGTGGATTCAAATGTATAATGACCCTATAGGGAAGAGTAGCACCGCCCATGTGGGTTTCCAAACCTCATAGAAAGTGTCATCTTTCTCCCACAGAGAGGCTAGTGGTTTTGAACTTCTGACTATATACAGAGATCCTCTACTGATACTCATAGTTAAGGTAATTAACCAACCTGACTTGCCAACCCTTACCTGGTTTCAACATTGAAAGTCCTAAATCCCCAAAGCTGTCTGTTCTGGGGAAACTGATTCATCCGTCAGCCTGCTCTGCTCCAAGCCCAGCATGTGAACATGTGGGAGGAGACTGCAAGTAATTTACATACTTTTATTCCCACCAGTTAGCTGAAAATGTACCAGGAATGTGTTAGGACATTTGTTCCCAAACAAGTTTATGCTGTTTATTTGTTATGACAGTTGCATAATTTAATTAAATATAATTGAAGCCATGAATAATCTGTGTAAAACTGTGGTTGTGTTTCTGTGGAAACTGACTTGAATATTTTGGAAAGACCTGATAAAGAAGAGTTGCTAATAAGTAAACAATTGTTGTTAAAATATATATGGCAAGATTTCTACATCGGTATATATGTGTGTGTGCATGTATATGTATATATACCAAGTACCTTTAATTTCTTATTACTCAATATAAAAATGAAAAATGCAGTAGTCCACTAAGGGTGGGGTGTATAAAAGCAAGATGAAACTTAGATTAGATGACTCATTAATAAAGACTAGACCTTGGCTTTATATCAAAAGGCTGATATTTTACGTCTTGTATGTTTCAGACTAAAAGGCAAATGCCTAAGGTATATGTGATTCAATGTATAATGTCCTGTTCTGACCAACTGTTTCAATTAACTTCCTAACAACTTTTCAAAAGCAAGCCTTTTATATTTGTAATTATTCCCTGTGCGCCTGTGTTGCACAGTAAGATCCTATCAGTTCATTACTATTGATCAGTATCTATTTGTTTATGCCTAGCATCACATAGCAGAGAGATGGAAGACTGGTTCTCTCACACCTGAGCTGTTTGCTTTTCTTGTTCCTTATTCCACAGTTTTTTATATGATACTTGACCAATATTAAGAACTCCTGTATGATGAATGCTTAATCCATGAAGCATAAGTGAGAAAAAAATTAATATTCACCTCTTACAGCTAGCTTCAGAGAATAAAATATTAAATTATTATAAATTGAAATGTATATATTTTATTTAATCATTTCATGTATTTTTCAACTTGAAAAAATAGTATTTACTATTCTAGGTTTGAGGAAAATAGTAAAAGACACACTAAATAAAATTTAAGTGGAACTATACTTAAAGTTTATTGATGACTAAGACATTGATTAGACCAATCAGAACAAAATACTGGGCAACCAAAAAGAACACATCATTATGTACTAGTGGAGTGTGTGTGTGTGTGTGTGTGTGTGTGTGTACTGAATAATCACCCCTGAGTGTAAGGAAGAAAGTGGCCAATGCTGACTTGTCCTGAGAGTGTAATCATAAGCAAAGGCTTTGAAATCAAATAGACTAGTTTTACTCTGCAATCTAAATGGTTTCACCCTGGGCATGTTATTTAACCTCTCTCAGCTCCAAACACTTAATCTTTAAAATGGGCCTAATCATTGTTCCCTCAAAAGAGAAATTCTGAGATCAAATGAAGTAACATAATCAAAGCTTCTTGTAACAAATGAAGTAACATAATCAATGTGCTTCTTGATCCACAAGAAGTTCTTGGGTCCTATTATCTGTTAGTCAAAGGAAGCGTAGCTCAAGGAAGACAGCATTCAAGGTTGCATGGTAGTACCGTCCTTCCTGAGAAGAGGCCTAGATCCCATTTGCAGCCAATATAGCTCTTTCTCAGTCACCACATGTTGGTCTGTGCTGCCAGGATGCGGAATCTGTGTTCTGGGAGTTTCCAGACTAAATGTGACCGGGAATAAAACCTAGAAATTTACCGCTGAAAATCAGCCAGCGAATATCCTAAGGATCACCAGGATTCCATCTGTAACAAATGACATGGGTGACAACACATGTCATTTTGGGTATGGGTACTAGGACAGACTAAGGCAGCTAACAATAACAACAACTGGAGAGTAAAAACTATTTAAATTCAAAAAGGGTGATCATGATTTCCCTAAGTAAGAATTATTCTCGGAATCTGCAGAGCTTTGACATGATTTATAGTGACAGACTTCTAGATTAGCTGCCATGATGCCAAGTATTCCTGTCTGAGAATCCCACAGTTCATAGATGCACTCTCCTGATTGAATTCCACACTTGAATGGGGTTATGAAAAAGAAAATACTGAGGGCAGGGGAAAAAATGGGAACTGATAGGATTCACCCATCCAGAGCTCCTGCTGCCAGACCAGAAAATTGGGAGGAAAGGTGAAGGAAATGGGAGGTGGAGTCCTGAAATTAGAACTAGGGTATTAGGGTCTCTCCTGAACCCCTGTTTTACACATGATTTCCACTCACAAAGCAAACCAAGAATGCTTTAAAGTGCTCTAGCTTTGGCAAACCCATGGGCGCCAGCTGCGCCCTTGCCAGGAGCAGCAAATTCTCCAGCCTAACACCCTCAAGGGGACAGAATCCCAGACATGAGGAGAACCCCCGGCTGGAGATCTTCACCCGGTTGGCTGCCTTGAGCTCACAGCCTGGGGAGTGGCAGTGGCGGGTAGCCATAATTTCGAGTAGAAGAAAAAGCAGGCTTTTACCTCAGGTAATCGTGGGCAGAAAGCAGGGAGTCCAGAGAGCAAATGTAATTCCAATTGGCTGAAAAGGAAACAACCCCCTGATAAGCTGGATCTCCCCCTCTGGGGTCAGCCTGAAAGCCCCCAAATCAGAGCACATCACAAGCATAATATAAAAAGGGGTGAAATATATATTATTGGTTTAAAACTCAAACCCCAGTCTGGTTGCTCAGCTCCAAGGAGCAAAAAGATGGGGTCCCTTATCATAAATTAGCATAAGAAGAAACCTAGCTAAGGAATGCCAGAACTCAGCTACAGGGCCTGGTGGTTTTATGAATAATAAAAAACCCCTGTAGCAAGGGTCAACTTCAAACAGCACAGAGCTACAGTCCAGAGACTGTGGGAGACAATTTCATTTGATTTTACTCTAACTGGCCAGGGGGATAAAAAAAAAAAATCCTCTGATCTAGTAGGCACCAGCAGATTAGAGAGGACAATAAGCCCAGCTTCTGTCTCAGTGATTCTACACATAGCTGGGGAGGCCCTGCCTGTCCTGGGGCCCTAGCCAGGGCTATGGGAACACAAGGGCCCCCACTCCTGCAGCAGGGCTACATACAGTACAAAACAGGTACACCAGCGAACTTCAGCACTCAACTGGCCCCTGGCCACGGGGGCCATCTTGTCTTTGAAGTAATCCCACACAGCATCTGTGTAACACTAAATCAAATGCGTAAACCACCCCGCTACCTTGAGAAAGAGTTGGAACTCCTCCATCCTCATAGACAGGTGATCAAGTCTCAGTTATCTCCTTACCTACTACTCTATTTCTTCTCCCTCTATTCCTAGCCCTTCTATCTGTCCCACCACAGTCAGTCTCAATGAGCTCAGGTTTGTGTTGGGTTTTTTTCTCTTTTTTTTCTTTTTCCCTCTTTTTGCCCTTTCTTTCCCCCTCTTTCTCCTCTTCTCTCCTATCATATGCCATAACTGGTTTCCAGGTCACTACCCTCCGCTTAGGGCAAATCAACCCAAATAGCAAGAGAAACTCCAGGCTGCCCTCCATGGAAGTGCTGTACACCACACAAGGCACCTGGAACAAACATCTATACCGCTCTGCACTGCTAAGGAAACCTCCGTCGGACCTCTAAGGTGATCTCATCAAATAGGGAAATTCTGCCCCGCACTACTATGTCTCTGCACTAAAAGGGCACAACAACCTGCCATTGTGGGGCAGGGTCTAAATCCCTCTGGCCCCACATTCAAACAATTAGAGATCAGCAATCGCTTTATTCTTGATTTCCTCCTTCTCTCTCTTTACCATCACAGCCAATATTAGTGAACACAGTGGGGTCTTTACCCCCTTCTTTCTCTTCATTTCCTTGTTATGTCGTTCCTCTTTCTGTCTTGGTTCTCTTCCTTTCTCTCTCTCCTGTATGATTCTCTCTTCTCCCTCTCATTCTTTCCACATGCCACTGCTGGTTCCCAGACCCTTACACTCTCTAGAGCAACCCTGTGCGCCCAGTGGGAAGCCTGCCCCTAAGACAGTGCTGCACACAGGATGAGTCAGTGCCACACACAGCACAGCACGGGGTCAGCTATTCCTTCATCTGTTTTTAAAATGATCCTTCTCCTCCTTTTCTCTTCTTTTTAATTTCTTTGTGTTCTTCTTGCATGTTTTCTTCTCTTCTTCTAGCTCTTCTCTATTTCCTACCAGAGGCTCAGCCAATTCAGTTTTCCTTTATTATTGTTTTTTTTCTTTTTCTTTTTTTATTACTGTTTTCACTTTTGTTTACTCTGTATATTTTAGTTGTGTGTGTGTGAGAGTGGGTGTCAGTTTGCTTGGAAGTGCTGCTCCAGTCTGTGTCTCCTCTTTCTCAATTTTTCCTCTAGTTTAGGCATCAAAGAACAAAAAAATCATATCATTGGCTGCACACCTCCATGATACGATCACCGAGGACAAATGGGTGCATAAGCAAATGAGGTGAAGAAAGCTGATGGTGCCCGGCTATCAAAAGAGATAGTGTCTGGGGTCTTAAAGGCTTGAAGGTGAACAAGTGGCCATCTAGCTCAGAAGCAACAAAGCCCACATGGAAGAAGCACACCAGCCTATGCGATCACGAGGTGCCAAAGGGATCAGGGATAAGGTGTCATCAAAAAAAAATCTTACCATAGTGAATGAAGGGGGAAGTGCAAAGTGGGGACCCAAAGCCCATTTGTTGGCCACTGGAGACCCCCTCACAGAGGGGTCCAGGGGAGGAGATGAGTCAGTCAGGGTACAATGTAGCACCGATGAAGAATACAGCTTTCCCCCAGATCCTGGATGCTTCCTCCCCCCCCCCCCCACTACCATGATCCGAATTCTACCTTGCAAATATCAATAGAGCAGAGGTTGTACACTGGTGCGTATAGGAGCTAGAGGCACAGGGAATCCAGGGTGGACGATACCTTCAGAACCAGGGGTTGAGGGGCGATACTGGGAGAGTAGAGGGTGAGTGGTTTGGAAAGGGGTAACTTATTACAAGGATCTACATGTTACCTCCTCCCTGGGGGACAGACAACAGAGAAGGGGGTGAGGGGAGATGCCAGATAGGGCAAGATATGACAAAATAATAATTTATAAATTATCAAGGGCTCATGAGGGAGGGAGGAGCAGGGAGGCAGGGGGAAAAAAAGAGGACCTGATGCAAAGGACTTAAGTGGAGAGCAAATGCTCTGAAAACGATTAGGGTAAAGAATGTACAGATGTGCTTTACACAATTGATGTATGTATATGCATGGATTGTGATAAGAGTTGCATGAGCCCCTAATAAAATGTTTTTAAAAAAAGAACGTACAGATGTGCTTTACACAATTGATGTATGTATGGATTGTGATAAGAGTCGCATGAGCCCCTAATAAAATGTTTTAAAAAAAGAAAAAAAATCGTGGTGCATATATACAATGGAGTACTATCCATCGCTAAAAAACAGTGATGAACGCATGAAGCATATCCCCACAGGGAAGAACTGGAGGAAATTATGCTAAATGAAGTAAGTCAAGCACAAAAGGAGAAGTACAGCATGAATCCACTGAGGTAAGTTTTATATATAGAATATAAAATGTTATATACATACACACACACACACACACACACACACATATATATATATATATCAGAAAGGTGAATGTAAAAGGGGCACAGGGAAAAGGCTACTGTATACAAACACTCCAGGGGTGAGGTCCAGGTAGTATGGCAGGGGCCAGACTAAATCCAGGGGTACATATGGTAGCCAACTAAAACAGGGTGGAGGGAGGAAAGGGGAAAGGAAAAAAAAGATGTGTGATGGGGGAATAGGGCACTGACCCACCAAAGGGGAGGGTATTGTTTGTGTCTCCACAGGGAAAGAAGGACCAGATATAAAGGCAGTGCCAGACAAATGCAGTGTGCCAGCAAGGAGTGGGGAGCCAGGGGAGGGGCCTGGGGGCTGAGCCCCCATACCAGCTACATGGACAACTGCCCCTCACCCCAGAAGAATTTACTTGAGAGGATGGTACTGAAGCTGCAGCTAGGGGAGAGGGGCATGTCTGATCAGAGAAAATGGGAGCAAATGAAGGAGAAAGAAGAGAGAGTGGACATATCCTGGCCCATCAGGCCTAAAGGATTATATCTGCGCTCTGAACAGCCAATGGACAGAGTGGACAATATGGCTGATCCCACTATGAGACACGCCGTCCCTTCATGGCCCATGGCCCTAAGAGGGACAACACTGGAGACTCAGTGTCAGTACTGGCCCAGACTGACCCTGTGACACTAAGGCAAACCACTAAAGCATATGGCAGAGCAACCCTGGAAGCAGAGCAGGGAGCCCCTGAGGGAGTACAAAGGACAGACTCTGGGGCCATAGCGTGGGTTCCCATTGGACTTGAATGAAGGACATGCCTAGAGATCAAATATCAGACCTTGATCTATTTACAGGTTTTTCTTTCTTTTTAAATTTTTTTCTTTTAATTAATTTACTCTTCTATGGGTAGTTGTTTTCCTTTTTTTATTGTCATTGCTCTGTTCTCACCCATTGCCTAACTTGCTATGACTTGATTTTTGGAGTATATTATTATCTCTATAGATCTATCTAAATAAGATCGACTGTATGAGTAGTCTGGAGGAGAAAACAATGGGATCAATGGTTCCAGAGGGACATGGGAGAGGGGGAGGTGGGGGTAAGGAGGTGGTGCTGACCAATCCAGGAACGGGGAAACAACAAGTTGTCCAGAATCATTGGCAAGGAGGTTGTGAGAGGCCTGGTAGGGACTCAGCAAGGGTAAGGTAATAAAGAGAAATTACTGAAACCCAAATGAAAGCTGAGCATGATAGTGGGACATGAGGAAAGTAAAAGGAAATAGAGGAAAGAACTAGGTGACAAAGGATATTTATAGAGGTCTAAAGATTGGAATGTACATATGTAAATATATTTATCTAAGAGTGTAGGGAAACAGATCTATGTGCATATATTTATAGGTTTAGTATTAAGGCTGCAAATGGACATTGGGCCTCCACTCAAGCAGTTACTCAATGCAAGAACATGTTGTTCTATTAAATTGGCATTCCAGAATTCAAACTTTCCCGACTTGATTGCTGAAGAAAAATGTGTTCATAAGCAAAAGTGGTGAAGAAAGCTGATGGTACCCGGCTATCAAAAGGTACAGAGTCTGCGGTCTTAAAGGCTTGAAGATAAACAAGTGGCCACCTAGTTCAGAAGCAACAAAGCCCACATGGAAGAAACACACCAGCCTGTGTGACCATAAACTGTCAAAGGGATCAGGTATCAAGCCTTAAGGAACAAAAAATCATATCGTTGTAAATGTGGGTGAGTGCAGAGTGGAGACACAAAGCCCATCGGTAGCCAACAGGACACCCCCTTACTGAAGGGTTGTGGGGAGTAGATGAGCCAGTCAGGGTGCAGGATAGCAGCGATGAAACATATAGCTCTCCTCTAGTTCTTAAATCCCCTCCCCCAAACCCCCGTCAACTATAATGATCCCAATTCTACTTTACAAATCTGGCTAGACCAGAGGATGTACATTGGTACAGATAGCAACTGGAAACACAGGGAATCCAGGACAGATGACTCCTCCAGGACCAGTGGTGAGAGTGGCGATGCCTGGAGGGTGGAGGGAATGTGGGGTAGAAAGGGGGAACTGACTAGAAGAATCTACGTATAGCCTCCTCCCTGGGGGATGGGCAGGGGGAGACGTCAGACAGTGTAACATATGACAAAATAATAATTTATGAATGATGAAGGGTTCATGAGGGAGAGGGTGTGGGGAGGGAGGGGGAAATGAGGAGCCGATATGAAGGGCTCAAGTAGAAGGCAAATGTTTTGAGAATGATGATGGCAACCAATGTACATATGTGCTTCTCACAATGGATGTATATATGGATTGTGATAAGAATTGTACGAGCCCCCAATAAAATGATTTAAGAAAAAAAGAAAATAGCTTCCATATTAAAGATCTAATCCTCGCATCTCTCCACTTTTATGGACCTTAGCCACTCATCTACAAGTACCTACATTATATTTGAGATAAACTATTTCCTCATCTCCCCCTTTGATTCCAGTATAGCATTTGGAGTCCTTAAGTAATTTGGTTTCAAATAGTCTTTCTTCCTGTGCAGTGCACTCTTAGCCACCTCATTAATTCTGATTTTATGGTCAATAAAGTTTTTGTTATTTCTGCAAATTTCATATCTGGTAAGACTCCAGGAGTTCTTCCCCTTTCATCTCGTTTTTATGAGTACCAATCTTTGTCTGGAAGTTTGCGCTTTCCTTGACTTCAGCCTGACCAAATCACCAGACCTGTGTTTTTAATTCTCTCTCAAAACCATCTTTATTGTCCATCCCAACCCACATCTCTCTACTTCTCTGATCTCCTATGGGTCACTTTAACCATGTTTTTCATTTGATCTTTTCATTGCATTTGGAATTCTAAAGTTTGGGGTGGGCTCATATATCATGATAACTTTTTGTTTCATTAAGCCATACATCTCTCCCTCCAAAATATTTATTAAACAACTCTCTACTGTGTGCCAGACCTTGCAGGGAGTAGTGTGAATATAATCTTGTTGCCTTCAGATCCATTCCGACTCATGTAGACACCATGTGTGGGGCTCTACCCAGTCGTCTGTGGGTGATTTTTGTGAGGTAGGTTGCCAGGGCTTACCCCTGTGGTACCTCACAGTGGACTTGAACCTCAGTCTGTTAGTTAGCTGCTAAATGTGTTAACAGTTTGCACTGACTGGGTATCCAAGGAGGACAATCGTATCTCTTGCTCCCACAGAGTTTGAATGTCATAAACTAGCACAAATGAAATAGAACTAAATCAGATGATTTCTGATCATGAAAAAATCCCAAAGGGTAGGTGGAATGGATCAGGTGTGTAAGAGTGGCTGTTGGGAGGAAACAGGGCACATTAGACAGGGAGTTAAGAAATCCTTTCCAATGAGGTTGTTTGAGATGAGATCTGAGTAATGAAAATGGGGTGATTCAGGAGTAGATGTAGATTGTTTCCACCCAGGGTGAAGTACAAAGTCTAGAGCAGTAGCAGGTTAACCCAAGTGTGGCCTAAGGTGAAGCTGAATGTGGCTGAAGCGCTGCTTAGGAGTTCAAAGGAAGAAACACCTTGGCGGATCCTTTGTGTTTGTTTATTTTTAAATGTCAATTAGCTACAGCAGTTATGCAGTCAGACACTAAGAGTGTTGTAGTGTTCTTAGATGCTGCGGAGCCATTTTCTACAAAGGACAGCCCCTTGTGTGCAGAGTAGAATAGCTTCATAGAATTTTCAGACTGTGAACTTTCAGTAGCAGATCACACAGATCTCTGAGGTACCACTGGGTGACTTTGAACCATCAACCTTTTGGGAAATAGTTGAACATTCAACTATGTTTGCCACCCAAAACCCAAGGATAGTCCTTTTAGAAAAAAAATTATAGATTATATATATATACACACACACAATGATGGATATAAAATATGCCTCCAATTTACAAATTATGTTTTACTCTTTAATAATCCATATAATGTATATTAGTGGTTGGTAGAAATTTTATGCAAAGGTAGTACATAGTCTAGACTTTGAGGGCTATGTGGCCTTATACTGCACATAAATGAATGTGTGTGACTGCTAATATAGCAGTGTATTGACATATAATTCACATACCATATACCAATGTTTTTATTAAAAAAGATGTCCGTCCTATTTTTCTGACCCTTGTTCTGTATGGAAGGAGCCCTGGTGCAACAGAGAAACAAGCATTGAATTGTTATATATAAGGTTGGCAGTTCTAACCCAACAACTGTCTGCTCCTGTACAGGTTTATAGTCTCAAAAAACCTACAGAACAACCCTGCTCTGTCCTATAGATCTCTGTGAGTTAGAATCAATTCTATGGCAATTCTGTGATTTCCAAAACAAAACACATAAGTGCTTGTGGTAGTTACATAATCTGGTGTCAATTTGAGGATTCAGAGTGAAGGGGTGGAATCTAGCCTGTCAATCAGGTAGTAGCTTAATGACCTCATTTGGAGGTACTAAGGAGATAAATAGCTCGCTGGAGCCAGGAGACACACACACACTCCCTGAGAGACACTCTACTGACAAGACACATGGTGCTATACTGATAGAGTCCACGCTCTGGGAGCTGAAGGAACCACGTGAGGCCCCTGCCAGCACCAAGATGCCTCTACCACCACTGGATCCACATGAACTTCCCACCGACTGGCCTGCATTTGGCATCACTGCATGTGTTTTGTGTGTCTGAAGAGATCTTTTTAGATTGGTATCAGACATATCGGCTAATATTGGATTTATGGACTTAATCTGGATGGGGCTGGGATATTTTCTTATTATTCAACTGCTCTTGTAGATAAAGCTCTTTCTTATACACATATCTGTGTCCATGGATTTGTTTCTCTAGTCTACCCAGACTAACACAGTGCTTCTAATTCATTTAACTTCTCAAGAGACTTCACAAGTGAAAGCAAAGCCAGGCTTATCATCTTCTTTCAAGTTGTTTTATTTTCCTTATTATGAATTCTAGTAAACATATGATTGTGTTTAGATACTTGTCTCAAAATGTACACAGTATAGATTCTAGACTCTACTATGAGCTCTTTAATAAAAGGATCTCTGTTTTAAAACCTCAATAGAAAATAGTGGCTAAAAGGTCTTTTTTAATTGAGTAAAATGTTTACTGCTATTTTTACTTCATGTCAATTATTTGAAGTAGCATTTCACTCTTCTAATTTGCTTTTTAAATTACCCATTGTCGTAAGGTGTCATCTGAACTTGACAATTATTTTCCCTTTTCAGGGGCCAAAGTCCTTTATTCTGTATTATCTCATAGAAAAAAGGTGGCCTGTATGTTAAAAGGTTATTAATATTTACTCCAAATTGTGATGTGTTGAATTAGAAGCTTCTATCTCGCCTTTTAAGTCCCAGTAACAAAAAAAAGGACAGGACGATCAATAACCACATGATGGGTGACTAATTGCTTTTGCTTCCACGGGCAATTTGCTGTTCCCTCTCGGAGCTCATTCTAAAGTCTATTTGACAATCTCAGACACTGTGTTCAACCCTGGCTCTCAACAATCTGGACTCCAGAATAATAGGGAGAATATGTTGATATAATTTCTATTGATAGTGATCTTTCATATATGTAACATACAATAATATCCATTGAGGGAATTTATTAGACGTAATTACCTAAAATATCTGTCAAGAAAAAAAATGTCTTCTTTTGTTGAGCATAATGGTCTATTAAGTGGCATTTAGTTACTCTTTTGTTGTGTTTTTAATAGCTTCATTCACTATGGCGAACACAAGCTACTATATTAAAATGCATTTATTGAATGGTGATCTACTATTACTAACTAACTAACTAACTCATCTCTCCTAGTTACTATAGGAAATGCTGTACTCCAAAGGGTATAAAAAATAAATTATTGAATCTACTCATCTCCATAAGGTAGGTATTCCTTTTTTTTAATGGAGGTAGAAGCTGGAGCCTAGAGCTTCATGGTAAAAATTCAGATTTCCCCACTTGCTGGTGGCATACTGGTTACACGAGGAGTTGATAAGCACAAGGTTATCATTTCAAACCCACCAGCTTCTTCACAGGAGAAAGATGAGGGTTTCTGGTCTCGTAATGAAAATATGCCACCTCGGAAACCCCCTGGGGCAGTTCTACCCTGTCGATAGGTTTGCTGTGAGTCAGAATAGACATGCTGACAGAGTGAACTTCTTCTCCTGGAAAATTGTCAATCTCCTTGTCCCTCAGTTTTTAATCTGTAATGGGTAATAGTAATAATGATATCTATTACCTTTGGTTATTAAGAAGAAAAATAAATTAATATTTTCAAATACTTAAAAGAATGGCTGATCTTGTCATACCCCCCCCCAGTCATTGAATCATTTCAATTCATATTGGCCCCTATAGGACAAAGCAGGGCTGCTTCATATGACATCTCGGGCTGTAAGTTATCATAGAAGCAAATTGCCTCATTTTTCTCTTACAAAGCAACAAGTGGGATTGAACACTGAATCTTTTGGTTAGCAGAACATTGTTTAACTTGCAGTACTAGGGCTCCCTCACATGTCTTAAACCAAAGCAAAGTAGACCCACTGCCATCAAGATGATTCCAACTCACAGAGAGCCTATATGGAATTTCCAAGACAGTATATCTTTACAGGAGCACTTAAAGAAAAGCCAAATAGCTGCCATCAAGGCAATGCTAACTCCTAGCAAGGCCCTGTGGGTTTTTAAGACCGTAACTGTTAATGGGAGTAGAGAGAGCTGCTGATGACCACATGGAGCTCAGTCACCACAAAACCACCACACCACCAGCGCGTGTACTACAGGGGCACAGAGCCTCAGCTTTCTCCCACAGCGTAACTGGAAAGTTTGTTTTGCTGACTTTGGGGGGAAACAGCCTATTACCTAACCCACAGCACCACCCAACTACTTTGTCCAAAGTTGCAAAGTTCATAAATGGCAGGGCCTCCATGGAACATAGTCGGATCCACATCGTTAGATGACCTGATGAGAGCGCTGCACCTCTACAGGCCTTCCAATATTTCCACCTTTTCGAAAGTACACTCTTAGCACTTTCCTATGTTGTTTTTATTAATAGAAAACATTAGCAGTTTTACCACTTATGAAGGCTCTGGATTTCAGAGTTTTCATTATGAGAGAGGAAACCCACCCACTGCCATTGGGTCCATTCTGACTCTGACCGAAGTGATCGGGCAGAACAGAACTGCTCACTGCGGTTTTCTAGGCTGTCATTCGCTGTGGGAGCAGAACGCCTCTTCCTTTCCTGAGGAGTGGCTGGTGGGTTTCAACCGCTGACCAGACAGGCAGCAACCCAGTGCTTGCCCAGCAGCACCAGCAGGTCTCCTTACATTCTGATTGACGAGGGCATCTGCATGGCACTCTTTTTGGTTTGTGTGTTTTGTTTTCCTTTTAGATTCATAATTTTTAGTAATTGGAAAATAAACCTCCATTCATGCAAAGTGAGAGAGAGCATGTCCAATGAAGCATCAGTTTATTCTACATGTACTGACTCCTAATCTGTGAGGCTGACTCCTTTCTCTTGAGAACTTGCTGCAATTCTGCTTTTTCCAAGGAGTGAAACATTTCAACGTTTTCTTTAAAAACTGCTTACATTTTAAACAATTCACAACAATCATTTCTCCATGCGCTGAGCATTCCCTTATCCCCATTTCTGTTGTGTTGATTCTGATTCATAGAGACAGACCTTCCCTCTATATAGAGTAGAACCAGGCCACCCCTTGGGTTTCTGAGACGGTAAATCTTTACAACAGCCCATTGCCATGTTTTTCTCCTACAGAGCATCTCCTGTGCTTGAACTGGCCACCTTTCTGTTAACAGCTAAATGCTTTACTGCTCTATTACTGGGCCTCCCTTATTCCCAGTAGTTATTCAAATTAAGAGGTTGTGAAGGTCATTTCTGTTCCTATGGTTGTACCTGTATCTCCTCATGACCCACACCTTCAAAAAATCTTTTGCATTAAGATGAGTGATTAATTTGTACAATGACTGGCAATATTTTTACAATCTTCCACTCATTTCATCCATGGGCTGCCCTCAATTTCAATCAGAAGACAGCCTTGCTTTCTCTTTTAACTAACCAGGTTTAAATATGTCATCATGCTAATTTACACCCTTCCAAATGTGGTCTGAAATTATTTCTCAGCTAATGGAGAAATTAGCTATGAAATCAGCTAAAGAAAAGGGGGAAACTATGCAAAATGACCAGATTTCATTTTTGCCATTTCTGTTGGAGTAGTCCTAGTATTGGAGGTGAATACCCAGAGCAGACTACCCTACAGAGTCTCTGTGGCAGCAGAAATCCTCTTTGGTTTATTATCCTTGTAGGCAGAGAGGGCAATGTTGATGTCACTCAGGGATAGTTCTTTGCTACGCTGCTAAAACAGAAAACAAACTCCTCGAACCCGCTTTATTTCTAATACAGGAAGTCCCCTGGTTTAAGTGTTTGACTTATAGGCAATGCCTATTTGCCCTAGAATGTTTTATAAATTTGTTCGCACGTTGAAATGATTTAACCAACCCCTCAAAACTCAAAGCCACAAACTCACTTATTTCAAGTCGATGAAGACTATAGTGACTGTGGGTTTCAGAATGTTAACTCCTTTTTAAAAATTATTTAAATAATTTTATTTGGGGCTCATACAACTCTTACCACAATCCATATATACATCCATTGTGTCAAGCATATTTGTACATTTGTTGCCCCCATCATTCTCAAAACATTTGCTTTCCACTTGGGCCCTTGGAATCAGCTCATTTTCCCCTCCCTCCCCCTCCCCCCCTCCCTCATGAAGCCTTGATAATTTATAAATTATTATTTTATCATATCTTACACTGCCTGACATCTCCCTTCACCCACTTTACTATTGTCCATCTCCCAGGGAGGAGATTTTATGTAGATCCTTGTAATCGGTTCCCTCTTTCTACTCCAACTTCCCTCTCCTCCCCATATTGCTACTCTTACCACTGGTACTAAAGGGTTCATCTGTCCTGGGTTCCCTGTGTTTCCAATTCCTATCTGCACCAGTGTACATCCTCTGGTCTAGCCAGGTTAGTAAGGTAGAATTGGGATCATGATAGTGGGGGTGGGGTGGGAAGGAAGCATTTAAGAACTAGAGGAAAGTTGTATGTCTCATCAATGCTACACTACATTCTGAGTGACTCATCTCCTCCCCTAGACCCCCTGCAAAGTGATGCCCAGTTGTCTACAGATGGGCCTTGGGTTCCCACCTCATACCCCGCCTCATTCAAGATGATATGATTTTCTGCTTTGTGGTGCTTGATATGTGATCCCTCCAACACCTTGTGATCACACAGGCTAGTGTGCTTCTTCCATGTGGGCTTTGTTGTTTCTGAGCTAGATGGCCACTTATTTACCTTCAAGTCTTTAGGACCCCAGATGCTATTTCTCTCAATAGCCGGGCACCATCAGCCTTCTTCACTGCACTTGCTTATGCACACATTTGTCTTCAGCCGTTGTATGCTGAAGGTGAGCACACAATGATCTTTTATTCTTTGGTGTCTGCTACCTGATCCCTTCAACACCTCATGATCACACAGGCTGGTGCGCTTCTTCCATGTGGGCTTTGTGGCTTCTCAGCTAGATGGCTGCTTGTTAACCTTCAAGCCTTTAAGACCCCAGGAGTTATATCTTTTGATAACCAGGCACCATTAGCTTTCTTCACCACATTTGCTTATGCACACATTTGACTTCAGCAATCGTGTCAGGAAGGTGGGCATCATGGAATCTCCATTTAGTCAAGCAAAGTATTCTTGTGTTGAGGGAGTACTTGAGTGGAGGCCCAACGTCCATCTACTACCTTAATACTAAACCTATAAATGTACGCACCTAGATGTATTTCCCCATCATCATATATAGATATATTTTCATATGTAAATGCCTGTGTTCTCTTTAAAGGAAAAGAAGTTCACCTTTCTCCCAGGAAGTGCACAGTTTCAAACTGCTGGTTGATCTCCAGCAGCCTAACCATGACACCAGGGCTACAGACTTTTCACCACAATTACCTTTACTGCTTCACGTACAGATTTAAGTGGTTGAAAAGGCTTGGAGCCTTTTCCTGCCCTAACCCATTTCCATTGACTAAACTCCCATTCATAGTAATGCTAAGTAAGATTTCCTAGACAGTAAATCTTTGCTGGAGCAGTTTCATCTTCCTCCGTGTAGTGGTTGGTATGTTTGAAATGGCAAACTTGCAGAGGCCACGGGGATAAACATGAACTCTGTGAACATGGTCTGATTTATCTGCAAAGACAAGTTAAAGACACAGGAAAGGATTTTTTGATAATCCAGGAACTGCCTGTATTAATTTGTGGGCATTTTGACTAAAGATGAGATTGGAAGCAGAACCTAAAATATTCCATTAGATAACAAGGTATTTTCTTCATAGTATGAGATGTCTCCCTATTTCTACAGATTGAGAAGGGAGCTTTGACAAGGCTATGGCTTTAGAATTATTTCCTGGGTGCTGCTTAAAAGCTTCCTCGAATAACGCTGATTTGCTTTCTCAGAGTCTTGTACTTTTAATGGGTTTCATGCTGTTACAAATACGTAGAACTTTGCTTTCAATTCCCTGTAACATTAAATGTAGACAATTAAAGTCCCTTTGTGATTTTTTGGAAGTAACCTTGGACTGAGGCAGTAGGGGAATGATTGCTGTACAACAGTGGCTCTCAGGACCAGCAGCAGGAGTATCACCCGGGACCTGGCTAGATCCAAAACACTTTCAAGCCTACTTTAGTCCTACTGAATTTCAAACTCATAAGTAGTAGATCCAGCAATCACTGCACTTGACAGAATCTCTGCTGTAGAAAAATACTTGCAGTGAAACACTTAACGAAGTCATGCATGTCCTTCCGTGAAGCCTGTGAAATTGCAATAATCTGCTATTCCGATTTTCAATTCGTTAGCATGTTTCTAACGTGAACAAGAAGGTGAGCAATTCTCTTCATAAGTGCTGATATTTCCTAGCCAGCCATCCACACAATGTCTATCTGCTGCATGCATACAGTAATGCATTCTCCTTGATGTGGCTTGGTTAATACCTACCTATCAAATTGTCCCAGTGTAACATTTTCTTACATCACCCTGCACATCTAGATAAGTCCCCGGGTGATGCCAGTGGTTTGCACTCCTTGACTTATAGCCTAACAGATAGAGACTTGAAGCCGACTGAATGTTATTGCCATAGAAAGGGCCTGGGGATCTATCTGCTTCAGTACTCATCAACCAAAGTCATTGCTATCAAGTTGATTCTGACTCATGAACACCCTGTAGGATGGAGTAGACCTGCCCCATGCGGTTTTGAAGGCTGTAAATCTTTACATTCTGAGTAGCAATAACACACTGTCAGAATACAGTGTCAGATATTATGTCACAGATGAATCCCCAAGGTTGGACAACACTCAAATTCAATGGTGGAAGAGCCCCCGCCACAAAATAGAGTCCACCATAATTATGGTATAGATGAAATAATGCTTTTATGATCTTTATCTACTATAGGGCAGGACTCAAACTGAGGCAAAATAGCTGCAAACATCCATTAGTAATTGGAATTTATCCATTAAAGAGCAGAACTAATAAAGACCGATATCCTAGGCTTTACTGAGCTGAAATAGACTGGTATTGGCCACTTTGAATTAAGCAATCATATGATTTACCATGCTGAACATGACAAATTCAAGAGTAATGGGGTCACATTCATGGTCAAAAAGACGATTTTATTATCTATCTGGAAATACGATGCTGTCTGTGATACGGTGGTATCTGTACACCTACAAGAAAGACCAGTTAATACAACTATTATTCAAATGTATCTACTAATCATTAAAGCTAGTGATGATGTAATTGTGTGTTGGAATGAAAAAGTTGGGGGGGGACTAAGGTATAGTAGTTGGAAAAGATAACTTTGATGATAGAAATGAAGACGGAGATCACACGATGGGATTCTGCAAGACCAACAACCTCTTCATTGCAAATACCCATTTTCAACAAAATCAAAGGTGACTCTACACATAGACTTCTCCATATGGAATACACTGGGATCCAATTGACTATTTCTGTGGGAAGAGAAGGAGCCCTGGTTGCATAACAGGTTACAAGTGGGCTGCTAACCACAAGGTGAGCCATTCGAACACACCAGCCACTCCATGGGATAAAGATGAGCCTTTTTGGTTCTGTAGATTTATCACCTCAGAAACCCAAAAGAGGCAGTTCTATCCTGCCCTGTGAGTCAGAATTGACTCCATGATGGAATTTATTTTTTTGGTTTGGTGGGAAGAGATGATGGAGAATCTTATCAATATCTTGAGTAAGGCTACAGGCTTACTGCAGAACACATCAGCAATTACTCCTGTATTAGTTCAGATTGAATTAGAAGAAATATTTTAAAAGGCTATTAAAGCCAAAATATAGCCTTGGGTAAATCTCACTTGAATTTCAAGAACATCTCAAATACAATGACAGAATACAGAAGACCTAAAATTATGGGATGACATTAGGAAGAAAACAAAAGGTCATTAAAACAAAAGGATCAAAATGAATGTCAGGAGAGACCCTAAAACTTGTTCTTGAACATAGAGTAGCTGAAAAACCAAACTAAACTCAAACTTACTGCCACCAATTTGGTGCCAGCCAGGGCATACTTGCCCCTGTGAGTTTCCAAGACTAACTCTTTACAAACAGAAAGTCCCATTTCCCTCCCAGAGCAGCTAAAGCATGTGGGGAAAACATGGAAGAGGTGAACAGAAAGTTTCAAAGGGTAACTCAAGAAGACAAAGTAAAGCATTATAATGAAATGTGTAGACCTTAAAGTAAAACATCAAAAATGAATTCATGCTCAGCATATCTCAAGCTGAAATAAATGGGGGAAAATGCATTCCCAAAGTTACAAATCTCTTTCTTGTGTTTTGTTTTGTTTTCAGTGGGTTGTAGTTGTTTTTTTGTTGTATATTGCAGCTTGGTTTTGCTCTGTCTTATTTTTGTGCATGTTATTATCTCTGCAGGTCTGTCTAAATAAGATAGACTGAATGAACAAACTGGAGGAAAAACAATGGGATTGACAGTTCCGGAGGGACATGGGATAGGGGGAGGTTGGGGAAAGGAAGTGGTGTTAACAAATCCAGGGACAAGGGAACATCAAGTGATCCAAATTGGTGATGAGGTGGGTGGTGGAGGCCTGGTAGGGTATGAGCAAGGGTAATGGAATCAAGAGGAATTGCTGAAACCCAGGTGGGGATTGAGCATGATAGTGGGACAAGAGAAAAGTCAAGGGAAATAGAGGAAAGAGCTGGGAGGCCAAGGGCATTTATAGAGGTCTAGATAAAGACATATATATATATATATATGCAAATATGTTTATATATGAGGATGAGGAAATAGATCTATGTGCCTATATTTATAGATTTAGTATTAAGGTAGCAGGACATTGGGCCTCCACTCAAGCACTCCCTCAATGCAAGAAAACTTTCTTCTATTAAATTGGCATTCTATGATGCTCACCTTCCTGACACAACTGCTGAAGGCAAAGCGGGTGAATAAGCAAATGTGGTGAAGAAAGCTGTTGGTGCCTGGCTATGAAATGATATCGTGTCTGGGCTCTTAAAGGCTTGAAGATAAACAAGCATTCATCTAGCTCAGAAGTAACAAAGCCCACATGGAAGAACACACCAGGCTGTGTGATCACGAGGTGCTGAAGGGATCAGTAATCAGGCATCAAAGAACAAAAAGTCATATCATTGGGTGTACACCTCCATGATACAATCGCTGAGGACAAATGGGTGCATAAGCAAACATGGAGAAGAATGTTGATGGTGCCCGACTATCAAAAGGTGCATCTGAGATCTTAAAGGCTTGAAGGTAAACAAACAGCCATCTAGCTCAGAAGCAAGAAAGCCCACATGGAAGAAGCACACCAACCTGTGTGATCATGAGGTGTTGAAGGGATCAGGTATAAGCATCATCAGAACAAAAAAAATCTTACCATGGTGAATGAGGGATGGAGTGCAGAGTGGAGACCCAAAGCCCATTTGTCGACTACTGGAGATCCCCCTTGCAGAGGGGTCTAGGGGAGGAGATGAGCCAGTCAAGGTGCAATGTAGCATGGATGAAAAATACAACTGTCCTCTAGTTCCCAAATGCTTCCTCTACAACCACACACGCACACACTCTCATAATCCCAATTCTATCCTGGAAGTCTGGCTAGACCAGAGGATGTACACTGGTACAAATAGGAACTGGAAGCACAGAGAATCCAGGGCGGATGGTCCCTTCAAGGCCAGTAGTGTGAGTGGCGATACTGGGAGGGTAGATGGAGAGTGGGTTGGAAAGAGGGAACCTATTAAAAGGATCTATATGTGCCCTCCTCCCTGGGGGATGGACAGCAGAAAAGTGGGTGAAGGGAGACAGTGCACAGTGAAAAATATAACAAAATAATAATTTATAAGTTATCAAGGGCTCATGAGGGAGAGGGGAACATGGAGGAAGGGGGAAAATGTAGACCTGATGCCAGGTGCTTAAGTGGAGAGCAAATGTTTTGAGAAACGATGAGGGCAATGAATATACAGATGTGCTTTACACAATTGATGTGTGTATGGATTGTGATAAGAGTTGTATGATCCCCTAATAAAACGATTAAAAAAAAGAAAAAATTCAATCCATGAATTTCAATTTTGAAAGAGTCTATGGGCAGTTTTACTATGTCTTATGGGGTCACTGTTGGCCACAAGATCTCCTATGGCTACAAGATCCACAGTTGAAAACCTCTAACCACTCTGTGGGAAGCACATGAGATGTGCAGTCTCAGAAACTTATAGGGTAACTGTGAGTGGTAATCAACTTGACGATGGAAGTTTTTGTTTTGTTTATTGAATTATGTAGAAAACTTCAAAAGAAAATGGGAAGAGTGCCAGAATCATCATACCAAAAAGACCTGGAGAACATTCAGCCATTTCGAGAGGTAGAATGTGATCAAGAATGAATGGTTCTGAAGGAAGAAGTCCAAGCTTCGCTGAAGGCTTAGCCAAAAACAAGGCTCCATGAAATGATGAAACATCGTTTGGAATATCTCAACAAACTAATAAAACACTGGAAGTACTCATTCATCTATGCCAGGAAAAGTTGAAGACAAGAACTCGCCAGATGGTTGGAAGAAATTCATATTTTCAGCCATTCCAAAGAAAGATAACCACACAATGTTCTCAAGTTATAAAACAATATAATCATTATTCTCTCTCTCACTGTCATTTAGTCAATTTTGACTTGTGGAGACCTTACAGAATAGAGTAGAACTGTACCAATGGGTTTCTGAGATTGCAACTTTTTACGGGAGTAGAAAGCCTCATCTTTCTCCCTTAAAGTGGTTGGTAGTTTTGAACAACTGACCCTGTAGTTAGCAGCCTAAGTGTAACCCATAATGCTACAGGGCTCCTCGTGCAAGTACAATTCTGCTGAACATCACTCAACAACAGTTGTAACAAAGGAACTACCAGAAATTCAAGACAGAATCAGAAGAGGATGTGGCACAATGAAGATCATTGCTGTTGTCAGATGGATCTTAGCTCAAAGCAGAGAATACTAGAGAGATGTCTACTTGTGCTTTATTGACTATCCAAAGGAATTTGACTTTGTGGATTATAAAAAACTAGCCCTGGTGGTAGAGTAGTTATACATTGTACTGTGGTTCACATGATCAGCAGTTCAAATCACCTGCAGCTCTTTGGGAGAAAGACTGCTCTTTCTACTCCCATAAACAGTTACAGTCTCAGAAACCCATGAGATGGGGGTAGAGGACAGGGGGTCATGATGAGTCAGCATGTTTTTTCAGATGGATAGCATTGAGAAGATTACGAGATATTCCAGAATGTTTCATGGAACTCATTAGAACCTCTACAGAGATACAGAAGTAGTCCTTCGAATATCATAAGGGACTTCAAACATAACGATGTGTAGTTTAAAAACAAGAAAGTATATACAGGCTTATATCTTGTCACCATATTTAATTGATAGACATGCTGAGCAAATAATCTGAGAAGTTGGATTATATAAAGAAGAACATAGCATCAGGATTGGATGAAGGCATATTAACAACCTGCAATACGCAAATGACACACTTTGCTTGCTGAACATGAGTAGACAATATTGTGATACATGGAGGAAACACTGAAGTTGTCAAGAATTTCATCTTGTTTAGATCCACAGTCAATGCTCTTGGGAGTATCAGTCAAGAAATCAAATGGCATAGTCCATTGGGAATATCTGCTGCCTAAGACCACTTCAATACAGCATAGCAAATATGTTACTTTGAGGACTAAGTGTTTCTGACCCAAGTCATGGCATCTACATGCGAAAGTTGCACAATGAAGGCCGCAGAAGAATTGATGGTTTTGAGTTATGGTGTTGGTGAAGAACATTGAACGTGCTGGAAACAACCAGAAGAACCAACAAACATTTCTTCAAAGAGGCACAGCCAGGGAGTGCTCTCTAGAAACAAGAATGGCTAGACTTTGTCTCCAGTACTTGGTACGTGTGACCAGGAGGGATCCATCCACCCCACCCCACCCCACCCCACCCCCCGCCAAATGACATTATTCTTGGTAATGTAAAGAGTCACAGAAAAAGAGGAAGATTTTCATGGAGAAAAAGAGGAAGATTTTCATGGAGATGGATTGACATGGAGACTGAAACAATGGGTTCAAACATAGCATAATGTGAGGATAGTGAGGGATTGGTTCACCAGGAGTCTGAAGGGATACAATGGCATCTAAGAACAGCATCAGTGACATAAACTATATTTCCCAAGTTCTGTAATTATGACTATTCTTTTTATTTAAAAAAATTACCCTTGGGAGAATCTCAGCATACCATTAGCAATCCTGAAAAGCATTTTAAGGATATAATCTTGAGAATACGGTTTAATATGAGCAGTTTTTCATTAATCTTGTAAAGAGGGAGGGAGGGGAGAGAATTTATAGTAATCCTGAAATATCCATCGTGTAACCAGGGGGAGATAGCATTCTATATGATTGATGGATTTCTGTTTGGGGTGGCAGTATGTGACATTGAGGCTACAAAGGTCACCAGGGAGCAGAGAATTGTTGTCCCTGGATAACAAGCTAAAGCATTTAGATTTTTATCTACTGATAGGTGCTCTCTTGTGCCGATGAGCTCAAGAAAGCATGGTATACACACCTAAAACTATTGATAACTCCCTTTCTGTTTATTTTCTAATGGATTAGAACACTTAAAACATTTATTTTCCTTTAGTATTCATTGTAATTAATACATATAGCATGACATTGCATGGTTCAGTCACATCAAGCAGTGTTGTACAATGGCTACCACAGTTTCCAAACATTATTTTTCTTCCTGGACTCCTTGACATTGTCTCTCTTTTAAAAATCCGCCCCCCCCCACATACACCCAAAACACACACACACACACACACCCATTCTCTTCTGACAGCATTATCTGACTACAGTGCATTTCCTAAATCTCCCACGTGTTTCACTGGGGAGCAGAAGAGCATTTACTTGCTCAAGATCTGCCCTAGGAAGCTTTGCCCACATACCGTCAGTTAGGAAAATACTTTGATTTAAAGGAATTCTTGCTTTCTCAGGTGAAAAAGGTATTGTTTATGGACAAGGTCAAGATTAAAGTACAAGAGCTAAGCCATCTATGAAGGCAAATTAAGTGGCCAATTTGGGGACAATTAACTTGTCTTCAAATTCATCGGCCTTATCAATTTAGTCTCTATTACAAATGTAAGCAGGACATCAGGGTGCCTGAGACAAGAGTGCTCTTGAACATAGGCAGGGGATTTGTGTGTATTAAAATGAAACCTTCCCAGGTTTTGTGTGTATTAAAATGAAATCTCTCCCCTCTGTGAGCTGACGCGCTGTCTGAGTGCACCCTGTGGCCTACAGCCACAGAAGTAATAAACACAATGTTGGTTTTACAGCTTCTTTCTACAAGAGTTTTACCGTTGTCTCATCATTATATACTTTAGCCGTCCGAGGAAGGACAGGCATTATCAATCATGCTCCAGAGAAAATGGAAAGGATTCATGGAGGAGAGCTGGGACTTCTTGAAGAATTCCTTCTTCTCTGCCGATTAATCTCATTATCTTGCTCTTGCCCTACTCATCTCAAGAATATCTCAAGACTTTGGTATTTTCATAATTTGTCTTTTTATCTCTTATTCTTCCTTTTGTTTGAGAGGCATATTGGAATTTCTGGAGCTGAGGCACCCTAGTCTCTGATTCCTGCTTCCCTCTTTATAATTATCGTAGACAAAGAGGTTTCCTTTTTCAGAGATAGTAGCCATTCATCGAATCATTTTCTTATTCATTGACAAGATTTACAAAGCGATTTCGCATGGACTTTCACTCAAGAGAGTCAAATTCACTTCCAGTCAATGCAGCTTACATACAGCCATCACCTACCGCTCAGTGGAGGTTTGCATGCGACTAGGATACTGGATAGGTTGTAGCAGGGCTTCCAGACTCAGACCAAGTAGGAAGGAAAGCCTGGCAATCGATTCTTGAGCGCTAACCAAGGAAAACCCTATAGATTACAATGGTCCAATCCACCATCTGTCACGGGCATGGCACAGGACCAGGCAGCATTGGTTTCTTAGAGTCAGCGACCAACTTGTCTTGTCAGCAGCTAATCATAACAACGATGCATCTAGCACGTTGCAAAATGCTGCAAGGATTTCAGTGCAACCATATTGTTTGTTTCTGTACGGTTTCTCGAGAGAGAAACCTCGGTTCTTGGCTTCACATGAGAACGAATTCATGCCAAAGTCTGGTTTGTGATTCAAGTGGAATTTTATAAAGGACAGGAGTCTCATGCTTTCCTGGGACTGCACACCCACACGTGGCGGCCTAAGACCCGAGACCACAAGAGCATAGCCAAACAGCAAACAGAGAAGGGGCTGGAGGGAATAAGGGCCCATGGTCTCCGGGTTCCGGCCTGTAGGGCCCTCGGCTGGGAGGTGTGGTCAGCGGACTGGTTGACCCCATTGGCTGAATTAATAAGCCCACCTGGTCTAGTTTGGGCCCATGCAGGTGTACTGGCTCCCTGGTTTAAGGGCCTGAATTTGGAGCATGGCCAGTCGATCCTCCTTGTCCCTGCTCTAGCTACCTAACATTTTCACCGAATAATGGATTTCATGTCCTTCATAGAAAAATTGAATTGGATGACAATGTTACTGTTCTCTGAAATATTTGAAGCTCCTTGTATATGTCCTATAAGAGGAGAAGGTAGCCATTGGAGAAATAATGAAATAAGTGAATGTAATAGCGATTGTTCACTGAGGCCTAATTCCAGACTAAGCAATAGACAGAGTGCTTTAATTTCATCCCCGCCCCAAAAGACCAAACAAAACATATTCTCCCCCAGCTGATTCCAGCTCACAGCCAACCTACAGGACAGAGTAGACGCACCTCATAGGGTTTCCTAGGCTGTAAAACAGATTGCCACCTCTTTCTCCCGCCAGTCAGCTAGTGCTGTCTGTTAGCAGACCAACTGTTAACCACTGCGTGCCCAAGTGTCAGAGGTGATTATGACTGTTTTAGCTCATTTTGCCAAAGGTCAGAGAGCTCCTAAGTGTGGGAAACAGGATTCTGTTTCTGGGCCCAGGTCTTGTGATGAGTACTCACAAGAGAAGGACAGAGAGCCACGGAGGTCTGCTGTCAATGCAGATGTAACACTTTCTTAGAAATAGAAAATCACAGCTCCAAATCATGGCAAGCAGGTCCCCTAGCCAGGCTGCAGGTTGCATCTCATCACCATGGTAATGAGATGCATTCCTCACTAACCTCTGCCTAGACCTCCCCAGAGCTCCCATCCCAGGGGAGCTCCCTGAAGATCATTTATGAAAATCAGCAGTAAGCATCAGTGGCCTTTCAAACTCTCAGAGAGTGCTTAATGCGGTAATTGTTTACTCTGATGGGTAATGAGAGAGAGTAACATGGCGATGCTGGGGACTGATTAATTTTCCTGACTGTATTCCAGAGCAGAAGGCACCTTGAAGCACAGGCTCATTTTCTCCCCCTGTGGATTAGCCTGTCTTGATTCCTGCAGACGTGCCCCACTGGCACCGCTCAAAGCACAGCTCGCCTGAGATTTGCATAATGTGCAATTGCTGATCTACATTATCACACGCAGGATCCCTTATCACTTTCCTACCCCTGAATCAGGGGAAATGGTGGCCCAGAGCCACTAATTTGGGGCTAGAGATCCAAATGTGATTCCTGGATTCAGTGGGGCTAGAATTTTCTCTGGAGATGTAATTTCTCCCTTTTACAGCAATGAAGACTGCATCCTTTACAGTACAGCAGCCAGTGTCCATGTTGTGCAGAGTGGCCATCTTAGAACAGCTCGGAAGAGAAAGGAAAATGCAGCCGCTATCACGGGGCAAAGAATAAGTCCGAATATGCTTTCCATGAAATAAGGCAAGTCGGCGTGTGCACTCCGAGTGGAATTTCTCAGATGTGGGTAACCTCACGCTTGGAAACGCTTTTTTATGCCATTTGGTCTTTTGTTACAGGGCAAGGGCCATGTTGCTGGGGAACTGAAGCCTTGCAAATTGGCTCTTACCAGCTGCTGTGTCTTGTCTTCTACATTGCCTGAAAACCTATTAAGAAATATGACCCACATAAAAGAAGGACCCCAGGGTTTCCATACCATGACTCTCAGGGATTGGATTTTACCTTATCACCTATTAACACAAAAAGGGTTTCATCCATTGGTTTGCTTTCTCTCACCCTTGAGGGTTATAAAATCCCAAAGATTGGCCACTCAATAATATCAGCCGAGGATAGACACAAACATGGGGATGCCCAGACGGCTGTCCAACAGGCAGATCTGCGGGGTCTTAGGGGCAAGCAGGGACGATGGGCAGGATGATAGGCAGGACCTGTGAGAGCTGGCTGGCCAGATAGGTCCTCACAATTCAGACCATTGGACTTAGAATAAATACTTAAACAGACCTTTGCTAGTGTTTAAAAAGGTGGTCTGGTCTACACTGTCTTGGGAACATCTTCTCCAATATATTAGGTTTCTAGAGTGGTTTTGAATCGGTTCTTTGTTTCACGTGCTAATGGAATGCACGTGGCAGAAGCACTTTTGTAATCCAAGTGAATTCTTATAGAAGAAAGGGAAGTTTCGGGCATTACAGTTGTGAAAAGGTTCACACTATATCTTGAAATCCTGGCTGGCCACGGAAGCTGCAAGCAATTTGCAAATGGGCACGAAAAACCACATGGAAAGAATACAGGAACGGGGAAGGTGAAACCCACATGTGCAGAACTGGGGAATCCCAGGAGGACAAGAAGGCAGGCCTGTCTGTGCTCTTTGCCTTTATGCTATACTGTCTCCTGTCTAGGGGAGGCATGGTTGAAGGTATTGGTAACTCCATTGGCTGACTTCAGGCCCACCTGTGTTGTCACAGGACCAGGTGGCTTAACTTACACAAGTGTAAGTGTTTGCACATGCTCGGTTCTGGATTTCTCAATACATGCCCAATGGCTGCCTGATTTCTTTCCAACCCCGCTGTTGTGGCCCCATGCAGTCTTTGGAGACACACCCCCAATCCCAACCCATATACTCGCTTTCCCTCTTCTGGTTACCTACCAAAGGCATCTCTGCTTCCAACCCTTCCCTCGAGGGTTGACCTGGTGCATTCAGGACAAGTCCCTCTCACAGCCACTGCATCACATTTACAGGTGGTGTGTTCAAAGTCAACTGCAGTGCTTCCACGCTTGCTAGGCTGAAAGGAGCCAGTGTCTTGCTGTATCTATTGAGGCAGAATCAAGGATCTTTATGAACTCTTCCTGATGTAGTCAACTGTCTGGTCAGGGTCACAAACTGGTAGCCTGCTGACTACATGCTTCATTTGCAATGCACTTTCTTTGTTTAGGAATTGGAAGTTGTTCCGCAGTTGTGGCTTTCTGGGTGCTCTCAGTTGTTGTGTGGTCATTATGCACCCCCTGCTTCATTTCCCTATTCTACCTGACCCGATGGGAAGGCCATGGGCAGCTATTGTTCTGTGACTATGGAGCTCCTTCGTGTCATTTTGCTTCGCCCTCTCGCCATCTTCCTAATGCTGCACCCCTTTAATACAGTTCCTCCTGCTGCCCAGTTATAAAATTAATTTATTTGCTACTTCATAACTGTAATTTTGCTACTCTTATGAATTCGAAGGCTGCTGTGAAAGGGCCATTAGACCCCCCCAAGGAGTTACAACCCACAGGTTGAGAACTGCAGCCCTAGACCCACATGCGCCCCTCCCTTTTGTGCCTCAGTATCACAAGGTGTACTTCTCACATAGTCTCCCTGTCTTTGGAAGGATGCCGTGGGGTGAACAGAACAGGTTGGTGACATTTCTCAAGCTCCCTGGGATAAAGGCAATCCTCAGGTCCAACGCGTGGCACGTTAGCTGTTTGTACTGGCAGTTTGGGATCTCCTTTCGGATAGCTGGGCTGCTCTCTCCTGGTCTCACTCTATTGTTGGTTGCAGGGTCTTATAGAGCGCTGCTAAGCAGAGCTACCCCCCCTTTTATTTCTCCACCCCTCCAGAGTGGCAGTTCTCACTGCGGCGTTGCATTTATTAGTTGGGAGATGATTGCTCTCTGTTTATCTGTGACTGGGTTTTGCTTTAAAAAGGTGGCTTCCTGCCAAAATGGGATGCATGCCTAATGAACTGGAATTCTCAGTAGCCTGGACCTCGCAGAATTCCCCCCCCCCCCGCCCCCGCCCCGTGTCAGCCTGCAGCCAGGAAAAAGATGGAGAGGATTCCAGAAGGCTGAATGAGTCGCTTTTTTTGCACTTTCGCTTTCCAAGCACATAACTTCAACTCATAGAATTGTAAATCACATGTTCTCTAAAACACAGTGCCGTAGGAATTGAAGCATGTACTTGCTAGTCTCATAAAGTTGGTAGGATTATATAAAGGCCCTCTCTTTTGAAAGGCAGGTATGGGGAGAAGTGAAAGTGTAGCGCAGGGAGGAGAGAGTTATATTCACTCCTAATCTTGAAGCAATTCTTCGGTGGGAAGGAGGGAAGTGACGGACGCTGTTTGAGTTTCCAATCTGGAAGTTAATGCCTGGCTTGCAGGCCACAGTCGTGACAGACTGAGTAGGAAATTGGAAACACTTGATGAAGGCTCAGAATTGCGAGCTCACCTTGGCCTCAATCCTACAGAAGATTAGATGGTATGAGTCCTGAAGATGGAGTGATTTCAGGCCGCATAACACCATGGTGTGTGCTTGGCAGAAACACAACTGATGCTTTGCAAACTGCACTGGCTGCGAAATCCACGTGTAAGGAATATGACAGATCACAGCCTTTCTTGTCCCCTTGTGGCCCTGAGATGATGACAGCCGAGCACCAGCCCGGGTCCCACGGTTAGCTCTTTGATTTACTTGTTGTAAACTTCAGCTCCGCTCATTGGCGATGAAGTCAAGATACTGTGCTTAGCGCCCTCACTGGCACACCCTATAACACACACCCCTCTTCCCCCCACCCCAGCCCCTGGTCAGGGCAGACGCAGCACACCAGGGAGAAAGGGGAAGAACTGGAGCAGAGATTTACCAAAGGCGGTCCTGCGAGAGTGTGAAGCTGTACTGCGGTTTTCAAACAAGCCGAATGTACCATAAGGGTGTATTATGTCCTCGGAGAGAATCTGAATCAATGTCTGTCTGGTGCAATAAAAAGCGTGGGGGGGAGGGGGACAGGGGGAAGCTAGGGAAAATTTAGAAAGAACACCCTCCCTCTTTTACCAAAGTATCAACTTATAATACATTTACATATCATTCTTTTCTTAGCCTTCAAGTGCTTTAACATTGGACAGACTTTCAAAATAGATGCCCCCCCCCCCAATACACATGCATTTGCAACTGACCTTGGAGTAGAGCACTGAGTGTCTGCAAAGTTGAGCTTTCGGCTTAATTATGCTGATATCTCCAAGAACCTCTGGCTAGTCACTTCCCAGCTTTTCAAGTGCAGACGAAAGAGGTGAGATGAATGGTGTTAAGGGTTCTTCTGCTTTATGATTTAGTGCTTTAACTGTTTGCTAACATGAACCCTTAGAACATCTCTTTGAAAGGCAGTATTAAAAAAAGAGAGAGAAATGCGTGTAACATCATTTTTTTTCTCCATTAGTGAGAGCACTATGTAAAATACATTTATGCATTTCCTCCTGGAAGAACACTTAAGAACAAATGGAGCCGCTGGGTCAGTCCGGGGTTACTTTATCAGCAACAAACAGCATAATTGTCGTCACCTTTAACCAGAGCTGCATTTAAACTAGGAGAAAGGCATGCGGGCTAACCACCCATGACCTTCTAGCTCTTTCTGCCTCCCCAGTCCTGATGAGTGACCCCAGACTCTCAGCAATCCTCAGAGCTGACATCTCTCTGGGCGGCAGGTATGGACTTTAAAACATGGCCATCATTGGAAGAAGACACGACTCTGTTGCTCAAACACTGTAAAAACTCGCAGTTTCCATTTGGTAGGTGAAAGGCAAGTAAGAAAAAGACAGAAAGAAAGGTTTCCTTCTGCCGAAGAAATTAGCTTGTTTCATCTTTCAGAAAGTGATCAGTGCTTTCTAAAAAGTTTGCTCTGAGTTCAGAATAGCACTGTCTTGCACTGATCATTTAATTGCATTTTAATAATAATGTATTTATATTAAAAAATGTTCTAGGCAACATATTATCTTATAATAACCAAATAAGGAAATTGCTGTTTCTATTTTTACTCAAGTTAATAATTATTACATATTAAAATACTAAATATATTGACATTACATAGGTATTTATTTAATAATAAAATTCCCATGAATAATTTTCTCTTAAATTGGCTAATTTAAATAAAATTAAAATTTCAGTTTCTCAGTCCCAGTAAACAAAAAAAACCTGAGACTATAGAGTGAATTCTCACTCATAGTGAGTCTATGTGGGATTTGCCAGGCTTTGTCCATCTTTACAGGAGCAGATAGCCTTGTCTTTTTCCTGCAGAGGGTGGGTTTGAACTGCCAACCCAGTCAGTCTCAGCCACACTAGTCACATTAAAAGTGCCCAAATGAACTTTGCAAATACACAGCATTCCCTTGTGGCAGAAAATTCTGGGCAGTTTTGGAAGAAAATCAATCAGTACTCACAGTTCCAGGAGTATTTAGTTTTTTGTTATTGTTCTATTTTCCTCCCGCTCTATGCCCTCTTCCCCCGTATCACACAGCATTCACGCATTGAAAACATACGAATTAAGAGTGTGCTAGAGTTGAACATTTCACTATCTACAGTCTACTGCATTGTCTGACTTAGCCCTTTGAGGTACATTAAATCTATTTGGCAGGAATGGAAACTGAGGCCCAGGATGCATAGGTGGTCACACACAGCTGAGTTTTATGAATTACCTTTCAAGTCCTAACACCTGTGTTAATCTGGGATGAAAATGGTTTCTGGAATGTTTTCCTACAAAGAAGGTATTTTGTTTGGGACTGAAGTACCACCATCTCAATCATTTCAGAAAAGTGATTGCATTTTTTTTTAACAATGTTGAAAAGGATTCCCTTCCATAACAAAAACCTAGGGTTTTAATTTGCAAAAGCCAGTTAAAGAGAAAGAGACACAAAGAAAAGGGGATGGGGGGAGGCAAGTGTATACAAATACATTTTAATATTTGCATTTTAGCTGTGTATTTGTAATCATGCTGTTAACTACTATATACTTCAGTTTAGTTTCCAGTGCAGCCAGATGCCTCCCAGGTAGAAATAAGTGTTAGGTACTTGATATGCAGTGTTTTTCCCTGTGAAGCAATTCAGCAGAGAAGCCAAGAATTGCATTTCAGACTTTATACATTTTATCCCTGGCAACACACTGTAGTGATATTACAAACATTGAAACTGTTAGACTAATGGCAGTAAATATTGAGGAAGCTGTGAAAGATGCTGTAAACTATTCACTTATTTGTGCAAGAATAATTCACTCAGCACCCACTATGTGCTAGACATGGTGCTTTATATGAGATCTAGAAATTATCATTGGCATATTGTTTCTTCACTTGGGGAGTATACCACTGAGTGTGGGACGTGGGCTGTTATACTACATGGAAAGACAAAAACATGGAATATAGTCAGTTGTTTTTGTATGTGTTTAATAACCAGCTCTTCAGAGAAAAAAATTACCAAAAAACCTGATTTGTATGATTTGTTGATTAAAACAATAAAAATAAATAAACAACAAAACAATAATTGCCAGAGTCATTTCTGACTCAAGGTGATCCAGTCACTGAGCCTACAGGGCTGGCTTTCTTAGCTGAAGGTTTCTTAGGAGGAAGCCTAGGTGATGCAGTGTTTAAACACTACTTTGGTTACCAAAGGGTTAGAGGTTCAAATCCACCAGTGATTCCACCTGATGACTTACTGCTATAAAGATAACAGCAGTTCTGCTTTATACCAAAACATTGCTAGAGAGAGTTACTATAATTGACACAAGAAAGCAACAGTCTTCCACAAGCAGTTTGCCAGCCCTTTCTCCCACAATGGCACTATGTATATTAGGTAGGTAGGTCGATTAGGGACAAAACGGGGTTGTCTTCCCTAATGCCCTGACTAAACCAAAGCTAGCTATCCATACCACAATAATGAGGATGGAAAGAAATTAGCCACACTAATTAGATACCTATGGGAAACTCCAAACTGAGCATGCTCAGACAGGTAGGAACTCCACCTGGGCACATAGACTAGACCCAGGCCCATGATATCACCCAGGTGGGCTTAAACACAGCCAATAACAGCCAATGCCTTCAACAACGCCTCCCCAGTCAGAGGGGTTAAATACATAGGCCACATGCTAGCGGCCCTCTTTCCTCAACTCCTGCTCTGGTGCATGTTGCAGATATAGAGTGGGAGTCTTTCCCACATGTGCTCTCTGAATCCTGGCCCCTTTCTTGGCTTCTGGGATTCCCCAGTTCCGCACATGAGGGATTCACACTCCCAATTCCTGTTTTTTTTTTTTCCAAGTGTCTTTTTGTGCCCAGTTGGGAACCCACACGAGTCTTCATGCAGTCTGACTCGCTTTCTAGAAATAGCGTGTACCTTTTTGAGACTGAATTACCTGAAACCTTTCCTTTCTTTAATAAAAACCCACTTGGATTACAACAGTGCTTCTGCATGAACTTTTTCAGCACCTTGAAGAAAAGAACCAAAGTGCCACGATCCAGGATCCTAACAGATGGGCTTCGTGACTCGGATAAACAGTGCGGACTCCACCTTAGAGGTCAGCAGCTGAGGACGAGCTGTCCCTGGTACTGCAGGCACGGACTTCTGCCTCCCACGTGCAGTAAGTACACTTTACACTGAGGACTCCACCACCCCACCTTCACGAAGCCCAGAAGCTCTGGTGGCCCAGGCACTTTCTCAGTGTGGGACTTAACCTGCCAGACTGGCAGTTTGAAACCAACTGTTAGGCAGATAGGCAGGGATGGGGTGTCCATTGACACATGCCCAAGAGAGCCAAGCACGAGAGCAAAAGCCTAGGTTTTCCCGCCGGTGGGCATGGGTGGGCGCTAATCCTGGATCGGCCCACCTGGGCCAGGTGAATTCAATCCAGCCAGTCAGTGGGGTCGATCTGGGGTCGTCCACCACGCCTCCCCCTGGAATCCTTGAAAAGGCAAGAGGGAGGAGGAACTGAGAAAGAACTTGAGATGGTCATTTTCGGGGGAAGAGAACTTGGTAGATCTTAGCGTGACGCCAAGCAGTCTCTGCCAGGCTACATGGTTGGAAGGAATCCTATGGGTGCCGCGTAAAACCTGGAACTTCTTTTAACTCTCATTAAACTCACTTGGATCACGAGCCAGGCTTTGGCATGAATTCTTTCTTGTATGGAGCCAAGGACTGAGGTGTAACTCTAGCCCAGAGAGAGCTGAAAGCTGCCCTGCAGCCCCAGTTTACCCGGGGCCTAGTGTTGTTTGTAGGAGACCATAGGCTGGTCCAGGTGTTTCTTGGTGGGTGACTAATTAGTCCCCTGTGCCCTGTTGGCCTTAGGAACAAAGCTTCATGAAATGTACCTGCACACTTTGCCCCCTCCCCAAACAGAGGTGTAAGGCAGGGGCTGGTTAGTCAAAGACGGGTAAGATCGAGTCTGAGTCTCTCAACCTAATACAGGTCATAGTCGCCTGGAGGACTGTGACTGATGACAGGTAAGGGTGATTTCAGGACTCGACAACCTAAGACAGACAGTCATCTGCCGACGTTTTGAGTAAAAACGTCTTCAGTAAATAAAAAGGGGAGATGTTGAAGGCCATTAAGACTCAGCCTTGAAACAGCTGTGAAGTCTCATGACCTAAGTGTCAGTGTTTGCTGATTTCTTCTGTGACTGTTTTGAACAAACTGTCAAGAACAAGAAAGTATGCAAGGTCTGGGAGAAAAGGTTGTTTAATTTTCTCAAGGATGTATGGCTTGACAAAAGATAGTTGCTATGTGTATTAAATGTGTTTAACAGTGAGATAATTAACAATGGGTTATTTCTGCAGGAATATAAGGAATATGTTATTAGCATTATTAATTTGGGGGAGATTTTTTGAATTTTATTACGTTATCTGCAATGTCTTCAAACCATGCTGGCATGAATTACGGCACAAGTTCATCTGAACAGACTTGAGTTGAATCGAGTTCGTGGAGTTACCCCCTCCGCAAAGGCTGAAGGACTGGCAGTCAGTGACTGGTAAGAGGATTGAGTTCCAATGCGTCGACCTAAGACAGGACACTGTTTTTAAATAACAGTTGACCCAGTGATGGGTAAGATCATCAGAACCTATCCCAACCTAAGACAGACACAGTCCCGCTTTGCTTATTTTTAGTAAATAAAGAAGGGGAGATGTAGGAGACCATTGGCTGGTCCAGGTGTTTCTTGTTGGGTGACTAATTAGTCCCCTGTGCTTCTGTTGATCTAGCAGCTAAAAGCATTGCAAAGTAACTCGGTTCTTTATGACCTTGCAGCTGAAAGCAGTGTGAGATAAATCAGTTCTTTAAGACCTCTTTAAGATTCTTTTGAACTTTGCATGTCCTTGTGCTTATCTTAGAAGACAGAGCTGGTATTCAAGTGTTTAGAAAGTGTGCCTAGTTAAGTAATATCTATATAGATAAGAGGTTCAGAATGTTTTTTTAAAGCAAATTCTCTGATGATTGTTTTGTAACCATTCCCTTGTATGGAAGAGTATAAAAACCAAGCTTTGAATATACTCGGTACTTCAGTCCATCAGACTGTTGTCCTCCCAATCCCATGCTTTGTACATATCTCTTTCTTTTCCTTTCATCTGCACACCTCAGTTCAGATGCAGCTTGATGCAAGATAGCTGGCCTAATCACCTGCAATTGTTGTCAAACACGCTGCAGGAACAATTTACCCAGCCCCTGCATGGCTGCCTTTCTGCTTCACCACGTGCCTCTCGCCCTGTTCTGTGGAATCCCTGCCTCCAGATTTCGCCATCCGTACCTGCTAAAGCCTTGTTTTCCTGTGATGCGGCCGGAAGATGGATGCTCGCGGTCCAACACTCTATTTGTGACAGCCCTCTGCCTTTCTTTGCTTTCTGGAGCATTTCACTGCGTGTTGCGGCCTCCCTGGTAACTGCAAACTGCTGCCTGGGCCCTCGAAGTGCTGCGTGGTTTAAATCGGTTGGGGTCTCTGCAGAATGCTGGCTCCGCATGCTTTCTCCCTTCTGCCCCCCATTTCACTGTTTGGTTTTCCTGCAGGATAGCTAAACCGCAATGCTCCAAGGACCTTACCAAGATGGCATCTCAAGATGGATCTCTTGCTCCAATCACACAGACGGGACTTACTGGCTAGCCAACCCCTTCTGGCCCCTCCCATCGGTCTGTCCTCCCCTGGCCCTTTTTGATTTTTCTGGGCTAATCCCTCCTAGTTCTCACAGTTGGCCCCTTCCTGTTTTTCATCCCCTAGTTCTTCTTCCAGGCCTCCTGTTTTTTTGTGGGGCGAACCCCATCCAGTTCCCATGGTTTGTGTTTCTGTTCACCATGTTCTCCAAACCTATCTCCTCCAGTTTGCAAATGAGCAGTTTGGTTTCAGTGTTTGGTTTCCTGCTAGTTTCTTCGTTTACTTGTGCCAAGCTTTGGCAAAAGGCATTTTGGATGTGAGGTCACTGAACAATTGCTGACCTTGTTTGCATGATTACTCAAGAGGCTTTTAATCACAGCTGCCTCCTGCATCCCTGGTACAATCCTGCTGGGTTACTACATTCCCAGCCAAGTATTCCAATTTCCCTAGAGTGACTTCATTAAGATTGCACCATTACACAGGTCCCCGCCACCTGTGGAGGTTCCTGATGGGTCATTCAGGCCAGTAACACCTTCATAGGTCCTGAAATGCTACTATTTAGCAGTGGTATCTTAAGGTCTGGCTTGCTATCTAGAAAACAGGACATAACCAGGCGATTAAGGCTGGGTCGTGACCCCGCTGTGGATGGAGGCATCTGTCTTTGGCCCCAGGCTCCAGAGAACTAGACCCTCGGGATAAGACCCAAGATGCAGGGCAATCTAACGTTTTCTAAATAGGCAACCAGGAATCCATCTCTCAAACAACGCTGTTGTACTGCATCCAGTCCTTTGGTCCAGATTTGACCCACAACACTAAAGAAGAAGAAGTAGAGTTTGCCAACTCCTCTGGCCCCAGTGCATTTTGGGTGATGGGGAATCCTGGCCACACGCAGCACACTTTCCCTGTCTCCTCCAGTACAGGCGAGGAGAACCTGTGTGTCAAGGGTGGGGAAGTGGGCAGGGGTCCCCTTGCTCAGGCATTTTCCTTTTGAGAAACAGTAAACGGCTTTATTCCAAATGTACCAAGGGCCCCTCCAACGTTCTTGGATGACTCATAAGCCTTTCATCCTCATCATCCCATAAGCAGATTGAGTGACCGAGGCAGTTCCTTAGACCATCCAGTGCAGGACACAGATAGCTTTCAGCACCTCAGCCTGGAGGCAAGATCTTTATTGCCAATGCAACCTTTTACAAAACAGATTTTGAGCAAAATCCTTGGGTTCAGGAGAAGGATGAAAGGAAAGATGCTAGACATGCAAAGTATTGGCCTCCATAGGCAATTAGTGCCCATCTACTGCCTCCCAGCTTCCAAAAACCCCTACACAGGGTACAACGTCCCATGTGTGTTGGCATTTGGGTCACTGGGCACAAGGGATTGTACTAATGGAAACAAACCTCCCTGAGGGCCGTGCTGTCACTGCAAACAAACCTCCCTGAGGGCCATGGAAACAAACTGACCACTGCCAGTGTTGTGTCCTCTGGGGAATACCCAAGAGGAGAGAAATCTGTCAAGTCTAAAACTGCTACCTGGACTGATGTGCGCCAGTTGAATGGCCCAGCAGCAAAGGATTTCTGACCCTGGTCTGCAACCCTGGTTAGACATGGATGTGATAGGTAGGTCAATTCCATTTTTCCTACTAGGTGAAGTCTACTCTCTCTCAACCTCTTTCCTCAGACTCCAAGCCGTAGCTTAGCACTTAAGTATAGCCTATCATCACTGTGCCTGGAGACCACAATCCTCAGGGCAAGTAGAGAGAATTAGCCAACACTTAAAGCTAACCCTCAGGAAGTTGCCACAAGAAACTCAGATGAACTGGAGAGAGGCACTGCCAAGAGCTCTGTTATGTCTCAGAATTGCCCCACGGCAACACTACAAGGTTAAGCCCCTATGAAGGTCTATATGGGCAACCTTGCATTGTAACAGAGCAAGCTATAGACTCCAAGGCATCCTTAACAAAATAATATGTCATAATGGTAGCTCAAGGCCAGGAGGCATTCCATCAGTATAGGCTCGTCCAGGCCAAAGGGGAGGAAAATCTACCCCCTTGTGCCTTCTTGGGGACTTGGTTCTTAGAAAAACCTGGAAGGACGGGTCCCCCAATTCCCAGCTCCCGCCAGTCTGGAAGGGACCCTTCTCAGTAATTCTCTCTACCCCCACTGCCATTAAAGTTCCAGGACAAGTGAATGGGTCAGTAATTCACAGGTAAAGCCGTGGAAACCATCAGAACTGGACCACTCACACGCAGATCAAATGGAACAAGATAAGTACACATGAGCCATTGGAGAGTCTTAAGATGGAGTTTCATTGGCACTCTGAGAAAATCTTACCTCAGACCCACAGCAGTCTTTCAGCTAGTAAATGTTGTGTACTTGTCTAGTGTCTAGCTGTGAGGATATTTGTTCTGCTGACTTTGAGGAGTAATTGGCAATGAGACTGTCTTTGATATTCAACAGTAACTGGCACATGCTCTTCACTTTCAGCAAGGTTGTCATTTGCGTATTACAGGTTTCCTGTCTCAGTCCTCATGCATGTTCTTTTTGATAGTAGAGCTGCTCAATTTATTGACTCAATGTAGTTTAACTAAGTGTGGTAAAAGAATATAACCATGACAGACACCTTTTGACTTTAAACCATGCTGTATTTTTTTCTGTTTAAACAACAGCCTCTTGATCTATGTATAGGTTCCACATGTGCACAAGGCAGTCTTCCAGAACTCCCATTATTCTTCATTCAATCTATATTTTTAAAAAAATCTACAGCCAAATGCCTGTGCATAATTAATAAAACACAAACACCTTTTTGGTATTTTGTCCTTTCAGTCAAAATCCATCTGATATCAGCCATGATATCCTTATTTCTAGGTCCTCTTCTGAAGCTGACTTCAATTTCTGACCTCTCCCTGTCATTGTACTGCTGTCACCATTGTTGAATGATCTTCAGCAAAATGCGACTTGTAAGTGATATTAATGATATTGTTCAATATTTTTCATTCTGTTGGGCCATTTTCTTTGTAATGGGTACAAATAGAGATTTCTTCCAGCCAGTTGGCCAGGTAGCTGTCTACCAAGTTTCTTGGTATGATTCATGGTATTGAAATATGAAATAACTGGTGATAAGGACATAAGTCTGCCATTCAAAATTGGCAGAGGCTTCATAAGAAGAGAGGTTAAAATGGGATTTGAATGTTGAGTTGCGTATTTTCCAGATATCTTAATAATTCATTACAAATAGATACAATAGGGGCTATGCATTTGGGCTGCTAATTGCAAGGTTAGCAAGTTGAAACCACCAGCAGCTTTCAAGGAAGAAAGCATGTTTTTAACTCCCATAAAGTGTTACATTCTCAGAAACCCAGAGGGGGACAGTTCTCTACTGTCATAGAGGGTCACTGCGAGTTGGCGTTAACACTATGGCAGTGAGGATTTTTGGTATGGGGAGTCCAGTCAAGTTCAACTAATACAGTGTCATGTGTAACAGATCACATTATTTACTTAGTCCTCTGCCATCTTCATGATCATTGTGATGCTTGAGTCCACTATGTGTCCGTTGTGTTGACCTATCTTATGGAGAATTTTCCTTTTTACCCTGATCTTTTCTAGTGTTTGTTTGTTTGTTTGTTTCCTGATGAGATAGCCAAAGAAACTAGCTCAAGTCACATGATTCTTTCACTTAGGAGTATTCTGTTTTTATTTTTCTAAGACTGATTTGCCTCTTGGAGTATATTCAATGTTTTTTTTTTTGGGGGGGGGGGTTTGCCAATAGCACAGTTTGAATGCATAATTTTTCTCTCTGCCTTTTCTTTTTCTGTCTTCACACTCATATGAGATCATTTTCCCGCTACTTCCTTGAGATTTGAATGTGTATCAAGTTAAATGAAATCATTGATAACCAATTACGAACATCTCCCTCCATTTATTATGGTTCTTTCAGGAGGCATGCTGTATTGGGCTGATATGCCTCCTTCTTTTGCCCCCAAGCAAATGCTTCTCATTTGCTCAGGGAGCACTTCCTTCCCTGTGGCCTCCGAGCCCCTCAGTGATGGTAGCACACGTTGTCAGCCCATCGCCGCCCAGGTCTCCTGAGTAATTTGAAGAGCACGGAGATTCTTTGTAGCTGATCCACTTTGTTTACTTAGTCCCAGAAACTAGGAGTGAGATCATGTTAGTGACGGGACCCAATCTCTGTTGTATTTTACTGAGATTCCATTTTAGCTACTGAAATGCCAACTGCCTGCCAGTAAAAGAGAATTTCTTGAAGCACCACATACCAACAGACATCACATTTCAGCTCTTCATGCCCGAGGCTTATCCAAACAAAGGAAATGGGATGTTACTGAGGAAAGCATAACTCAAAATTCCAATTATGACTGCTAAACCACATGTGAAATTACTTTTAATAATTAAAAATGGTTCTTGCCACTGCAATTCCAGCTCAATGTTAGGTTTTATGCTATTTTAAGGAAAGCTAACAACTCTAGTAAGTCTCAGTGACCTTAATTGTCTTCAAATTCACTCTTCAAAGACCTTCATCACTTAGATGCTTAAAATCTAAAATAAATGATACCAATATATCTGGTAGGAACTACATCATGTTCATTTATTTTATGCATTTGCTGTATTTCTGATATATATTTAAAGCAGTGAGCATGCTTTGTAAAGATTTTAACTTCCATTTTAAGATGTGGAAGGAAATTACAAATGATATATTGCCATTTGGAGAAGAAGATAAAATGATAGAATGAAAAAAAGCAACAAAATGAAGGACTAGGAAAGAGTCGGCAATAATTGGATTCACTTACAAAACATAAATGTAGCATACAACTATAGAAAAACATAAAGGAACAGTAAGAGATATTTACAGAAATAACATTAATGTAAACATTGCAGTTTGTATCATAATTTGTGTGGTAGTTACGTAATCTGTTGTCAATTTGAGACTAAAGAGTGAAGTGGAGTTTAGCCAGTCAATCAGGTTGCAGCTTGGTGACCTCATTTGGAAGTGGCAAGGAGATAAATAGCTTGCTGGTGGCAGGACACTCACTCCCTGTGAGACATTACTGATGATAAGCCACATGGAGCTACCTAGAGCCTTGGAGCCTGAGCCACTCCAGCACTGAGATGCTTACAAGACCACTGGAGTCACAAGACTCTTCACCCACTGACCTGTGATCTTTCTGCATTCAACGTCATTGTGTGTATTGTGTGAGTCTGCAGAGGAATTCATAGATTGGTATTGGGCATATGGACTAATATCAGACTTATGAACCTGATCTGGAATAAGATATTTTCTTAATGTACAATTACTCTTTTGATATAAAACTCTTACACATATGTGTCTATGAATATGTTTCTCTAGTCTACCCAGACTAACACGATTTCTTTCACAAAAATTTCTTAAACTTTGACAGCCTATACTATCAAGAGAGAGCACTTCTTAGATGCTGACCCCAGGAGATAGATTTTATATCTACCTCTTATATCCAATAACTGTCTTATATTAAAGTCCACAAAAGGTTTTGTCTACATTGCAACTCCAGCATTGACATCATAAATGCAATTATTGTCCACATTTGAAATAATTGGTGTCTCCTTTATGTCAGTGTCATCTTTACGTCTTCCCTCGTAGACAATGCTAGTTCAGTCTTCTTTTAAGACATTTTGTCCTATGCACTCACTGAATAATTCACTCATTTATCTGTTCCACAATGAATTCATCTAGATATGAGGGGGTACCCCCAAAGAACCAAGTCTCATTTGTTTTTTGTTTTTGCTTTTAATGTGAGGGGGATAATGCATTTGAAGTTTGTTCCACCAGGTCAGACGGCTAATCAAGCTTCCTATTTAGAGGCCTTGAAAGATTATGTTACAGCATGTGACCAAAAAATAAAAACCTGATTTGTGGCAGATGGGGAACTGGTTTTATCACCAGAACTGCACCTGCTCATGCAGCCATCTCAGTGTGCTAGTATTTGGCAAAACAAACAGCAAAAAAACCCAGCGTTCCTCTTACCCCATTCTCCTTACTCACCTAAACTCGCTCTGTGTGACTTCTTTTTGTTTCCATGAATAGAGGGATATGAAAGGACAGTGACTTAATGACATAGAAGAGGTGAAGGAAAAAACCCAAAAACAATGAGGGAGGTGCTGTCAGCTATCCAAAAAGATAAGTGTGAAAAATGTTTCCAAGAACAGAATTGCAGATTTGACAAATGTATAAATGGAGAGTACTTTGAAAGTAATAGTTTTATTTTTTAATGTAGCTTTTAAATGTAGCTTTTTTAATGTAGCTTTTAAACATGGGGGAGTCCTCCCCCATATTTTATGCACTGTTGTTATGGTGAGTTGTAGTTTCAAGATACAAACTCATGCTGACCACCTGTGTACAGAGTAACATTGGACCAGAGCTGCAAACCATGAGAAACCCATCACCAGGCCTGCCTTCCGAGGAGTCTCCGAGTGCATTTGAACTGCCGGCTTTCCAGGTAGTGGAGTAAAATTAACCATTTGTCCCGTTTAGGGGTGCCTAGTTATGTGTACAGGATTACATTTGTTGCTTGAGATACTCAGATAGTTTATGTACAGGGAAAGAAAGGGGACAGGAGAGGGGCGAGAGACAGCAAGGTGAACCATGAGTAGCAGGATGACAGTGTGCCGGCTCGTAAAGATGTGATCTGGCACCATACTGGACCTCTGCCTGCCGATGGGAGGCAGAGCAGGAGAAAGATGAGCTCCTGCAGGGCCCCTGTGAATTTGAGTGGAACTAAAACCACAAAGCATCTGGAGTGAACGTGGTCAACACTCCAAACTCACTGCCATCAAATTGATTCCAACTCACAGCAATACTGTTTGAGGCAAGAAACAGCCCCTTTGGGGCCAAGAGAAAGCGGCCCAGTTTCACTTCCAGAAGGAAAACACACATGCACACCCATCGAAGAAAATCTGCATCCACACTATTTGTCAGGTGGTAAAGGTTATGTGTGTGACTTGGATCCTGGAAGCTATGCCATTGGTATTTTAATTATCAGCTACTGCTAGTGATGTACATATTGTAGCAGAGCTTCTAGAATAAGATGAGGGAAAATGGCCTGATCTATTTCAAAATATTAGCCAATGAAAATATAGTATGTATAAAACTATTATACATGAGTTTTATGCCAGTAAAAATGTTTTTGTTTTATAAAAGTGAAAGAAACTAAAACCTTGTATGTCACAACAGAACATTTTCCAACTGGCTTGTTTTGGAAATGCCATCCAAAGTGATCAATTGCTGGAGTGCAGGACTTTGTATTTGGGAAAGCAGGGGTCCAGGAAGGATAAAGGAGGCCTTCCATGAGATGACTTGGCACAAGAACCATATAAAGTGACTACATATTAAGGTGACTGAGAATATCACGGCTTCAGTCAGGCTCACCTTTGTCCCCAGTGACACTTTAGACCTTTAACACGATTCTGCAGTAGATTTGCAGGAAGTAAGGTGTCCTTGGATGTCCCGACTGCTGCTTCCTCTGCATGGATTGTGGCCCCTAGTAAAATGAACTCCTGGACACCTGAATCCTTTCTCCGCTTGTCCTTCCATTGCACACTGATTCAGTGGTGGGGACAGTTTGTAAATGTTAGTGTGATCCACACTGCAGTTGTGACCTGAGATCCTCATCAGTAAGCACTTTAAGTCTTCTTCACTTGCCATTAACAAGACTGCATCATCTGCATCTCCCAGGCTGTGGATGAGTTTTCCTGCAATGCCCATGCCACCCTCTTCTTAGGTTCACTTCTTGTAGGATTTGCTCGGTACACAGATTAAATATATATGGTAAAGGATACAATCTTGACAAACATATTCCCTGACTCTTAAATCATACGATACCTGCTGATTGTGCTAGAACAACTGCTTCTTGGTCTAGGCACTGGTCCCTCAGTATATAGAATTCCCGTTCTTCAAAGAGTTCCTCGTCTTCTCCTGTGAACCACACAGTTGGTTTCCATTTCCTCCAGTATTCATCTGATGTCAGCAGTGAGGTCCCTCCTTCCATGTCCTCTGCTCAAGCTGGCTGGAATTCCTGCCTCAAATATTACTGAACAATCTTCATCAAAATTTACTTGTGTGATATTAATCATACTGTTCAATAATTTCCACATCCTATTAGCTCATTTTTTTTGAATGGACACAAAGGTAAGTCACTTCAGTTAGTTGACCCAAGTAGCTCTCTTCCAAATTTGTTGGCATAGATGAGTGCTTTAGCATTGCATTCATTTGTGGAAATATTTCCATTGCTCTTCCATCAAAAATTGGACCCTCAGTTGTTTTTTTGCCTATACTCTTACATTGGCATAATTAAATTATCCCGTCTACTTCTTTGCTTTTTTCTCATTTGTGCTTCCCATTTCATACCAAACTCTAATCACTTTGTCCGCCTTTCTATTGTTCACATAAGCCAAGTCTCTCAAGGCTTTAGCACTTCCTATATTCTCTAGAGCAGTGGTTCTCAACCTTCCTAATGCCACGACCCTGTAATACAGTTCATGTTGTGACCCCAACCATCAAATTATTTTT
This sequence comes from Tenrec ecaudatus, assembly GCF_050624435.1. NCBI lineage: Eukaryota > Metazoa > Chordata > Mammalia > Afrosoricida > Tenrecidae > Tenrec > Tenrec ecaudatus. The sequence continues at coordinate 124,315,651 of NC_134534.1, read as the reverse complement.
GTTGCTACTTTGTAACTGTAATTTTGCTTTTATTATGAATCTGGTGACCCCTGTGAAAGGGTCATTCGATCCCCAAAGGGGTCACGACCCACATATTGAGAACCAGTGCTCTAGATTGACTCCTGTATAAGAGAATGCACGTGTGACAAACTAATTATAAATAGCTCAGAGCTATTTCTCAGTCTCTATTTTCTTTTGTAAGCATGTGAGCATTTAATATTTACAGTCATTATTGTCTCAGTTTTTAACCCATTTGTAAACACTGTAAGAGAAATGTCTTTTTCTCTTACTTCTGGTATTTCCATTGTTCTATGGACACTGCAGAAAAATAACCCCCAAACAGCTAACTGTGATCAAGTAGATTCCAACTCATAGCGATCTATAAGATAGAGTAGAATTGCCTTATGGGTTTCCAAAGTTGGGAACCTCTCTAGGATTAGAAAGCCTCATCTTTCTCTTACAGAGCAGCTGGTGGGTTCAATCTGTGGACCTTTTGATTAGTAAACCAACTTGTAAAGCACTAAACCTCCAGGGCTCTTTTAAATATAGGAAAATGCAGTTTAGGTTAAAATTTAGCATCTTAAAATTTGATTTCCCTTTGATCCATTTAAATTGTTCTAGCTTTTAATATTCTACTTTTTTCAGTTTTAATCTGTTTTACTTTGTTGTTGGTAGCTTTTATTTTTTAATGATCTGTACATGGAATATAGGACAAGTAAATCTATGGAGACAGTCATTGGATTAATGGCAGGGGAAGTTGAGAAATTAGGAGCTAATAATCTTGAAAACAATATTGAGAGAAATGTTCTAAATCTGATTTTCATGATTATCCAACTCTTTTGATGTGATTGAACTATTGAATTGTATGATACATGAATTTATGCAACAACAACAAAACTGTTGGAAGAGAAGTGCCTTGTGTGGGTTTGCATTTAAAATGGCCCAGTGACTGTCATCTTCCTGATATGATCTGCACAGAAAAGGGGTACTTCAGGACTTTTGAAGCTAGATCATTACAAGAGTGTGTCACCTACCTCGCCCTTTCTGAGTTGCTTGCTCGGGCCGCAGCCAGCCGCTGTGTTATGAGAATGTGAAGTAGCACTGGGAGGCATGTGAAAGAGAGTGAGTCCTCCTGCTGTCAGTCTGCTCCATGTGAGTGGCACCTGCTCTGGAAGCTGATTCGCCAGCCTCTGTCAAGGCTGACCTGCTACAGATGTGGCTTCCATTTAACACATTGTCATGAGAGCCTGAGCCAGGAGAATCCCTGCTAAACTCCTAAATTCATGACACACATAATATGCATGAGATAATGTTTCTTTTTTAATTGTAGTAAAAGTATATGCAGCAAAAAACCTTCAATTCCACATGTACAATCTAGTGATATTAAATGCTTCTTGTTGTGCATCATTGCTTGCTAGCCTTTTCCAAATTATTTGACCAACATTGATAGAAACTCACTCTCCCCTAAGCAAACGCTTCCCTTCCATTCTACCCGTTACCACTAAGAATATTTCATTTCTATAGTTTCCGATTTCATATAACAGACCGTACAGTATTTGTTTTTTGTGGTAAACTGGGTTTACCTCAGCACTTGTTTGTTTTAGGTTCACCTGTGTTTGTTTTGTTTCAGACTTACAAGTGGGGCCATTTTTGTTATGTAGCAAGAGATAACTAATACACAAATATATGCTGTAGTAATTACTCGGCCCTGTTTCTAAGGAAAGCTCTGTACACAGTGACTAACCAACATTTGCGTGGAGGGTGACTGATGGAAATTACACTGACTGTTGCTTTAGAATAAGATCAGATCTGAAGCCTTTTTAAAATTTTAATTTTATACAGCATGTGTCTAATGAAACCAGTATCACATGCTTGAATATGGATTTGGGCTAAAGCAGCTTCCCTATTAAACTCCAAATTCCTTTGTCTAGCAGAGTAAAGAACGGGAGGTTATTCACCTCTTTCTCTTTAAAGATCTAACTTCTAGCTGTAGGTGGTTTTGCTTCTCTTACTTCTTTTCACTATTTCTCCTGGCTTTGTCCTAATATCAGATATACTTTTTGTATTCTTTCAAACCCTGTCATCTTGCTTAAGAGGGAAAAGATTGAAATCCAATTGTGGTTTATTCCTGGTTCTCTCTGCAGGCATTTATAATTGACAATTGAATGCATCAGTTGCTTTAAATAGCCTGGCTGTTGTCCCTAAAAGGCACATGTTTTTGTCATGACAGAAATGAAGTGTGGAGGGGAGGGCAATTGATTGAGGCCAAGCTTATGAAGAGGTTCTCTGGAGTTAAGGAAAGTTGGGATACTTGCTATTTAGAACTTAGTAGTTGCCAGAGAGCCCTGAAAGATTATTTTCAGTACAGCCCCGATTCATCTTTCAAAGCATGGAGCAATATAATAACTGCCTCAACCCCCAATAATCGAATAACTGCTATTTTCAGTAAATGTTTGCTCTGTAAATACTCTGGGTGATGTTTCAAACATTTAATTTCAGGTAATCCCAGGGCTCAATGTTATTAACCATGAGGCCCAGCTTCCATTGTATGTACATCCAGTCCCTGAAAGACAAAGACAGACAGCAAACCTTTTTGAATTTTATTTCATGTTGGAAACTTTTCCTTTATCCTGGTAACCACACTGCGTCTTTAGCTGGTGATTTAAAATGGAGAGGCATTTTGGAAAGTGTAAGTTGCTTTATTTTAATGCTTTACACTTATGATACTCATTTTCGTGCAGATAATATAAGGCATCATTAAGATCAGCACCATTTTAATAGCTTGCAGTATTATATTGAGAAATGTTTAAGCTTCAGTAGTTTTTGACCATGAATTCACATTTTAAAAGAAAATATATTCAGAGTTAGCAAAACAGCAGGTGCAAAGGAAGTTCTAATGATCTCTTTTTCACTATTAGGATGAAAAATAGAATTGGTTGCAATTGATATTTTTTTATCTCCTGTACCTCCATTCTTAATGATAACCATAGGATCAAGTGATGCACATGAACAAGACAGTAGGAATATCAAATGATACAGCACCATTGGCATCATCCAGCAAAGAAAAATAGAACAGGAAAAGGGCATTTTGGTTATGTATCAGTGAAGAAACACAGCTATATGAGATTAGCATTTTGCAATGTACAGTGATATTAAACTCTGTTCAAGGTTTTCAAGAGTAGCATTGTTGACATTTTGAGCCTAATAATTCTTTAGGGTTTTTTTTTTTTCTTTTTAGGTGTGTTTACATGTGTGTTTGAGGTGGCGGATCTTGTACATCATTTGCTCATTTGGTGACACAGTTGACATTTTGGGCCTAATAATTCTTTAGTTTGTTTTTTTTCTTTTTTGGTGTGTTTACATGTGTGTTTGACGTGGGGGATCTGCTGTTTTGGTGACACATTGGTAAAGTGTTTAGCTACTAACTGAAAGGTAGGTGGTTTGAATTCACCAGCCACACAATGGGAGAAAGGTTTAACAGGTTGCTTCTTTAAGATTATAGCCTTGGTCTGGTCTAGCCGGATTTGTAAGGTAGAATTGGGAACATGATTGTGTGTGTGTGTGTAGGAAGCATTAAAGAACTAGAGGAAAGTTGTATGTTTCATCATTGCTAACCTGCAATTAGAACTGGAAACACAGGGAATCCAGGACAGATGATCCCTTCAGGACCAATGATGAGGGTGGCGATACCGGGAAGGTGGAGGGAAGGTTGGGTAGAGGGGGAACCAATTACAAGGATCTACATATATCCCCCCTCCCTGGGGGGCAGACAACAGAAAAGTGGGTGAGGGAAAATGTTGGACAGTGTAAGACATGACAAAACAATAATAATTTATAAATTATCAAGGGTTCATGACAGGGCGAGGGGTGGGGAGGGAGGGGAAATTGAGGAGCTGATACCAAGGGCTCAAGTAGAAAACAAATGTTTTTGAAAATGATGAAGACAACATGTGTACAAATGTGCTTGATACAATGGATGTGTGTTGGATTGTGATAAATTGTACAAGCCCCCAATAAAATGGAAAAGATTACAGCCTTGGATACACTGTAGGATAGTTATATGTGTCATATAGGGCCCCTGTGAATTGTAATTAATGCAAAAGTGATGGGCTTTTTTAATGGGTAAGGTCGGATGCATTGTTGATCTCCCTGGCTTCAACAAAGTAGATACCAGTCACATTTCCTAATCTTGACATTTAAATATGCCTTCAGGCATTTTCAATTATTTGGCTGGTGGTGGGGATGGGGCAAAACTGCCCCCCCATACAAAACCCACCACTCTCGATTACCATTTAAATGAAAACAGGAGACTCAGAGAAATATACTCTCTCTACCACTTAACATGAAAGCTATGCCAAGTAGCCCCTGTAGTGAAGTGGGCTAAGTATCAGACTGCTAACTGCAAAGTCAATGGTTCAAACCTACCATCAATCCAAGGTAAAGATTTACAGGCTCAAAGCCTGATGGGGAAGTTCTATTTGGCCCTATAGAGTTGATATCAACTCACTGGCAGTGAGTTGCATTTTGGAAGCTCTGCTCCTAATAATTCAAACACCAGCAGAATCACCGAGGGTGGACAGGTTTCAATGGAGTGTCCAGATTAAGATAGGCTAGGAAAATTCTGGTGATTTATTTAATAAAATTAGTGAAATTCTTATGGATCACAGTAGAATCTTGTTTGGTATAATTCTGGAAAAATGAGTTTCCTAGATTGGAAGTCACTGAACAGTAGTTGTAGCATTGTATTCAGTTTCCAAGTGAATCAGGACCACACCGAACCAGTTGAATAAGAATCTTTATTGGAGCCAGAGACCCAGAATCAGCTATCCCTCAACATCTCTCCAATCCCAAGGTTACTCAAACTCCGGTTTGGAAAGCAACAAATCACAAGTGGGTGGGGTGACTTTTTGAGTCTAATCACAACACCCATCCTGACGAGGGGGATGAACAACTAGGGAACTCCCAGTGGTATTTGTTATGGGTCTGTGCAGCAACTAGTCACAATTTTGAATCTGGTGGCTCTGGGTGGGGAAACAATGGAGAAAGCAGCAAGCTTAAGCAATGGAAAAATACAGAAGCCAGAGTCAGCAGGTTAGCAAATGAAACAGGTACTTCAGTAACAATGGACTGAAACATACCAATTGTAATAAAAGTGGTGTGGGAATGGATATTTAATTCTATTGTAAACCTAGTCAGGAACGGTTGGATGTACCACAATAGCGAATAACAGCGACCTCGATCCTTATAAAAAGATCTTCCACGAAAAGGCAGCAACATCAGACCAGGTAGAGGTAGAGACCTGCACAACTGGACCGGACCTTACAGAAGGGGTGGCCTGTGCTCTTCCTTCTATGAATGGGATTCTGAAACTCCAAGAGTGGTGTTGCTTCACTCGAAATCATGTCAGACAGTGTAAGACATGAAAAATAAGATAAATTAGCAAGGGTCCGGGAGGGAGGGAGGGTAGGGGGAGAAGGGAAAAATGAGCTGATACAAAGGGTGAAAGTAGAAAATGTTTTGAGAATGATGGCAACAAATATACAAATGTGCTTGACAACAATGGATGCATGTATGGATTGTGATAAGTTGTACGAGCCCCTAATAAAGTGATTTTAAGAAGAAATAAATCCACATTTTGGGTTTGTGTCAAGACTAAAAATGTTGTTTTGCTACTTGCATGCTGTTCTGTCTGAAGATAACTCTGAGTCAGCACACCTTTGCTTTAAATATGAATTTTCTAGAAAATGGTGATGTGTTGTCTTAACCTGTGAGAATGACAATGGTACTGCAGAATAAAATGCTACACCCACTCTAGGCATTTTTCTAATGGAGGAATCTAGATACTAGCCCTGCATTTTTCACATTATATAGCTCATTTAACAAAGAGCATAAACACCATCACTTTAACATGCAATATCTTCAATATGAGAGCTTGGTGTGTCAGTGATTAAGAGCTCAGCTGCTAGCCATGTGGTTGGTGATGGGAATCTACCAGCTACTTCAAGGGAGGAGGGTGTGGCGGTCACTTTTTTAAATCATTTCATTGGGGGCTCGTACAACTCACAATCCACACATACATCCATTGTGTCAAAACCATGTACATTTGTTGCCATCGTTATCAAAACATTTGCCTTCTACTTGAGCCCTTAATATCTGCTGCTCATTTTTCCCCTCCTCACTCCCCCACACCTCGTGAACCCTTCATCATTCATACATTGTCATATATTACACTGCCCTCTTTTCTGCTGTCCATCCCCCAGGGATGAGGCTATGTGTAGATTCTTGTAATCAGTTCCCCCTTTCTACCCCATATTCTCTCCACCCTCCAGGCATCGCCACTCTCACCACTGGTTCTGGAGGAGTCATCTTTCCTGGATTCCCTGTGTTTCCAGTTGCTATCTGTACCAATGTACATCCTCTGGTCTAGCCAGATTTGCAAGGTAGTATTGGGATCATGATAGTGGGGTGGGGGAGGGGGAGTACTTAAGAACTAGAGGAAAGTTATATGTTTCATCGTTGCTACCCTGCACCCTGCGTGGTTCATCTCCCCACAGCCCCTCAGCAAGGGGTGTCCGGTTGGCTATCTTTGGGCTTTGAGTCGCCACTCTGCACTCACCCACCTTTTCAATGATATGATTTTATGTTCCTTGATGCTTAATACCTGATCCCTTTGACAGCTTGTGGTCACACAGGGTGGTGTGTTTCTTCCATGTAGGCTTTGTTGCTTCTTAGCTATATGGCCACTTTTTTATCTTTGAGTCTTTAAGACCCCAGACGCTATATCTTTTGATAGCTGGACACCATCTGCTTTCTTCACCACTTTGGCTTATGCACATGTTTGGCTTCATTGATTGTGTCAGGGAGGTGGGCGCGCACTGATAAGGTTTTTAGCTTTTTGCTGTCTGATAACTGGTCCCTTCTGTATCTTGTGGTCAGACAGGCTCGTTTGCTTCTTCCATGTGGACTTTGATGCTTCTCAGCTAGATGGTCACTTGTTTATCTTCAAGCTTTTAAGACCCTAGATGCTATGTCTTTTAATAGCCGTGCACCATTAACTTTCTTCACCACATTTGGTTATGCACACATTTGTCTTCAGTGGTTGTGTCAGGAAGGTGATTGCCCACTGATACGGTTTTTAGCTCTTTGATGTCTAACAACTGGTCTCTTCTACACCTCGTGGTCAGCCAAGCTGGTGTGCATCTTCCATGTGGGCTTTGATGCTTCTCAGCTAGATAGCCTCTTGTTTATCTTCAACCTTTAAGACTCCAGACGCTACATCTTTTGGTAGCCGGGCACTGTCAGCTGTCTTCACCACATTTTATGCACACATTTTTCTTCAGCAATCATGGCAGGAAGATGTGCATCATGGAATGCCAATTTATTCGAACAAAGTGTTCTTGCATTGAGTAAGTACTTGAGTGGAGGCCCAATGTCCATCTGCTGCCTGAATACTAAACCTCTAAGTATATACGCATAGATCTGTTTCCCCACACTCATAGAAATATATTTACATATGTACATTCCAGTCTTTGGATCTCTATAAATACCCTTGGTCACCTAGTTCTTTCCTCTATTTCCTTTTATTTTCCTCTTGTCCCACTATCATGCTCACTCTTCATTTGGGTTTCAGTAATTTCTCTCAGTTACCTAGTCCTTGCTGACTCCCTACCAGGCAACTCACACCCTCCTTGCTACTGATTTTGGATCACTTATTGATCCCCTGTCCCTGGGTTGGTCAGCACTGCTAGCGAGCGAGACCCTCACCCAGACCACTCACTGAAACAGAGATGGAAACCACCTCCCTGCCTCCTCATCCCCCTCTCCCATGTCCCCCCCAGAACCATTGGTCCCGTTGTTTTCTCCTCCAGACTATTCATCCAGTCCATCTTATCTAGATAGATCCTTAGAGATAATAATATGCACCAAAAATCAAGTCATTGCAAGATAGGCGATGAGTGAGAACACAGTGATGAAAATAAAAAGGGAAACCAATTACCCATAGAATAAATTATTTAAAAGAAAAAAAATTTTTAAGAAAAACCTGTAAATAGATAAAAGTCTGATTTTTGATCTCTAGTTGTGTCCTTCAGTCAGATCCAATGGGGTACCATGCTCTGGGCCCAGAGCCGGTCCTTTGTGCTCCATCAGGGGGCTCCCTGCTCTACTCTCACTGTTGCTGTGTAGCACACTTTTAGTGTGTTGCCTCAGTGTCACAGGGTCAGTCTGGGCCAGTCGTGACCCTGAGTCTCCAGTGTTGTCCCCTTTAGGACCCTGGGCCATCAAAGGGACCATGTGTCTCCTAGTGGGATCAGTCATATTGTCCAAACTGTTCATTGGCTGTTCAGAGCGGGGACATCGTCCTTCAGGTTTACTGGGGCAGGTGTGCTCCATGTCTCATTTTTTCCTGCAGCATTTATTGAAGATGGCATCTGCTTCCCATTTAATATTTGGGGCTCTTATCAAAGATCAGTTGCATATATGCTGATTGATGTTTTTATTTCTAGGCCTTCAGCTCTTTTCCATTGGTCTGAATATCTTTCATTATGCCAGTACCACACTGTTTTGACTACTGTGGCCGTATAGTACGTGCTGAAATCAGGTAAAGCAAGCCCTCCCACTTTGTCCTTCTTCTTGAGGCGTTCTCTGCTAATTCTGGGCTTCTTCCCTCTCCATATGAAGTTGGTAATCTGTTTTTCCAATTCTTTGAAGAAGGATGATGGTATTTGTATCTGGATAGCATTGAACTTATATAGTGCTTTGGGCAGAACTGACATCTTTACTATATTCAGTCTGCCAATCCACCAGCATGGGATATTCCTCCATTTGTTGAGGGTCACACTTGATTTCTTGAAGTAGTGTTTTATAATTTTCCTCATACAAATCTTTTGTTTTTTTTAGTCAGGTATATCCCTTGGTATTTCAATTTGTGCTTGGCAATTGTAAAGGGTACAACCTTTTTAATCTTCTCTTCTATGGTCTTATCTGATGTGTAGGGCAGTCCAATAGATTTCTGTTTGTTGATTTTGTATCCTGCCATTCTGCCATATTCTGCTATTGCTTCCAACACTCCATTTATGGAGTTTAAGGGATCTTCAATATATAGAATCATATTATCTGTGAATAATGATAATTTGCCTCTTCCTTCCCAGCTGAATATCTTTAATATCTCTCCTTCATCTTATGTTGTTAGCTAGGACCTCCAATACGATGTTAAATAGGAGTAGGGAAAAGGGGCATCCTTGTCTGGTCCCCTTTTTCAGTGGAATTGGTTTCATCCTTTCTCCGTTAACTACCACATTAGCTGTTGGTTTTTCATATATGGCTTGTATAATATTCAGAAATTTTCCTTCTATTCCTATCTTCTTAAGTGTCTTAAACAGGAATGTGTGTGGGATGTTGTTGAATGTTTTTTCTGCATCTATTGATATTATCATGCGGTTCTTATTTCCCTGCCAATGCGGTGAATAATGCTGATGGTCTTTTGTATGTTGAACCATCCCTGCATCACTGGTATGAATCCCACTTGGTCGTGGTGAATTATTTTTTTAATGGGATTTTGTATTCTATTGGCCAGTATTTTGTTAAGGATTTTTGCATCGATGTTCATTATGGATATTGGTCTATAGTTTTCCATTCCTGTGGCATCTTTGCCCGCTTTAGATATCAAAGTTACACTAGCTCCATAGAAAGAGTTTGGGAGTTTTCTATCTTTTTTCTATGTTCTGGAAGATTTTGTTTAGGATTGGTGTCAGTTCTTCCCTGAATGCTTGGTAGAATTCTCCTGTGAAGCCATCTGGCCCAGGGGATTTTGTTGGTTAATAATCCTTTGATTACTTTGTCAATTTCTTCCTTTGCTATGGGTCTGTTGAGGTTGTTGACATCCATCTGGGATAGTCTAGGGAGGAATTGTGTTTCCAAATATTTGCCCATGTCTCCCAAATTGTTGAATTCCTTAGAATATAGACCTTCATAATACTGTATAATTATCCTTTTGATTTCAGTAGGGTCTGTGGTAACGTTCCCTGTTTCATGGCTCCTCCTTGCAAATGTCGTTTGTTCCTTCCTTTCTTTGATTAGGTTTGCCAGAGGTCTACCAATTCTGTTAATTCTTTCAAAGAACCAACTTTTAGTGGCATTAATTTTTTCCATGGTTTTCTTGTTTTCCTTCTCCTGTATCTGTGCTCTGATTTTGATTATATCTATCCCCTTGCTATGAGTAGGGTTGTTCTGTTGACTCTGCTCTAGTTGGTGTAAGTTTTGTGTCAGCATATCCTTCACGAGTCTCTTTTTTAATGTGTGAATTTATTGCTATCATCCTTCCTCTGATAAATGTCTTTGCTGTGTCCCACAGGTTTTGGTGTGTCATATTTTCATTCTCATTAGTTTCTAGAAACTTCCTGATTTCATCTCTGATCTGGGTCAATACCCACTCCTTGTGCAATAGGAAATTGTTCATCCTCCAATTTTTGACCCTTGTTTTCTTCACTGTCCTTCTGTTAATTTCCAGCTTTATGGCACAATGATCGGAGAGAGATGTCTGTATAATCTCTAAGTGATTGTATTTACTCAAGTTCGACTTGTGTCCCAGAATGTGGTCTATTTTTAAATATGTGCCATGTGAACTTGAAAAGAATGTGAATTCATTTGCATGTGGGTGGAAAGCTCTGAAAATATCAAGTCAAGTCGTCCAATTGTGCTATTTAGATCCGTAGCCTCCCTGTGGAGTTTCTTTCCTAATGATCAGTCTTTATCAGAGAGTGGTGTATTAAAGTCACCAACTATAATTGTTGAGCCTGTGATATCTTTTTTCATCTTTTGGAGTGTTTGATTCACGAATTTCGTAGGTCTCTTGTTAGGTGCATATGTTTATTATGCTCACAGGTTCTTGGTATATTGCTCCCTTGAGCATTATATAGTGCCCCTCCTTGTTTCTTGTTATGGCCTGTATCTTGAGGTCAATTTGGTCAGATATTAAGATCGCTACCCCTGCTTTTTTTGCATTACCATTTGCTTGGTATATTTTTCTCAATCCTTTAATTCTCAAACTGTTTTTGTCTGTAAGCTTCAGATGAGTCTCCTGGAGGCAGCAAATCGATGGGTTATGTTTCCCGAGCCTGTCTGTTAGACTCTGCCTTTTAGTGCATGAGTTCAGGCCATTAATATTCAGTGTTTTTATATCTATGTGGACTCTGTGATGTCATATTGTACCTTTTGTGATGGACGTTTTTCTATCTACCTGTCTTTTGAGCTTGTTTTGTGTGAGTGGATTATGTTTGCCTTCTTTCCACTATTGAGTGGATGCTGTCCTGGGGGCTGTTTCTTCTTTGTTGCCCTATGGGTGGAGTTGTTCTAGATGCTGGTCACTTATTTTCCCATGGTGGCTGTTGATCTTCTGCCCATTTTGGATCAGCAAGGATCTTTTGTAGGGTTGGGCTTGTTTTTATGTATTTTTTGAGGTTGTGCCTGTCTTGGAAGATTCTTACTTCTACGTCTATCTTAATAGTTAATTTGACGGTATTCTTGGGTTTGCGTTGTTTTTCCTTCAATTTTTGGAATATGTTACTTAATTCCCTCTTCTTCAACGTTTCCATTGATAGATCTGAACATACTCTTATTGGAGTACCTTTATACGTGACTGTTTGCTTTTCCCTAGCTGATTTTATGATCTCCTTTTCCTCATAGTTGGATAGTTTGACAATTATGTGTCTTGGTGACTTCTTGGAATTTAGTCTTGCTGGTGTTCTTTCAGCCTCTTTTATGGCATCTTGATTTTCATTTATTAAGCTGAGGAAGTTTTCCTCTAAGAATTCCCTTGCTATTGTTGTTGTTGACTTCTTTGTTGTGTCTTGTTCCGGTAGCTCAATTATTCTAATATTGTTTCTTTTCATAGCCTCTGACATGGCTCTCAAGTTTTCCTCAGTTTCTTTGATTGTCTTATTTGACTGTTTTTCCCGTTTGCTGAGGTCTGCTTGGTTGTCCCTCAGGTCACTGGTGAGATTCTCTGCCTCCTCAAGCCTATTCGCTTGGTCTATCTACCTGTCTTTTGAGCTTGTTTTGTGTGAGTGGATTATGTTTTCCTTCTTTCCACTATTGGAAAGCTCGGTCTGTCAATTTGTCCATGGATTCTGTTATGTCATCCCTTAACTCCTGTATTTCCCTTTGGTGCGTTGCCTTTATCTCCTCTATCATTTCATCTTTTTTTCTGAATTGCTTCCTTCATATCCTTTATGGCTTTAAGCAGCCTTGTGAAATTTTCTTTTTGTGGCAGGTCAATATCTGCTTCTTATATGCCCATTGTTACGTTCATGACTTCTTCCATCATTGTTTTGTTTTTCCTGCTTTTTCGTTGAAGCTGTTGGAACTGGTTGCTGCTTATGTGTTGTTTTAGAGGAACCTGGTGCCATCTTCCTGAGTCAAAGATACCTGGGCTCTCTCTTGGGGTATTTGTATGAGTCCTTCTATGAACTACCTGCCAGTAGCTGTTCTGAGGGGTCAGGCTATTGCTATGTCTTCCTGTGGTTTCACCCTTATCCTAGTCGATCAGAATTCTATTACTTGAAATGTGTGTTGGATATTCTTCTCATGTGACACTGGTCGGATCATTGTGGTCCCACGATGCCATTGCTTCGCTGGCCTATCTCTAAGTAGGCTTCACAGTTCTTGGGGCACCTCGGCTGTGCTGTGTTTTTCTCTGTAGCTATACAGCTGTGGAGGGCTTGCGGGTATGTCCTCCTAGGTGTAAATCTCTGTAGCTGGCAGGGGAATTACCATAGGCAGAAAGATTGCATTGGAGGTTGGGAGGGTGCTCCCGCAGTTGTGTGGAGCTCCACAAATGGTGGTCAGGTGTTTCCCCCAGACACTTGTAGGGGCCTCAGCAGTAAGGCTGGGAATGCCCCTACTTTTTTAAGGGGAGAACCCCCTGCTGCTTGGTTTGTGTGAGAGGACCAGCATGAATTCCCCAGCTGCTTGCCATGCCAATAAATGTGGTGGAGTCTCCCCCAGTTGGGACTTCAGAGTTGCCCTGTGCAGAGAGAAGTGGCCTGGAGGATGCTAGTGTCTTGTGGTAGGAAAGAGAGTAAAAGGAGAGGAAAAAGAGCGAAAGAGGAAGACACCCACTGGGGCAATAATGCCAAGCAAACTGACACCCACTCACCCACGTACACCTAAAGTGCACAGAATAAACAAAAAAGTACAAAAGGTGAAAAAAGTACAAAAAAGAGGGAAACGAAAACAACTAAAAGGAGAACTAAATCTGATGAGGCTGTGATAGAAAATAGAGAAGACCTTGAAGGAGAGGAGAAAAGAAGATAACATGTAAGAAGAGTGCAATGAAAGAAAAAAGAAAAGAAAAGGAAGGAGGAGAGAGTAATTTAAAAATAGCTAAAGAAATAGCTGACCCCGTGTTATGCTGTGAGTAGCACTGACTCGTCCTGTGTGCAGCACGGTCTTGAGGGTCTGGCTGCCCACTGGGAGGACAGGGTTGCCCTAGGCTGAGTGTAGGGGTCTTGGGAACCAGCAGTGTTATGTGCAAGGAATGAGAGGGAGCAGAGATTCATACAAGCTGAGAGAGAGGCAAAGATATCAAAGACAGAGAGAGAAAAGAAAGAAAAAAGGGAATAAAGATAAGGAAATAAGCCCAACTGAGTTTACTAAGGTTGGCTGTGATGGTAAAGAGGGAGGATAGAGGAAAGGATGAAATAAAGAATAAAGAGATAGCTGACCCCTAATTTCTTGGAAGTGGGGCCAGAGGGGTTTAGACCTTGCCCCCAAATTGTAGGTTGGTGTGCCCTTTTAATGCTGGGACCTAGTAGTGCTGGGCAGAATTGCCCTAGTTGACGAGATAGCCTTAGAGGTCTGACGGAGGTTTCCTCAGCAGCGCAGTATAGTGTAGGTGTTTGTCCCAGGTGCCTTGTGTGGTGTATGCACTCCCACAGAGGGCAGGCTGGAGTTCCTCCTGCTATTTGGGTTGATTTCCCTAAGCGGAGGGTAGTGGCCTGAAAGCCAGTAGTGGCATATGATAGGAGAGAGTGGGGGAAAGGGGAAAAAAAGAGGGATAAAGAAGAGAGAATACAACCCCAATACAAACCTGAGCTCGTTGAGACTGAGTGCAGTGGAAAAGTTAGAAAGGCTAGTGAATATAGAGCGAAGAAATAGAGTAGTAGGTAAGGAAATAATTGAAGCTTAATTGCCCGTCCATGAAGCTGGAGGAGTTCTAACTCTTTCTCCAGGTAGCGGTGTGGTGTACCCATTTGGTGTAGGGTTCCACAGACGCTGTGTGGGGTTGCTTCAAAAGCAAGCTCACACAGTGGCCAGGGGTCACTTGGGTGCTGGAGTTTGCTGGTGTACCTGCCTTGTGCTGTATATAGCACTGCAGGAGGGGCTGGTAGGGGGACACTGCGGTGTTCCCTCAGCCCTGTCTAGGGCCCCAAGACAGGCAGGGCCTCCCCAGCTATGTATAGAATCACTGAGAGGGAAGCTGAGCTTGTTGTCCTATCTAGTCTGCTGGTGCTTACTAGATCAGAGAATTTTATTTTTCCCCCTGGCCAGCTAGAATAAAATCAAATGACATTGTCTCTCACCATCACTAGGCCACAGCTCTGTTTAAAGATGACTATTGCTATAGCGGGTCTTTGTAATGCTAAAAGCCGCCAGGCCCAGTAGCTGAGTTCTGGCATTCCTTAGCTAGGTTGCTTCTTATGCTGATTTAGGTTAATGGCCTCCACCTATGTGCTCCTTGGAACTGAGCAACCAGATTGGGGGTTTGAATTTCAAACCAATAATATATATTTCACCCTTATTTTTTTTTGCTTGTGATGTGCTCCGTTTTGGATGCTGTCAGGCTGACCCCCAGAGGGGGATATCCAATTTATTATGGGGGTTATTTCCTTCTCTGCCAATTGGGAGTTGGTTTGCTCCCTGAACTCCCGACTTTCCACATATTTTCTCCCACATGGCGGTCACTTTTATAAGACTTACAGAGTTCAAAGCCCTGCAGGGAAACACTGCTTGGTCTTCTGTGAATTGAAATTGGCATGAGGGCAAAAATATATAAAATATATATAAAATCCAATTACATTGCATGAGTTTAAATCCTGAGTCTATCACTTAGGGTTTTAAAAAATATTTTTATTGATGTGTCTTATTCATTCCATTATATCTCTTCCCTTTCCATATAGTTTTGTTCAATCCCACTGGGTGGGGCTCTACATCATCAATACTATCAACACCCCTTCACCCTTTCCCCCTTTCCCCCTTCCTCACTTCCCATTCCCTCAATGAACCCTTACTCCTGTCTCTTTCTGAGGGATCAACTGTGTTGACTTCCATGTACCTAACAATTTTAAATACACAAGTGAGCATAGGCAAGTCTAACATGACCAATGAGGTATATCACTTATGGACCATAGCAGTAAGGGGAGGAAATATTAAAGAACTGGAAGATAGTTATGTGGTTTGTAAGTGCCACACCATACCCTGGATTTATCCTCTGTTCTGTGAGAACCTTCTGAGAGGAACTGTCCAATTGTCTTGCTGGTGGACTTGGGGTCTCTACTACATCCAGTCCTTTTCATATCAATATGGATATGAGTTTTTTGAACTTCGGATACCTCTTCCCATTGACACCTCATGATCACACAGGCTGGTGTGCCTCTTCCATGTGGACTTTGTTTCTTTACTGCTAGATGGCCGCTTGTTTAGCTCAAATCCTTTAAGACCCTGGGTGCTATAGTTTTTATAGCCAAGCTCCATCAGCTTTCTTCACATTTGCTTATGTACCTATTTTGCCTTCAGCGAGGTGGGTATTATACAGTGTCACATTATTAGAACCAAGTCTTTTCATACAGAGGTAAGATTTAAGTAGACGCCAACTGCTTCCTTGTTACATTTACATATATATATTTACACACACATCTATAAGCACACACATATATTGGATTTGTGTTTTTTTTAATTTTTCCTCCTACCCCACTATGTTTGTCTATTGTTTTTACTTTCAGTAATATCTCTCTGATACAGTTCAATTGATCAAACATGACCAGAAACACTACACCTTCCTCGCAGTTCATTTTAGAACTCTTACTATTCCCTGTACCTGTCATTGTTGGCTCCCTGCTCACCTCCCCACACTTCTCCCACCCTGTGCCCCCCTGGAACCCATTGTTCCAGCCACTGTGTCTGTAAGACTACCCATCCTACATTTCTTGTACAGATCAACACCAAGCACAACATCCTGTGTGATCATGAGGTGTCAAAGTGATCAGGTATCAGGAATCATCAGAACAAAAAAGAATCATATCATTATGAATGAGGGGGAGTTGTTAGATTGGGGAAGAGAACGCGAGCTCACCTTGGGCGCACGGAAGAATTACAACCAGTTGAGATGCAAACACAGCAAAAGGAGTTTTAATATTGGACTAACTCGAGCTAGGGCCTCCTTCCCTCCACTGCCCAGCGTAGCGGGATGTATCGTCCAGAAGGGAATCAGTCCCGAGTTCTTTGTTACCTGAGCTTTTATGGGGCCAGGGATGGGGGGGGGGGACAGTCCAGTGTTGCTGATCTTTAAATTTATTGGAGAAAACTTCTGGCATCAGCGTTGTCCAATGGTGGTTGACGAGTAGTTCTGCGCTTATTCTCTTGCTGGTCAATTGGGGGGGGTGGTCCCTGCTTCCTACTGGTCAGTCTGGGACAGGTGATGCCTTCTCTAACAGAATTACCTCAGTGTTCAGGAATCTGAAATTAGAGCTTAAGTCTGCCCCAGACTTTGGTTTTATAGAGCCTGTCATGGTGCTGGTGCTGGCAATTGTAAACTAGGGCCCCACAGAGTGTGGAGTGGAGACCCATAGCCCATCTGTAGGCAATTGGACATCCCCTTATGGAATGGTCTCGGGGAAGAGATGAGCCAGTTAGGGTGCAGTGTAGCAATGATGAAACATACAACATTCCTCTAATTCCTAAATGCTTTCTCTCCCCCACCCCTCACCTACTTTCATGGTCCCAATTCTACCTTACAAATCTGGCTAGACCAGAGGATGTACACTGGTACAGATAGGAACTGGAAACACAGAAAATCCAGGGCAGAAGATCCCTTCAGGACCAGTGGTGAGAGTGGTGATATTGGGAAAGTGGAGGGAGGGTGGGGAGGAAAGGGGGAACTGATTATAAGGATCTACACATAACCTCCTCCCTGGGGGACGAACAACAGAAAAGTGGGTAAAGGGAGATGTTGGACAATGTAAGATATGACAAAATAATTTATGGATTATCAAATTTTCTTAAAGGAGGAAGCATGGAAGGAGGGGAAAAATGAAGAGCCGATGCCAGGGGCTTAGGTAGAGAGCAAATGTTTTGAGATTGATGAGGGCAATGAATGTACAAATGTGCTTTACACGATTGATGTATATATGAATTTTGATAAGAGTTGTATGAGCCCCTAATTAAATGATTTAAAAATATATAAGCCAAAAACTTGTATATATTGAGAAATAATATTCTCACATTTTAATATTTTTAATAACGGTTTCTATCATTTTATAGCAATACTTTTTGACTCAACAAAATATTGTAGTTTGTGAGATCAGACATAACACTGATTTGAACCTTCAATATATCCCTTTGCTTTCATTTTATCATACTACACATGCATATGCATTGACATCTTACTGCCCCTCCCCCTTTAAAAAATCATTTTATTGGGGGCTCATACAACTCTTATCACAACCCATAACCCCATCCATTTTGTGTCAAGCACATTTATACATTTGTTGCCATCATCATTCTCAAAACATTTGCTTTCTACTTGAGCCCTTGGTATCAGCTCTTCAGTTTTCTCCTCCCTCCCCGCCACCCCCTCCTTCGTGAACCTTTAATTACTTATAAATTATTTTGTCATATCTTACACCATTCGACGTTTCTGTTCACCCACATTTCTGTTGTCCATCTCCCAGGAAAGAAGTTATGTGTAGATCCTTATAATCAGTTTCCCCTTTCCACCCTACCCTCTCTCCACCCTCCCTGTACCACCACTCTAATCCCTGGTCCTGAAGGGATCATCTGTCCTGGATTCCCTGTGTTTCCAGTTCCTATCTGTACCAATGCACATCCTCTGGTCTAGCCATATTTGTAAGGTAGAATTGGGATCATGATAGTGGGGGGAGGACGCATTTAAGAATTAGAGGAAAGTTGTATGTTTAATCGTTGCTACCATGTACCCTAACCCTTTTTGTGCGATAGTTTCCTGGACATTTCTAAAAAGTTTTTCTCAATCCTAGCCACATGATTACCCTCCATATTAACTCATACACCTTTATTATTTACTTAGTCTTTTGGCTTTGTGTTTTACAAAGAATTAGAATTAAAAAAAATCACTTTTGCCATGAGTCAGAATTGACTCGATGGCACTCTATAGGGCAAGGTTGAACTTCCTCTGTGACTGTAACCCTGCTTCTCCTGAGGAGTGCCTAGTGTTTATGAACTATAGACAGCAGCCTGACTAATAATCATGACACTACCAGGATTCTCCTAAAAAGACTCTCAGATTTCTGTGCACACACATTTATCTCATTTGGAAACAATTGAATCCAATAATGGGGTCAATGCATTAAGAATACATTCTTAAGCAACAAGATTTAATGAAGATTCAAAATAATTCAAAAAGGGAAACCTCTGATCTAAAATGAAATTAAATGCTATATGATGGTGTTGAGACAAAGGCATATTTGAGGTAAAATCAAGAACAAAAGATATGGCGCGCTGCTTGGAGTGGCAGTATCAGGGAAGGTGCTTGGGTAGCAATTCGAAGTGGGGGCTCTGCGGTGATTGGAAATAGGAATATAATCTATATGGAATGGTTAGTTTAAATATATGATTAAGGGAGATTCTGCAGGGGGTCATAAGGTACTGTAATCTCAAAATATTTCCCTAGAGCTGCTAGGGGAATTTCTGATAAAGGTCTTCTGTGAATACCCTCCCTTCAGCTGTATCTTTTGTTTAATCACCAAGAACAATGGAGTCCCTGTTATGGATTTAAATCGGTGCAGGTTTGATGGTTTGCTTGGAAATAATCAATAGCTAAATTGGGTTGGGACTGAGACCTGAGCTGATCACTCTGACATGGGTTAATTGCTTCCATTTTAGTAAACTCAGTTCTTTAGGATTACAACAGTTTAAAGTAGTAAAAGTTACAGGAGAGTTGGTGTTAATTTAGTGCAAATACAAGACAAGTTAGCACAGGCCTGTGGGTGAATGTGAAAAATGCTCATTTAGACCTGTTCTTTTTGTGTTTCATTCTGCAAATGACTTTTATATACAGACTCTATTCCTCTCCATGATGAGACTCAACAAATATATCGTCCTAACCAATTCAATGGCTTTGCCCATCGTGGGTCTCAGAACTATTAATAAAATATAATAAAGGGTTCCAACCTGCACTGTACTTGGAAGAGTGATGGACATGCCATGCTTTCCTTGTGAACATTTTGAAATGAAAAATTAAGAGATGAGAGAGAGGCACAGAACTGATACTGTAGAATCATTTTAAAAATTGCCTGATATTCTGGCTCTTTGATAATGATAAAAATCTAATTCTGTCAATTATATATAATCTCTTGGTACTGCACATACACAGGCATCAAGGCTGCCTTGATATTGGACTTTATTGGTCACCTGAGAGTTCTTGGCTTTTGATTATGGTACAAAATACAGAACCAATGTTTTAACTTTGTTTTCTTAGCAAGTCATAAAAATTCCTTGACACTTCCTATGTTAAAGATGTTAAAGTACCATACTGCATTTATATGTGCAAGAAGGAGTAATACATTATTTAATATTGTTTTAATTAAAAGGAAACATATACACACTGTGATATTAGAATGAACAACATTTGGCTCCTGCTGTTCACTAAGCAAAGGGCCATGATTCTCTGCATCATACATAGCAAATCCTCATTGTTTGTCATCGGGTTGCTCATTGTCCTGATAATTCCTCAGGCAGAAATACATTAAGCTGTGCCTCTCTTTAACAGAAACAGAATGAAATCGAGTGAGTACTATATTTAAAGTTAAGAGTCTAACTCACCTATTGCCTACATGACCTTGGGTAAGGTGCCCTTTTTGGTTTTGTTTTTTAAGTCTAAAATAAAAAAACCATCTACCCTGCTTGCCCCTCAGAGAGTCTGGTGAAGAATAGAGGAAATGACATATGTGGTCTCATATGAACAGAGGAGATGACATTGTAAAATGTGAGTCATGACACAAAGGTAAAATATGATTGAAAGGATGTGGACATGCAAGCCATGTCATCAGGGTTCAAACACGTGTGAGCTTATGGACTGATAGGTAGGGCAACCTCCCAGGAGCTACTTGGATGAGAGACCTGCTAGACAAAAAAAATAGTAAGACAAGGTTGGATCAGGCTTGACACTCACCCAGGTTTTTTAAGAAGCATTAGTCATTTGAGAAAACGAATGACCACGAGACCAGTGCTGATAGCTGTCATTATGGCAAGCCTTTTAGACCTCATAAAAGAGTCCCGTGGAAGAGTTGATGGGAGCTTTATGGAAAAGCAAGTAGAACCTATAAAATATTAGAGTAGAAGCAACAGCTATGGGAGACCACGTTTCCAGGGTGAGTGCTGTAAGTGGGAGGTCATTCTTCTCACACCATAACAGAACATCACTCAGCTTCGGCAACTTTGATGTTCCAATCCATCACTGAGATGGCAGTACTTGGCACTGCAGCCATTTCAAGGCAATGACTACAAAGTTTTTGAGCATCTATGTCAGGTGTAAGTAGCCAGCAAATTATCAGATAAAGTACAGTTCTCTATTAGTAAGGTGATTCTTTGCCCAATGACTTGTGCATACGTATGAGAACCTGGACACCCACGTTTGAGAGCTAACTATGGCAATGTCTCTGCTATATAAACTTTTTCTTTCCTGAGCTTCCTGTGGCCTATTATCTAGGGTAAAGGAAATCTAAGCTTGGACAATAAAATTGCTTTTACATTAAGTTAAAATAGAGATAGTCATAAACAAAAAAGGTGCATTATCAAGAGCCCAGGGAACCAGGGATCTGAATTTACCTGGGTATATTTGGATCTTGCTCTTAATAAGGCTTGTTTATCCACGTATTCTTTTGATTCTCTAGATAATGCTGGCATTCTTTAGGCACCCTGGTATTACAGTGGTTAAAGCCCTCAGTTGCAAAGCAGAAAGATGGTGGTTCAAACCCATCAGCCGCTGCTATAGAAATTACAGGTTATGAATAAAGCATCCCTACTGTGCTTTATCTGGTTGCCATTAGTCTGAGCCAATTTGAGAGCACACAACAGTAACATTCTTTCACCAAATTCTATTAGATTATTTCCTTCCCCAAGGAACACCGTGGAAAAGCTTTGGACAGGACAACATCTAAATGAGAATGGTTGTGCTTTCTAGGAGCAGAGATCTATTGGGATAAGACAATCCAAGAAAACATTTCCTTCACCTGCATTACTTCGATATTATTAACTTATGTTGCATTACTATATAATTTTATCCATTAAAATCAATAATATAGAATGGGTTTACTAAAAACGGGTGGCAAATAATGACTAAATTGTATGGATTACACATTTTCATCAAAGCTTTGCCCATCAGATGAGACCCCAAATTCTGATCATTTGGTGAATTGCATATTGATGTGAAAATCAGACCTTTTTTTCATACAAATGTCAAAACATCTTTGGAATGCAAAACAAAACATTGTAATATATAAGGGTTCTTTCTGTTCAAGGTCAATATCAATCAGCACTACCATAAGGCTTCCAGCAAAGCCATCTCCGGCATAGATGGCATGCCCTCGTGAAGACAGAACGCCTGCAGTCTCTGCAGCTAGCAGTGCCCCTGGAGGTTGCAGTTGGGTATTCCACAATTGAAACGAGGACAAAAGAAGACAAAGATGGAAAAGATTTTGAAACAATGTGCTATGAAAAATGAGAGCATACACTAAGAGTTAGCCATGTGAGAAATGCAAATTAAAACTAGGAGATACCACCTAACACCCTCAAAGATAGCCCAATTAAAAAAGTCAAGCTATCAAGTGTTGGTAGTGGGGAAATAGAAACTCCTCCACTGCTGGTGGACCTGTAGGTATGTACAGCCACTATGGAAATCGATTTGGTGGGATCTAAAACATGGAAATAGAGCTACCATAGGAGCCAGCAATCCCCCTACTGGGCATATACCCTGAAGAGGCAAGAAACAAATGGCCAGACATGGGTGCTCCAGTGTTCATTGTGGCACAGTTCACAATTGCAAGGATTAGAAACAACCCAAATTTCCATCAACAGAAGAATGGATCAGAAAACTCATACATACAATGGAGTACTAGGTGTGTCTAAAATGCAATGATGAATGTGTGAAGCACATTGCTGCACTATAAAAACTGGAGGAAATCATAAGTGAAGTAAGTCAAGCACAAAGGACAAGTACAACAAAAGTTCTCTGAGTTAAGCTTAAAAACAAAAAAACAAGGCATAGGGGCAAAGCTACTATATACATACATCCCTGGGGGTGAAGTCCCACAATGATGGCTGGGGCCAAACCCAATCCAGATATGCATAAGGTAGCCAACTAAAGAGGGAAAGAAAAAGACATTGGTAGCAGGGGATCAGGACAATCAGGGCTGGGGCTGGGGGTGGGGGTGGGAGTGGGAGTGTTTGTTTTTTTTTGTATCTCCACAGGGGAGGGAGTGAGAGACCAGGCTTCATCCAATGAGCCAAAATATCAATACAACATACCAGCATGTACCAGGGAAACAATAGGTCTGTGGGACTGCCCCCAATTTCAACTATGTGGACACCCCTTTCCGCCCCTCAGAAGGATGCACTTCAGAGGACAGCACTGGGACTAAAGCTTGGGGAGAGGTGTGTATGTTGGAGTAGAGCGCACTGGAGAAACGCAAGGGATGGACAGCCTGGACCACCAAGCCCCGAGGATGATGTTCCTGCTTGGAGCAGACAACGCACGGGAGGATCATAGGGCTGGCCCCACCATGGGACTTGGTATCCCTCACTGAACCACGGCGCTGTGGGGGACAGCACTGGAGACACAGTGGGGGAATAGTGCACGGTCTGGCCCGATCACACTTGGGCGAGGCACTGAAGGCATGCCGCAGAGCAGCAGGGAGAGGAGAGTGATGAAACCCCTAGGGATTACCAAAAACAGACTTGGGAGACTTTGTGGCACCCCATCAAACTCGACTGGAAAGCACCCATGAAGGCCAGAAGACTTTGAACTACTTACAAGTTTTTCCTTTTTTGTCAGTGGTTTTCTTTTTTGTCATTGTTACTTTGTTCTTGCTTTCTACTGTTATTGTTTTGTTGGTTTTGACTTCCTTTGTTGGTTTATTTGAATTTGCCTGGTTTTTGCACTTTTTAATTTATATGCATGTCTATCTAGATAGGTGGGATAAATAATTTGGAGATGAAAATAATGGGACCAGGGGGATACAGGAGAAGGGGAGGTGGGAGAATGAAGTGGGGGTGGGGGAACAACCGAGGGATAAGGGAACAACAAGTGAACTAAAATTAATGGAAGGAAGGTCATAGGATGCCTAGTGGAGCTTAATCAAGGGCACTATAGCAGCGAGGAATTACTAAACCCAAATGAAGGCTGAACATGATGGTGGGACAAGAGGGAAGTAAAAAAGGAAATAGAGGAAAGAACCATGAGGCAAAAGACATTTATAGAGGCTTAAATATAAGCACATACATATGTAAATACATTTATAAATATACACACACATATATATAATGAGGGGAATAGAACTATGTACTCCTATCTATAAATTAAGAATTAAGTTTACGATCGACTGAAGGTTCATGCTGAGGTCAGATCCCTCTGCCCCACTTTCCCTGAGTCGTGCCCTTCTGAGATGAGTACTGCCCAAGACCCTACCACTGCTCGTATGGCTGCCACCCACGTAAACCTGGGGGGCCGGATCTGTCCCGGTGGGAGCGGCGAGTCTCTCCTTTCCCGCCAGCACCAGGAGCTACATGCCTTCCTCCGTCTTCTGGAGGACAATTTTCTCCAGCAGTTCCTCTCCCAAGACCCCTGTGTCCAGGTCTCAGATAAGTACCTCCTGTCCAAGGTATTGGTTTATTTCCGGCGTGCCCACCTGCAGCTCAGCGAGTACACCCAGAGCAACTTCTTCCTGTCACTGTATCTTGCCATTGACCTGGAGGAGGACCCAAAGAGTGAGATTTTCCCTTGGGCGCTCAGCGAAGACTGTCGCCCTTGGGTGGCTGACTTCCTGCGCCAGAGGAACAAACTGTGGGCCCGGATGGATTTCCGCGCAGTCGTCAGCCGCCAGTGCTGCGAGGAGGTCGTGGCGAAGGTGCTGTCCCACTGGGCCTGGGCTCGGGAGCGTCATCCCCACGGACGTGCTCAGAGGAGCTGCCCAGAGACCGGAGTCTCCCTGCCTCTGGGTCCTGGGCTTTCTCCACCCCAGTGTTCTCTCTGTGGCCAGCCCCCACGCTGCCGCCATTACCACGCCCAATTCTTATCTGAGTGCCCCTCTCCAGCCCCTGGGGGGGGGGGTACCGCCCTGCCATGCAGGCTTGTCTCACTGTGGCCGCAGCCTGGTATCACAGCCTTAGACCTCCGTTTCCCCTCCACCACCACCATCACTCATGGATGCAGAGACCCGCACAGGGTGGGTGGACTCCAGCGAGGAGGACAGCCCATCAGAGAGACCCTGGACCCGATTGAAAACACAACACAATGACAAAAATGATGTCAAGCTAGATGTGCCTACAGAGCCAAGTCTGCTTTAGAAGAAAACTTGGTCCCCACTCCTGCCTGCGATAAAATATAATGTCATAGCATATAATACATTTCCTTCCCCCCAAGAGACAATGGGGACACAGAAAAAAAATTAAGTTTGCAGAAGTACATCGGGCCTCAACTCAAGTACTCCCTTAACACAAGAACACTTTGTTCTAATAGTCCAACATTCTGTGATGCTCACATTCCTGACACGATTGCTGAAGACAAAATGGGTGCATAAGCAAATGTGAAGAAAGCTGATGGTGTACGGCTATCCAAATATACAGGGGTCTTAAAGGCTTGAAGATAAATAAGTAGCCATGTAGCTCAGAAGCAACAAATCCCACATGGAAGAAACACACCAGCCTGTGTGATCATGAGGTGTTGATGGGATCCGGTACCAGGCATCTAAGACCCAGAATAGAACCATACTCAGAATTGGGGGAGGGGGGTATGGAGTGGGGACCCCATGCCCATCTATAGGCAATTGGGCATCCCCTCACAGAGGAGTCACAGGGAAGAAATGAGCCAGTCAGGGTGCATTATTGCACCGATGAAACAACTTTCTTCTAGCTCTTTGGTGTTTCCTCCCCCCGCACTATCATGACCTCAATTCTACCTTATAAGTTGGATTAGACCAGAGCATGCACACTGCTACAGATAAGAGCCCCGAAACATGGGGAATCCAGGATAGAAACACCCCTCAGGTCCAACAATAAGAGTAGACATACCAGGAGGGTTAGGGGAGGCTGGGGGGGGAGAAAGGGGAAATGATTCACAAGGATCAAACAAGAACCCCCTCCTAAGGGAACAAATGTAGAAAAGTGGGTGAGGGGTGACAGAGTAGGATATAAGCTATGGAAAATATAATCTATAACATCCAGGGTTCGCGAGGGAGTGCGGGTGGGGGAGGGAAAGGGAAGAAATGCGGAGCGGATACCGGGATCCAGTGGGAAGAGAATGCTTTGAAAATGATGGCAGGATATGTGCAAATGTACTTGATACATTGGAGGAATGTGTGGACTGGGATAAGAGCTGTGAGAGCCCCCACTAAAAGTATTAAAGTTATTTAACCAAGAGAACAAGATATTCTAATGACATTTGATGGTAGATATCCAGCATTGTAAGACAGCGACGATGAGGAAAGTAGCCCTGGTCATTACACTCAGCAGAGAATTAAAAGCAGCTTGAAGCCACCCGGTGCTCCTTAGAATGATGTCATGGCTGCTTCCACAAAGTTCCATCATCTCCTGCCCCTCACAATATACCCGAATCAGCTTGCCCGCAAGGCCTTTGGCTTTATGATGCAGAGGAAGACACACACACTTTTCCCCCACACAATAAGTAGTGTTTTAAATTTCTTTCTCTCTCTCTCTCTCTCTCTCTCTCTCTCTCTCTCTCTCTCTCTCTCTCTCTCTCTCTCTCTCTCTCTCTCTCTCTCTCTCTCTCTCTCTCTCACTCACTCACTCTCACTCACACACACACTCTCACCTCTTCTCATTGCTGTGTGTATTGTTACCGTCCTTGAGAGCTGTGTGAAAGACCGTGGACACTTTTGCTTCCTGGTTGCATACTGTCATGGCTGGAGAGGGACTGCCCGCCGCTCCACACCTCCTGCCCTGTTTGTAATTAGATGGCAACATCAGACTGGAGTGCGGGCACTGGAGCAGTCACTAAGGGAAAGGACGGGGAGCTGCTGAGAGGCACCGTGAATTTTAAAAGTACACACACACCTGATGTGCACTTACACACTCACACATCTCCTATGAACCGCTGTGGATTCTGTACCCCTTCTTGGTAGCGGGAATGGAGCAGGGCTCTGCAGCAATCTCGGAAACCCC
The DNA here is from genome assembly GCF_050624435.1 of Tenrec ecaudatus. Classification (NCBI taxonomy): domain Eukaryota; kingdom Metazoa; phylum Chordata; class Mammalia; order Afrosoricida; family Tenrecidae; genus Tenrec; species Tenrec ecaudatus. The sequence continues at coordinate 124,289,005 of NC_134534.1, read as the reverse complement.
TGCTCATGAATGTGAACCTAGACCAGCCTGGGCCAAACCTGCATAGGGGAAGACTGGACCTTCATCTTGTTAAACCACCCTGCCGTGTTATGTAGTGAAAACTACACTTCTATGGAACTTGAATATTATACATGCTGAAGTCTGTTACGAAGTTAAAGGTCATTAAAAAAAAATAGCCGCCACCAGCTCATGGCTCCCTTACCTGTGTCTGAGTGTAACTGTGATGAACAAGGTTTTCTTGTTGCTTCACAGGGTTTTCTTGTTGTTGCTTCACAGGGTTTTCAATGGATGATTGCTTGGAATTATAATTGCAGCTCTTTTCTTCCGAGTCCGGTGGGTGGACTCCAACTTCTAGCCTAGGCATGAATTACTTGCACCACCCAGGGACTTGGTTAATCTTTTAATCTAGCTCAGGGTTGGCAAATTGCAGCTCTTGAGTCATATGTAGCTCTTTTGGTACATACATGCAACTCTGAAGTAAAAATTTTAAAATTAAAGGATAATCAGATAATGGTGATTTCATTTAATTATAAACATATATGTATGGCTTTCAGGCAATTTTAAAATTGTGAGGTGCAGGATTGCCTCTTCCAGCTCAAAAGTTTGCTGACCCTTGATCCAGATTAATTCATTCAACATACTCAGAAAGGGAAAATACTAACAGATACGTGCACAGTCCCAAAGGTAGTCAGCTACGAAGTGGAGCAACCAAACGTGTGTGCAGGTAATGTCTGTTTGATGTTCCCCCTTTTCCTTTTGCACCACACTGGCAACCAGCAGACAAGGCCTGGTGGTACAGTAGTTTATATGTAAGGATGCTTCCTCCAGAGCCTGTCGTTCAAGATCCCGGACACTTCGAGGCAGAAAGATGAAGCTGTCTGCTCTCATAGTGATCAGTTGCTATGAGTTGTAATTGACTCGATGGCAGTGAGCTGAGCCTTCCACTAGAACTAAAGTCTTTCACACAAAGGAAAGAAGCAGAGATGATAATTCAATAGCGTACTCTTGGACAGGTCTGTCCCTGCATTTCTCCCCAAAACAGTGTGCGTGCCACCTGAGGAGGTATTCAAACTGGACCATGAGAAAGATACTGGAACACTGGATGAGTGTGAGACCTACAAAACTCCATCTTTCTTACAAGCTGAGAACCCATGATTCAGTGCACAGTTGGTGCACTCAACTGATATTTATTGCACAAACACAGTGTTCAGAGAAGCAATTTGGGAGCCCGGTGCTCTCCTTAACAAGGTATAATAGGAATGGTAGGAAATGAGCCAGAAAACAAAACTAAATAAAACTTTAGTGCATTCCAACAAATTTATCATTTGAAATAATGTGTAAGATGGAAACTTGCAGAGAATTCGATTACAAACATAAATCATTTGAATGAATAAGTTATCTAGTTATTTGCTGATTTTAGAACAGCTTATAAAACATGAGCACCCATGCTTCTGACTCTGGGCTATGGGATGTTGCCCATACCCAGGGGCTCATGAGCAGATAGCTAAAATATCAGTGCAGGTGTTGATAGGGATAAGATTCATAAAGAATTGAGAGCTATGAGAGGAGGAGGATCACCTCAAATTTAAGTGGCTTGACCATTAAAATGACAATAACCTCATAAAGCATATAGGTTGAGTTTGAACGGGGAACATAGCGAATTTATTTGTGGATCCAATGTCCCCTACTCCAGGTGAAGCCAAATATGGGGCCCATTTAGCATGTTCCCTTGGTGTCTCAAGGGGAGAACAAACAAAAGAGGAAACAGAAGATGCTGAGGGACGTATGAAGTAGATTTGGTTCAAAACCCACGTGACTCTCCTCTCTTTTATATTTGACTATGACTAGCATTTGCTTATTTATCACCCAATAAAACAAAACCAAAAGTAAACCCACTGCCTTTGAATTAATTCTGACGCATAGTAACCCTACTCCTTAGGTGTTCTGAGACTGTACATCATTATGCGGGCAGATGACCTCAGCTTTCTCCCGTGGAACCACTAGTGGCTTTGAACCTCTGATTTTGTGGTTAACAGCTTAACATCTACCTAACAGTGTCGCCAAGGTTCCTTTGCTCCGAATAAAGGAATAATCAAACAGTAATGCATTAAGGTGTTTGTTTATAGCGCATACAATTCTGTAGAACTGTATCCCTTCAACAAACACTTTCTAAAGCACTGCTCAGTATTGTATCTGCTGCAGCCTTTGCAGTGATTGAGGAGCCATGGAGTCGGTTCCAACCCCTAGTGACCGTGTGCACAGCACAATGAAACGCTGGGTGGCCCTATGCCATCATTGCAACTGTGCCTATGAGCAGTCCCTTGTCACAGACAGTGTGTCAGTCCTCTTGTTGAGGGATTGCTTCTTTGTCTCAGGCCCTCCACTTGACCAAGCATGATCTTCTTCTCCAGGGACAGGTCTCCACGAACAGTGTGTCCATTTCCAAAGCATGTAAGGGGAAGTCTTGTCATCTTTGCCTTTAAGGAGCACTTGGATCGTACTTGTTCCAAGACAGGATCCCCCTCCCCCACCTTTTTAGCAGTCCATGGTACTTTCAATATGCCCAGACGTGGGTGGTGGGTGTTTTAGAAAGATTTCCAGGAATGTCTTACTGAGAATGAAAATGTTGTATTTGATTATTAGGGAAGGGAAGGATGGACTAAAAATGAGGGAGCTCATACCACGTAGATAGACTCAATGCCAAGGTCCCAAGTTATGCCTTTCATTAGGAACAGAAGGAAGTTGGCACAAAGGACTAGGGAATGCCTTTAAAACGTTAACAGGAGACAGAGCAAGTAGCACCTCTGCAGTCGGAGTAACATATTAGTTTGGTTGATAGTTCTTAGGCAGAGAACTATCACATCCTTAATGTTTATCACTTCAGATATTCTGTAGGGATATATTTGACAAAGATAGAAATAGGGATTTAAATTGGATTATTGCAATAATCTAGGCATAGTACCTTGAACCAGAACAGTGAGTGTAGGAGCCGAGAGTGGGGTGGATTCTGAATAAGCATCCCTTAAAATCAGTACTGAGAGGAATGGCTCACTGCCTGGCTACGTGTGCAGGTAAAAGAGAAAAGGAAGATATCGAGTCTGAGAGCCAACATCAGACAGAAGACACGATTGAGAAAGGAAAGCCTGCAGGACAAGTGTGGTAAAGAGATTGTCAAGTTGAAATCACGTTTAGGCATTGAGTGAGAGTGAAAAGAAGGTAGCGGGGAGCCCAGCGCCAATTTCAAGGAAGAGGTTGTGAGAGAGATAGAAAGTTAGGAGATAAACCTAGAGAGGTGGACACCTACATCCACGATGGCAGAGAGAACTATCTGAAGGTGGTGACAGAAAACAGAAAAGGTGCTGTGCTGAATTCTGCATGTATATGGCATGTCCAATTTGTGCAATAAAGAGGAATCATCCAAAGGGATGAGGACGTGACTGACTGGCAAATCCTGTGGAGAGTTGGCTAACAGGACGACTTGAAGTGGCCTTTGATTTAGTAACAGCACCACCATTGGTGACACGCAGACGGTCAGCTCAGGTGGAGTAATGAGGGTTGGCTATAACATGAGTAGAGAGAAAAAATACAGGCACGGAGAAATTCTTTCAAAGGAAGAAGATAAATTAGATGATAATATAGTGGAGAGTGGGATCAAGGTAAATTAAAATAATGTAAGATAAATGACAAAATATTTCTATGTTGGTAGAAATTAAACGGTAGAAATGATTTAAATTCCTTTTAAAATGAGGTGAAATAATTGTGGGGGCAATTCAAAGAAGCACGAAAGAAGGGGGAATCTAATGCATAAACAGAATAGAAATAGAAATATGATTCATATTTATAAAATAGAAGACAATGGGATGGATCAGCCCTGTGGCTGCAACAAAGGGCTCAAACATATCCGTGGTTGTGAGGAAGCACAGCTCTGCACAGCGTTTCCCTCTGTGTCATACGGTCACATCTCGCTTGACAGCATCTATCAACGATAACAACACAAGGGGAGGGATAGATGTTGGCAGAATATGAACTCTCCATTTTAACCAATAACATTACCTAAGAAAACAAATAACCAAACCCACGGTCACTGGGTCAGTTCTGACTCAGTGATACTAAATAGAGTTTCTGTGGCTGTCATATTTTCAGGAGAAGAAAGCCTTCAGAGTTCGCCCATGGAGCCCCACTGAGTTTGATCCTGACAGTGCGCGCCAGCAAGTGGAGTCTGCCTCGCAATGATCCGAGGAGAAGATAGAACTGCACAGTGGGTTTCCGAGGCAGTTACTGAAAGCCTCGGCGTGCTCCCTCAATACTGGCTGCTGGTTTCAAACTGATGACCTTGTGGTTAGCAGCCCAATGTGCAATCCACTACTCTACTAGGGCTCCTTCTTATCCATAGACAAAGTAAATGTATGAACCAATTCCTGGAAGCTGGTCAGATAAAATAGTTGTTGCCCCTAAAACTTGTGTTGTGATTGCTTCACATTTTTAAGGTAAAGTAGACATCATGACCAACATTTGAGAACGATGATAGTACATGTAACAGAGGATTGAAAGAGAAAGAAAGTGTTTATAATTATCATTGAGACCTTACTATTCAACACACTGACAACACTGGCATTTTCTAGGAGCTTAATTGAAGTTCAAGTTACATTGCACACCTATTAAGTCAGAATATACATTCTGAAAAATTCCCCAGGTGATATATATATATCTACCTGTGAAGATAAGTCAGAAATCATTGTTATAGAATCAGCAAACCTTTATTGCAAAAATACAAATGTGAAATGATTGTTTCTCAACGTACCTTCCATTTATATCTATAGGCTTTTGAAGGAGGCTGAGGTGTAATTAATTGATATGGCCCTTCTAGCAGGGAATCCTTTTGTGATGTGTTACAATTCCAGACTCCATACTTGTGGCTATGATCCCATTTGGTGGGAAGTTCTCTGTTATAGATTTAAGATGGACTTAAGTTCTCATGTTCGTAGATGTGTAAACCAAGTCAGCTCTTTTGATCCCTTGGGGGCATCTTTAAGATGACTTCACAAGGAGATATGACTTACAACAACAAACCACTTTTTCCTTGGGCATTGCTGCTTTGCATGCTGTACATTCAGTCTGATTCATAGCAGCACTATATGCAATAGAAGCAAACACTGCTCAGTCCAATGCCATTCTTACCACTGTTTATGATTGCGCCAATTGATGTAACCACTGTGCCAATCCATCTTGTTGAAGGTCTTTCTCTTTGTTGCTGCCCATCTACTTTACCCAGCATGATGTCCTTCTCCAGAGACAGGTCTTTCTTGACAACATGTCCAAAGTACTTGAGATGAAATCTCTCCATTTTTGCCTCTATGCAGTACTCTCCTGTACCTCCTCCAAGATAGATCTGTTTGATCTTTGGGCAGTGTATGGTGCTTTCAATATTCTTCCCCAGCCCCCAAACTCAAATGCATCAATTCTTCTTCAGCCTTCCTGATCTGATGTCTAACTTTCATGGCATATGAGGTAATTGAAAATGCCATGGCGTGGGTCAGGCTCTCCTAAGCCTCTTCAACACTCTAAAGATGTCTGGTGGAGAAGTTTTACCCAATGCAATGCATTGTTTGATTTCTCCACTGTTGCTTCCATGAGCATTGATTGCAGGTCCAAGCAAGTTGAAATTCTTGACAACTTCAATCTTTTCAACATTTATTATGCAGTTTCTCTGGTCTAGTTTTGAGGATTTGGGTTTTCCTTACATTAAGTTTCAATCTATACAAAAGGCTGAATCCTTGACCTTTATCATCAAGTGCTTCAGCACTTTCTTTCAGCAAGCAAGGTTGTGTCAGGAGCTTAATAATCCTTCCTCCAATTCTACGGCCACAGTTTTCTTCATTTAGTCCAGCTTTTCTAGTAATTTTCTCAGCATACAGATGGAACAGGTGAGAGGATATAACCCTGATGTTACTCCTTTTCCTGATTTTAAACAATGCAGAATGCCTTTGCTCTGTTTGAACAGCAGATCTTCATTAGCACAATATAGTGTTTAGGGATTCTCCTTCACCTCGAGGATATCATATTTTGTTATGATCCATAGAGTCAAATGTTTTAGCATGGCCAATAAAATACAAGTATGTATATTTCTGGTATTCTCTGCTTTTAGTTGTTCTATCTAACATCAGCACTGTTCTGCACCATCTTCTGAATCTGGCTTGACCCTCTGGCAGCTCTCTATAGATCTAACCTCAGTTGATTGATTTTCAGCAAAACTTTACTTGCATATGATATCGACGATATTGTTTTAGAGATTGGGCATTCTTTTGGGTCATCTTTCCTTGGAATGGGTACGAATATTGATCCCTTCGAATCAGCCGGCCACATAGCTGTTTTCCAGATTTCCTGGCAGAAGCAAATAAGTGCGTCGAGGGTTTCATTTTGATTGCTATTGTATCATCTGTTGAGACATTTCATTGGTAATGTATCTCCTCTTGGAGGCTTGTTTGGGGCAAATGCATTTAGTGCAGCTTGAACTTCTTCCATTGGCACCATTGCTTCATGCTTGTAAGCTATCGCTTACAACGGGAGACTGTTAACTAGTTCTTTTTGCTACAGTGACTGTAAGGGTTCTCAAGTGGATAAGACTTCACTTCTTGGCTTCACATGATCAAAGAATGAAGTGGAAGAGTGCATTTCTCACTGAAGGGGCATGGACCCAAATCTTTGGGGTCCTGGGTACGATGTCTCTGGCTGCTTCCTGCTGACAAAAGTGATACGACGTGGGATTTGGGGGCCCACACTCTTCCTGCTCTTCGGGAGGGGTTGTTCTCTTAGGGGCCCATGTTGGACGCGGTTGGGGTGATCCAGGTGTTGGCGATCATGTGGTGGGCAATTTCGGCTTAATGTCTTTGGTAACCCGATGACTTCCAGAAAAACCAAACAGGTGGACAGTTTAGCGCCCTTGGAAGCGTGGATCACACTGGAAGATTGGGGGGGGGGGGGAAATCTGAGTATTGACAGGCCTGGTGCTGGTTTACTTTAAACACAAGAATTGTGTGAAAGCATTTCGTAGCTTAAAGACTGTTGTGGGTCTGAGGTCGGGTTTTCCGAAACACACTTTTCTGCCTGGGGTGGCAGTGAAACACCATCCTAAGATCAGCCAGTGGCTCACAGGAATACTTGCCTGCTCCACTTCTGAGGGGTCTGGTGCGACGGCTTCCATGGTTTCATCGATGAATGGTGGATCCAAGCACTTTGTCCAGAACTTTAACAGGAGTGGGGCTAGAGAGAATTACTGGGAAGGGACCCTTCCAGCCTGGCTGGGACTGGAATTGGGAGACAGGCACAAGGGTAGTAGCTTTTCCTCCCCTTGGGCCTGAATGAGCTAGTACTGATGGAATGTCTCCCGACATTGGGCTACTTTTGTGGCATATAATATTAAAATGACCTCAGAGTATCGCTGGCTCTGTTACAAGGAAAGTTCACCCGAATAGAACTCCATAGGGGCTTAAACACATAGGTTATGAGGAATATCAGAGTAATGAGGGTGAGTATAGGAGTTTGTTGATAATTGACCTAAAATTCCAGGGAGGTTTCATAAAGTGTTCCTGACATGGAAAACACCAGAAAATTGATGGGAATTCGAGTCAGGAGAGTGGAGAATTGGAAAAGCTGGAGCACCTTATAGAGGTCAGCATAACCAGGACAATAGGCATGACGATTACTTCCAATCATCCCAAGGTAGCTGGAGTGGAAGGATGGGTTGCTTTAAGAAAAGGACGAATGAAGTCTTCTCAGAACAAGTCTTATCATGCAAAAAGCAAAGAATGGGGGTTCTTACCTGACTCATGTCTTTGGAGGCAAGACAACCTGCTGAAGGATCATTTCCCTCTGAGACTGTGGATTTCCTTATGAACCACGTGATCCCTCCTTCCAACATGTGTATCCTCGGCCCCCCTGCAAAAGGAAATCTTCAAGGAGAGTGTTATCATAATAGCCTCTTTGACTCAGTTGTGACCTACTTATAGGACAGTGTCGGGGTGGGGGTGGGGGGAGAAAAAGTAAAACACCAGAAAGAAACGTGAGAGCCAGTCAAAAGTTTCATTATTGGGAAATTCCAATGTATGTGTACCTTTGTTTGTTCCAAACAAAATGTGGTTTCACATGTTTCTACACTCAGGATATGGCTGGATAAAAGTCATCTCCATAATTCGCTTAGTCTTATTAGGTTGTGCCCGCAAAAAGAAGGTGCAGTCAAAATCGCGGCTTCCCTGGAGATCTGTTGGGCCAGTTAAGTTCAAGGCAAAGAGGTGAGCTCAGATGACTAGCGAGTCTGCTTTAGGAGAGTCTGAAAAAGGGTTAGCTTGATACACTTTCTCAAAGGACAGAGAGCAATCACAGAGTTTTATTAGAAAGGTGTTTACATGTGAGAAAAAGATTTTTAAAAAAATGAGAGAAGGCATTTTTCCCCCTCATGACAGTGTACCTACTCATTCTTTCTGGATATCAAGGGCTGTCCTGTGATAACTTACTTGGGAAACCTTGCCTTATGTGGAGTGGAGGTTCTGCGTTGAGCTGCTAACCACACGGTGAGCAGTTTGAAACCACCAGCTGCTGTGTGTGGGAAAGAGGACACTTTCTGCTCCCCTAAGGTATGATAGTCTCCAACCCACAGGGGCAGTTCCCTAAGGGGACTATGAGCTAGTACTGACTCGATGGCAGTGAGTTTTGCTTTACCTTATCTGTCCTCCTGCCCTAATCTTGCTCCTTCACACTGCATTTTCTTCTCAAGACTCTATGTACTTTTAAAAGGAACATGTGATTTGAGTCCCTATGGAGGCCCAAACTGTCACTGCCAAAGAGCACAGAATTCTTCAGAGAAAGGTTAAGGGGATGGAAATATATACTCTTTAGAAGTGTATAAACCTGGATGGTGGATATGTTGACATACAGTAATTTCATATTTTTATGTTTTGTTTAATAATGGTTTATGTTCCTTTGTAACATTACTTTCTGCTTTACCCTTTCTCATTGCAGTTTCGGGAAGAAACGACCCTCTGATTGACCGGCCTCCTAATAAGAGTGCAGTGGACGTGACTCTGCCATCGGCCTCGCTTTATTCCCACGCTTTGCTTTGGTGGTTGATTGGTGTCTCATGAAAGCTGTTGTGATTCTTGTTGATTCCGAGCTTGAAATGGGTGTAAACTTTATTCTAAACCTAAACTTGAAATGTGTGTGTTCTCTTCCTTCCCAGACCCCAGCCCCCCTTAGGCTCCTGGTTAATAAATCCTAGGCACTCTAGGAGGGACACTTCGGAAAGCTTACCACTCCCTATTAAACACTGAGGGGAAATGTGAGGGGAGCTACTGGGTGATGGGAGGCACAAAGGGAACATGACAACTTTCCCTTTTCTCTCTTTATCCTGGGCCTGGGGTACTATCTTTAGGACTTTAAATAACATCCTACAGGTCAACAAGAACAAGAACAAAAATACCAAAGATTTCTAACTCCTCCACGTTATATTTTCATCCACTTATTAGGATTTTTGTACATACCTGAAATGCAATATTAAAAACCTCATAAATATTTCCACCATCAGTGTTTAAGTCTCAGTGAGACTTTGTAGTACCTTCCCTAGAGGCAAAATTCATCTTTTTAAAGTTCAGTTTACTTTTCATGTTGTAAAATGGCAACAAACACAGTGAAGTCTTTTACTACCCTGTACAACTAAAGAACCAACAAGAACACTGCTTTTCAAAGTGTGTGATACAGAGTTTGATCATAACCTTGGGGAGTCAGTGCACCCTTAAAAAGGAATGCTTGTGGATCCTCATGCAGCAAGTTCAATCATTTGCTTTTCTATTCCTCACATTTCTATCATACATCCTACATCCTCCACATACTCAGTTCACCTGAAGAACCTACAGTAGCGATTCTCAACCTGTGGGTAGCAACCCATTTGGGGGTCGAATGACCTTCATAGGCGTCCCCTGATTCATAACAGTAACAAGATTACAGTTATGAAGTAGCAATGAAAATAATTTTATGACTAGGGGGGGGGTCACCACAACATGAGAAAATGTATTAAGGGTCACGGCATTAGGAAGGTTGAGCACCACTAACTTAAAATCTCTTAATAGAATGGTCTGTGGGAGAAGTTCTATTTCACTTTGAAAGATAAATGTTAAAAATGTTACTCCTGAGATAAACATTTCATAGGTTTCTTTCAGTATTTCACTAATTGTGCTCAAAGGTGCAACAATGAATTGACTGTTACAAGAAAATAAAATGAGGTGAAAATGTCTCTTTTGTTCATGGAAAGTTTAGCAGACCACTGTATTAAAATTATTGCTTAGGAAAATAATATATTGGCTTATGGAACAGAGATAGCCAGGTGTATGTATAGCTTCAGGCATAGCTTGATCCAGAATCATATCACCTTCCCCCCTGCCCTTCTTTAAATTTGCAGCAGTCTTCATGGGCTTTTATTCTTACTCTCTCCAACCACAGAAACTTTTTTCCAGGAGATCTTGGAAGAGATCTTCTGAGAACTTCTGACTCACAGCATTTCAATTTTAGCAATGTTCAGTGAATTTTGATTCTATCGCTCACCTTTTTTTCCAGAGGAAGAAGTACCTGTCAATGCAAAATCACTGGGCCCAGGGATGGGCAATCAGACTGAAGCTGGCATTTCTCCAGAACAAGATGGGGAGAATATAAATGTCATATATGTCTACTCTAACCAAGGTGTCAGGTAGAATCGAAAGAACCTAGATATCAAACATAAATTAATATAGAATGGAATTAATATCACAACAGAAAAGAAAGGGAACCGAGGTAAGCATATTTTCAAGAAAAAGAAGAAGATCTCACAATGATGAGCTAAAACATGAAGTCATCGAGAGATAAAATTATATTTTAATCAATTTAATATTACTTGGAAATATTCAAGATAATTGGTTATGTTTTAACAGTAGGTGCAGTAGTATTCCATTTGGGTGGCATGTGCCATTGCATGATTTAAAAGGTGTCTATTATATATGCACATACTCTATAGAATATGGAACACAATAACAGGTGAAGTTTTATCATCTCAGGCAGGTAAGGTCATAGATATATTTTTCTTAGTTTTATAGAATTAGCTATTACATGTGAATTCAATCTAAAAAGAACTATTATTGTTAAAATCAAATCTAGGAATAGGATTTTATTTCCAAAGGAAAAGATAGCTATTATCAAATGTTTGCAACAATTTGTCACAGACACACACAAATAAGTGAGTGTCAACTCTTCCAAAAACCAAATCATGGAGTACACTCTCTTAGGCTCTGATCTGAGCCCCAAGAAATCTTATTTTCAATTTGATTCCCCACATATTTCAGACATGGCAGGATGAGATGAAAGATGGATTAGAGTCGAGTCTTAAATTGGCTTTACCAAGGCAAGCAAGACCTTTCCACACTGTGAAATTTTTTTGAACGAGGCATTTTTCTGGGAATTTTTCAACCAAAAAACAAAGATGTTATTTTGTCATTTAGTAGTCCCATTTTCGGCAAAATATAGTGCATATAAGAACAACAAGCAGATGGAATAAGCAAAACAAGAAGATATTATGGGTAAGCCCAGAACGGATTACAGCTTGATATTCTATGCGTGGGTCTGATATCGTCTTTTCAGAAGAAGTAGATGTCAGGGTTACAGGCATAAAATGACTTATTCTTGGCATGTTGTGTAATTTGTAAAGCTTCCCTCCTGCATCATGGTGCTTTAAAATCCATATACAGATAAAATATTAAAAGATGGATATACATATATTATCTGAAATTGCCCATTTTTTATAGAGAAGAGTATAGTTAATATTTATGGTATGCTTAATGTTCACAAATCCTCCCCATGCCTGACATATTTACTGCATTCCTATAGAGTCACTGATTTTGAGACTACAGCATGTCGGGAAGATAATATCGTACATGATTGATTCTTGTTTACAATAAATTTTCCGTGTTCAATTGTGTCCCATAGAAAAGGAAATATTTTCAGCTCTTCTACAATGACCCCATTTTTATTTAGTCTACCATGTGCAAGGCACACAGATAGCATGGATAAAAAGATGGAGCTCCCGATGGAGCTTGGAACTAATAATGTTTAAGTGAAACATTATTATATGGGCAGAATGGAAGAAGAAATCAGAAATACATTTAGCTGTTAGTAACACAAAAATTCTACGACACTGGCCTAGTTGAACAAGCATTACTTTCTCTTCGATGTTAGAATTCCACATGTAGTTGTTATAAGTCAGCTGATGGATGATGTTCCCGCTTCTTTTATCTCTTGCCTCAGGGCATATGCCACTGGAGCTGAAGATGGCTCTCGTCACTCTGGCTGGCAACATTCAACCACATTCAACACAGGAAGAAGACAGTGGGGCATAGATCTGCTCGTGAGGGCTTTTGAGACTATAAATCTGTACAGGAGCAAGTAGACAGATTCATCTTTCTCCCAAGGAGTGGCTGGTGGATTTGAAACCTTGAAGCTAGTTGTGGTCACTTCTGTATGCCCTCAACATAACACAGTCACTATTCAATAAGTTATAGTTCAGGGAGTGACTGAAGATATTAATCAATCACCCAGGCAATTCAATAATTTCTTACAGGATGCCTTGTATATACCAAAACAGATGAGGTATTTTTATACAGATCAGAAAAATAGCTTAAGAATGCCTCATAGAATGTAAGCAACATGGCACATGTAGGGAATGCAAGAGATGAGATGTCTGAAGTGGAAATTAGTGTCTGAGAAACATTTATGTAATGTCTACTATGACCAACACTCTTCTAAGTTCTTTGCTGTATTAAGTCAATCGATATTCACAACACATTTTCGAACTAAGCACAAGTACAACAAGTCCATTTAACAGAAGAGAAAACTAAGGAACAGAGGTACAGAGAAACTTGCTCCGGTTCGCACAGCCAGGGACAAGCAAACCCAGGTAGTTTGCCTATAGATTCACTCAATATAGATGAACCTTTAGTAACAGTCGAGAACTACACCATTCAGAGTCTTGCCACGCAAGAGGCTGAATTTTAGCAAATAGTTTACTTAAAGCAATTTAGGATGAGCATGATTTAGTCAACATTCCCTTAAACAAAGAGGTATTGAGAGGCATAAGGGTGGAGCTACAACACTTCAGCTAAACGATGTGGAGAAGTCGCAAATCATCAAGAGGAGTCACATTTCAGAAATACAATTGGGCTAAATGGACAGGGTTTGTGCCCGTGCAGTAAGAGGATGGGTCAGGGATGATCAGCGGGACGATCACTCTGCTGATTGGATGAATGCGGAGGCCCTTAACTGAGGCAGGGAATCCAGAAATTAAAGATAGGCAGGGAACTATGACATATTACAGTTGCCCATGTTAATTTTTAGGTGCCTTGATTTATTCAAATATAGACCTCAGGAGTTAGATGTTGAGTTATCAGAACATAGGTGATAGTAAAAAAAAAGAGTTCAAGAGGACTGTTATCCTCAAATTTATGTGCATGAGGATTACCTGTCGGTGCCCAAACCTCTTTGGAAACCCAATTGTTAAAAGCCTTCTCCTGGGTCGTGCTCACTTAGCTAAAGCAACAAAATATATTACAAGAGGCCCAAGTAGTTGCATTGGTTTTAGTGTCTAAATGTGTCCCCAAAGACATCAGCAGAAAATAAGGAGCAGGATTTGCCTTTGCACATGCGCCTAGAGAAACAATATATAAATAAATAAAACAACTCTCTAAACAAACAATACTCAAATATATGAATTCTGGCTTTCCAGTATTTTATTGTAGGAATTATTTCTTCCACATATAAATGTAGTCTGCCTCAGTTTTCCCAACTCTGTATTTTTTGGTGTTATTTATTAAACCTTAAAAATTTTAAAATATCATTTTATTGGGGCTCATACAATCCATACATACATCAATTGAGTAAAGCACCCTTATACATTCGTTGCCCTCGTCATTCTCCAAATTCACCTTCCGCCTGGGTTCCTGGAATCAGCTCAGTTTCATTTTATACCTTCCCATCCCTGCTCCCCCTCCCTCAGGAACCCTTAATAATTTATAAATTAGTATGTTATCTTATTATTTTATCTTATCTTATCTTACACTGCCAGGCGTTTCCCTTCACCCACTTTCCTGTTGCCTATCCCCCAGAGAGGAAGTTATATGTAGAGTGGGTTGGAATCACTCTTTGTCCCCTTGTCCCTGGGCTGGCCAACCCCTCCTCCCTCCCCTACCTCCCACGCTCTCATGGCCCTCAGCGACCATTGGTCCCGTTATTTTCTTCTCACATTGTGCAGCCTATCTTATCTAGGTGGACCTGCAGATATAGTAATATGTGCATAAAAATGCAGATGGCTTTGACAGCACCAAAGTGGCACATAAGAACCTGGTGTCGACAGCAGCAACACTGACACACTAACAAATAAAAAGCTACTGACATACAAAATTTTTAAAAAGAGAGAAAAAAACAAACAAAAAAAGACAGCAAAGGAAAAAAAAACACCTTTTAGTAGTTTGAGGTCTGGCTGTTGACCTTTAGGAGTATTTTCCAGATGAGACTTATGGGGTGCCACGTCCTGGCCCCTAAGTTCATCCTTTATACTCCCTCGCAATCTCTTTGCTCTGCTTTCCCCACTGCTCCATTGCACGCCCCTAGTATTTGCCTCTGTGTGGAGGGGTCAGCTCAGTCGCACACCCCTCACTGTGTCTCAGGTGCTGTCCCGCGTAGGGCCATGGGTCAGTGCAGGATGTCGCATCTCGCCGGGGGCCGGCTATGTGGTCCTCTCTGTGCATTGGGCCCTTCAAGCCGGACTATCGTCCACTGAACTTGGAGATAGGGCTCTCCGGATTTCCCTATGAGGGTGAATGTAATTAATGTGCTTCCAGCTGTGTAGAACTTTTCAAGCCGCAGGCTGTGAAGAGGCATATATTCTAATGGGAGGCAGAGCTATCTTCATGCATTCAAGCTCAACAACTCGATCTTTTTTTCTCTGCTAAGGGGAGGGTTGAATTTGGCAAAAGCAAAACAAGATTTAAAGGCTTTATCCATCTTTCAAGGATAGCCATTTTTGAAATTAAGACACCTAGCCAATTCCTGGATACTGGGTACAAGGTGCTGAATAAGACAAGTGTGTACTCACAGAGAGCAGAACATTTTATCTGATGAGATGTGGGAGTTTACCTCCCACAGCTTTGGTCGTGTGATTTTAATCTGCGAACAACACTGTTAAACCTGCAGAATGGGATGGGTCCTAATGATAAAGCTTTCCTGATTGAGGTTTAGTGCACTTTAAAAGTCAATGCACTCCATTCCTAAACAAGCAAAACCAAACCTCTCTGATGAACAGGGAGACTTGGAGAGGGGTAGTCTTACTCACAAAGAGACTCTATTCAGTTCAGTGGTCCAAAGAAACCATTACAATGGTGGGGTGGGGAGGCCATAGAGATCTATTTCCAACGGCAAAATCATTTGTACATGAGATTAGCAAGCATTTGAGGAATAAGAGAAAGAGTATAATAGGATTTTTTTTAAAAGAGGTTTTCTTTTAGAGTTTAAAGAACCAAGTATGAGGAAGTAGATAAAAGGGTGACACATCAGGAGAGATTTTGTTGCGGGCAAATTGTGCCCTAGAATGAACTGTATGTTGACTCAGGCTGGGAAGCTTTGGGATACAGAAAGATTTCTCCCAAGTTGTCTCCCCCAAATATATGCCAAAACTAGGAGCTTGCTACACATGGTAAATGACTGTATACTAGGAGGTCAACGAAAGTAGGTCAGGGGTTATTCCCTCTAAGGGTTAATAGCCATCTATAGCAATCAGTCTATACAGTGTGTCCCACCCAAAGTAGGGCCCTGAAGGAGAGCCCTGGGGGTCAAGCCCACTCAAGGGTGACCAAGGTTAGGCTACCATATTGAGTCTAGGGTCCACCCATCGTGTCACATGTATACCCCAAGTCCCTCCGCTTCCTATTACATGTACGGACACAAAGGAGTGGCACACTACACATGCTCAGAGGTTCAGGTTTCCTGCCAGGTACGCGCGGGTGGGTGCTGCACCTGGATTGGCCCACGTAGGCCAGGTGAATTCAATTCAGCTAATGGGGTCAACCAGGGGTCATCCACCATGCCTCCCAGCGGAATAATTGAAAAGGCAGGAGCCTGGAGCAGCTTCCAGGCAGGCTGCACGTTCCGGAGGAGCCCTGCAGTGCCTGTGTAAACCTGAAACTTCAACTCACTTGGATGACAAACCAGGCTTCGACGTGAATTCTTTCTCGTGTGAAGCCAAGGACCGAGGTATATCTCTCTCCCTAAGAGATCTAATAATTAACTGTGGGGGGCTGGTTTCCCCCACCGGAAAGGACCAATAATCAGGGATTTGGAAAAAGAGGAGAGTTGGAGATGACAATCGTTTTATTTTTGACTTGTCAATGAGGACAAATAGTTCAAGTACTCATTTACAAGGCAAAAAAATGTGAATTAGGAAGACATGTGTCTGATTTTGTCACAGCTAGATGGCTGCTTGTTTAACTTTAAGTTTGTAAGACCCCAGCTACTACACATTTTGGTAGTTAGGCACCATCTGCTCTCTGCCACATTTGCTTGTGCACCCATTTTGTCTTTAGTGATCGTGTCAGGAAGGCAAGGATCAAAGAGTGCCTGGTTATCAGAACAAAGTGTTCTTGTGTTAAGGGAGGCCTTGAGTAGAGACCCAAAGTCCATCTGCTCTCTTAATACTTGATATATAAATATATGTACATTGGCCTCTCTCCCTTTCATTACAAATTAATATAGTTACATATTTACATGCCTATAGCTATACCCTTATAAATAGCTGTTGCCTCCTGTTTCTTTCCTCCATTTCCTTTCACCTTCCATCTTTCCCACTATCACGCTCACCCTCCATTCGGCTCTCAGTAATTCCTCTCAGATACATTGCACTTGATTAAACCCCACCAGGCATTATATGCTCTCTTCACCATCAATTTTAGATCTCTGAGCTTATGTCTTATCTCTGAGCTTATGTCTGCACAGGAAAGGGAGAAAGGGACCAGGCCCCATCACAGAGAGTCAAGCCTTGAGTGCAATGCACTGACAATGGAGCAACAAACTAACAGAGAGCACAACAGGACTGGATCCAAGCCAAGCTATGTTGACTCCTTCCCCAGAAAAGGCAATACAGAGGTCAGCACTGAAGATATAGCCCAGGGAGAGAGGTGAGTCTGTCCAGACCACATGGGAGTGAACAAAGAGAGGGTGTGGGAAAGGGAAAGATATATGTATAGATAGATAGATAGATAGATAGATAGATGATAGATAGATAGATAGATAGATAGATAGAGAATGAGAACCTCATCGTGGCCCACCAAGGCCCAGGGATGACATCCCTGCTGAAAGCAGCCATTGCACAGAGAGGACTATAGGGTCAGCCCCATCATGAGACACAACTTACCCTCACTGACCCATAGCACTAAGGGGGGAAGCACTGGAGATGCTGTGCGGAAAGTGTGCCAGGCCTGCCCCATAGACAGCGGGGTGAAACCTGAAGGGAGTGCAACAGGGCAGCAAGGGGAGCAAAGTAACCAAGTCCCCAAGGGATGCTGAAAATAGACTTCTCACTTGGGGGCCAGGTTTCGGCACCTCGTCAGATTTGATTATCATACATACATCAGGGTCAGCAGGCAGACCTGGACTAGCCACCGTTCTTTTTCCCTTGTTTTCGTTTGTATGTATTTGTTTTTCTTTCGCTCTATATCTATCTATGTAAGACAGGCAGGATGAACAATCCTGAGGAGAAAACAACGGGACTGGTGGTTCTGGGGGGAAATAGGAGGGGTGGGGACGGGGAGTGGGAGTGGGGAGCCACCAAATTTAGGCTTAAAACTTTAAATGCATATTTAAATGCAGGTCAATATAAAGTTATCAACACATGTAAAAGGCAATCTTAATATTGCCTGTGTGTGTTAGGGAATTACCTGACTGACAACCTGCTGCTGAATAAAACATCCATTTTATTACTGCATGTAAGGTGAATATCATTGATGTTTTTCATATAAAAAGAAGAAAACCATCCAATCATAAGTGTGTTCAGTGAGACTCTCTCCAATTTTTAATCTCAACATTATTTTGGAGATAGACACTTCTACCTGGATTAGCCTGGTTACATATCACTCAGAATGCAGCACACTCTCCCAGCTTTCATCTGTAAAACAGCTCAATCCTTTCTCTGTGCACAGAGGAGCTTATAGAAGGATAGGATTTCAGAGACAGAAATAGGTCGGGCATTTCTAACGATAGCAGGCAAAACCTAAGCTACACATAAATCTTTATTTCTATTCCCAACTTGCTTATCCCGTATATTTGATTAAATGTGTTCTTTCTTTCACCCTCTTTATCCTCCTCCTGCTCTCTCAGTCTGTGTTCCTGAGAGTTGAGGAATGGATACGGGCAGTTTAACCACCCCACATTGTCCAAGTCCCTTGAGAGGGGGGCCTTGGAAACCAGCCAGATCCCACTGTTGTCCTTTCATCAATTACAAATGGGCCAGACACTCAAAGCAAAGGGGAGGAAGTATAATTGTTAGACGCGACCCAAGAGAAAATGCTCAATGTCACCCTGACTTGCCAAGTGACCTTTAGACAATCAGATGCTTAAAGGAGAGATGATGAATCGTTCTCAAGGCCAATCATGAAAATGAGCAGAAGCACCAAAGATGAAAATAAATTAGGACAAGAGTAAGTCTAGGCAACAAGGGGAGCAAAGTAACAAAATCCTCAAGGAATCCTGAAAAAAGACTTCTGACTCAAGGGACAGTGTTTGGCACCTCATCAGGTCTGATTGGTAAACACTCATAAGGGTCAGCAGATAGACCTCAACTATCTATCTATCTATCTATCTATCTATCTATCTATCTATCTATCTATCTATCTATCATCTATCTTTTTTCTTTTCTTTCACTCTATGTCTATATATAAGTTAGGCAGGACAAACAATCCCGAAGAGAAAACAACAGGACCAGCGGTCCCAGGGGAGCATGAGAAAGGAGTGGGTGGGGAGTGGGGAGCCAACAAACACAGGGATAAGGGAGCAACAGAGATCTAAAACTGATGGCGAGAAGGGCGTATTGAACAAGTGCAATGTTCAATTACTGAGAAATTACTGAGAGCCAAATGTAAGGTGAGCATGATAGTGGGATAGGAGGAAGGTGAAAGGAAAGAAGTAGAAAGCAAGCTATTTATAGGTATGTATATATATGTATATATATGTATATATAATTTATAATGAAAGGGATAGAGATCAATTTATATATGTTAAATATTAAGATAGCAGATGGACTTTGGGCTGCTACTGAAGGTCTCCCTAAACACAGGAACACTTTGTTCTAATAACTTGGCACTTTTTGATACTCACTGTGTTCGTCTGTGTTGATTAGAGAAATAAATCCAGAGACACTCGTGTGTATAAGAAAGAACTTTATATACAAGAGCAATTAAATATTGAGAAAACATCCCAGCCCAGTCCAGATCAAGTTCCTAAGTCCAATATTAGCCCATATGTCTAAGACCAACCTATAAATTCCTCTTCAGACTCAAGAAACATATGCAATGATGCCAAATGTAGGAAGATCACAGGCCAGTGGGTGGAAAGTCCTGTGGATCCAGTGGCAGTGTAAGCAGCTCATTGTTGGCAAGGGTCTCCATGTGGCTCCTTCAGCTTTAGGGCTCTTGCTGCATCAGCGTAGCTCCATCAGGCTGGTCATTAGTTATGTCTCATAGGGGATGAGCCTGTGTGCCACCTCCAGAAAGCTAGTTATCAACTTAGTGCCTCCAAATGAGGTCATCAAGCTGAAAACTGATTGACAGGCTAGACTCCACATCTTCACTCTTGTAACTACTACACTCACCTTCCCAACATGATTGCTGAAGACAAGGTGGGTGCATAAGAAAATGTGAAGAAAGCGATGGTGCCTGGCTATCAAAAGCAATAGCATCTGGGGTCTTAAAGGGTTGACATTAAACAAGCAACCCTGTAGCAAGGAATCAAATAAGCCCACGTGGAAGAAGCACACCAGTGTGTGTGATCATGAGCTGCCAGCAGGATCAAGTATCAATTATCAAAAGATCCAAAACAAACAATTCCTTTGATGCAAAAGAGGGGGGTTGGAGTGGCAACCCAATGCCCATCTGTAGACAATTGGACATCCTCCCCAGAGAGGGGTTACAAGAAAGGCACGATTCAACCAGGTTGCAGTATAGCATGGATGAAACAGATATCATTCCTCTAGTTCAGTGGTTCTCAACCTTCCTAATGCCATGACCCTTTAATACAGTTCTTCAAGTTGTGCTGACCCCAACCATAAAATCATTTTTGTTGCTACGTCATAACTATAATTTTGTTACTGTTATGAATCGGGCAACCCCTGTGAAAGGGTTGTTTGATTTCCCAAGGGGTCATGACCCATAGATTGAGAACCACTGTTCTAGTTCCTGAATGCTTCCTCCCCTCAACTATCATGACTCAGTTCTACCTTAAAAATCCAGCTAGACCAGAGTACATACATACATTGATACAGATATGAGCTCTTAACATCTGGAATTCAAGAAAGATAAAACCCCAAACCCAGTAATGGGAGTAGTGATAGCAAGATGGTAGGGGGGTTGTGGTGGGGGGATGGGGAGCAAGGGAGAACTCCATGAAAAGGTTGAATATATAGTACCTCCTCTCTCCAGAGGGGACGAATAAGAGAAATGTGGGTGAACAGAGACAATGGACAGTGTAAGACATGAAACAACAATAATAATAATAATAAATTATCAAGGATTCATGAGTTTTCTCAAAGCTCTGTCCTTCTAAACTGTGTTCAACATCATAACAGTTTCTGCAGCATTTTTCCAGAGCAGGAGACACAATTTCACAACTGCACACTGTTCTTTTAAATCTGCCATCACAAAAAATGAAGTTTGAGCGAAATTGCTCTTCTGAAAAAATTCACTGTGACCAGAGAGGACCTTCCCAAGGGATACCAGTTGGTGCAGTATCTCAGAGCAAGTTCACCTAGCAATAAAAATGCATACCATGCAAGCTCTACCTAGCACAGCATTTTTCTGTTTCCTTTGGATACCCCCTCATATGACACCAAAAATCAACATTTACTGAGAAGTAAAGAGGAGAAGGCAAGTGTGGAGGAGAAGCTAGATCAATGACACAGACAGAGTGGAAATCATGAGAATGCTGCCACATTAAAAAACAAAAACAAACCAGAAAAGAAACCCACCCAAATATAGAAGAACTTCTAGGAAAATTGGTGAAGAGGTGCTTCATTTACTATGTAATTGATTATGACTTATGAAAACCCTTTAGAAGAGAGGATTTCAAGACTGTAATACTCACAGTAGACTGCTGAATCTCTCCCTGCAGAGAATCTGTGAATCATGACCTTTCCATTCTCATCTGTGACACCTCACACCAGCACTGTGATACCATATATCCTATTCTCGCCCAATACAGTACAATACTAGTTAAAATATAAATGTAACGATAAAAGAATATGTTCAGAGCACTCAACACTATCCCCGTGGAGTGGTAATTTAAATATAACAAGTGTTTGTAAGTCAAATTTGAGGGCGTTAGATGTTACTGTGCGTGGGCTCACTTCAAGAATTACCAGATAGTCCAAAGGATCACAGCCCTGAAAACCATATGAAATAACTGTTTAATGCTCTAGATCATCATGAATTGGAACTGATTTGACAGCAATTAGAATTTGTATCTCTCTTATAAGTAGATCCAAAGTCATTGCTATAAAGTTGATTTAGAGTCATAGCGATCCTATGAAGGATATAATTGCCCCTGTGGGTTTAAGGAAGCAGATAAGACTCATCTTTCTCCTTCAGAGTGTCCAATGAGTTCAAACTGCTGTAACCTACTGGGGTTCTAGAAACAGGCCAGCAGCACCTTAATGTGAGGGGATTCGGGCTAGATTAGAAGCCAAGTGGTTTATGTACCATTTGTGTCACCTCTAATACCTACCCTTGAAATTACCCCTACTACTTGTCTATTGGTTTGTCATATTGTAGTGCTTTGTGTGTCGCTGTGATGCTAGAAGCTAGGCCATGGGAATTTCAAATGCCAGCAGGGTCACTCAAAGTTTCAGCAGAGCTTCCAGACTAGAAACAGACCACGAAGAAGGCTGCCCATTTTGGAGGAAGCAGCACTGAAAACCTTATGGAGAACTTTGAAACATTGTCAGATACTGGAGGCTTAATTAACATTGTCAGAGATAGTGTCAGAGGAGGAGGCCCTCAGGTCCAGAGACACTCAACATGTGCCTGTGGAGGATCTGCTTTCTCAGAGTGTACTTGATCACGGTCTTGTGAATGATGTAAACTTGTGGGGATGGAGCCTTCTGGATCTACATTTGCTGACTGGGTACGACTCACGAAGAAACAGCTGCAAAATTCTGCTAATGACACGAATTTGGAATGTGAGAAGTATGCATCTAGAAAAATTGGCAGTTGCCAAAAATGAAATGGGAGTCATAAACTTCGATATCCTGGGTGCTAATGAGCTGAGATGCACTGATATTGGCCATTTGAATCAGAAAATAGTATGACTTACTATGCCAAGGACAACACAATCAAGAGGAATGAGATTGCATGCATTGTCAAAAAAGAGCATTTCAAGATCTATCTTGAAGTACAGTGCTAAATGTGATAGGATTATATCTATATGCCTTCAAAGAAATCCAAAAAATATAATTGTTAGTCAAATTTATGCACCAACTACAAAGGCTAGTGAAAAAGAAATTGAACAATTTTATCAACAACTTTAGTATGAAATTGAGCAAACATGTCATCAAGATGCATTGATAAGTATTGTAAATTAGAATGCAAAAGTTGGAAACAAAGAGGAAGGAACAATAGATGGAAAATATGGACTTAGTAATAGAAATGAAACTGGAGATTGCAGGATAGAATTTTGTAAGGCCCATGACTTAGTCATAGGTCATACTTATTTTTTGAACAACTCAAACAGCAATCCCACACATGTACTTCTCCAAATGGAATACACAGAAATTAAATTGACTATACCTGGGGGAAGAGATGATAGAGACATCCTACATCAGAAACTAGAACCAAGGCAGGGGTGACTGGAACAGACTGCCAATTGCTCACATGTAAGTTTAGATCAAGGCTGAAGAAAATGAAAAGAAGTCCACAAGGCCTGTAATTAGACCTTGAACCTATCCCATCTGAATTTCAAGGACATCTCAAGAAAAGGTTTGACACACTGAACACTAATTATGATACAATCTAATGAGCTGTGGAAGGACATTTGAAAATCATTCTTGAAGAAATCAAAATGCAATTTAAAAGACAAGAAAGAAAGAAAAGATCAAAGAGGATGTCAGAAGAGATTCTGAAACTTTTTCTTAATTGTAGAGTAGCAAAACCAAATGGAAGAAATGATGAATAGAGAATTTCGATGGGCAGCTCAAGAAGATAATGGAAACTATGCTAATGGCATGTGCAAAGGCCTAGAGTTAGAAAAACAAAAAGGAAGAATTCATCTAGTCCATCTTAAACTGAAAGAATTCAAGAAAAAATTCAAGCCTCGAGCTGCTATATTGAAAGTTTCTATGGGAAAAAATATTAAAGACGCAGGACGCATCCAAAGAAGATGGAAAGACTGCAAAGAGTCACTGTCACGAAATGGAGCAGTTGACATTTCACCATTTCAGGAGGTTGCATATGATGAAGATGGTACTGAAGGAAGAAGTCCAAGTTGTATTGAAAATGTTAGACCCAAACGAAGCTCCAGGAAGTGATGGCACACCAATTGAAATATCTCAACAAGATGATAAATCCCTGGCAGCATTTGCTTTTCTATGCCAATAAATTTGGAAGACAGTTATTTGGTCATCTGACTGGAAGAGATCTTTATTTGTACCCTTTCCAAAAAGAGGTGACCTAACAGAGTGCTCAAATTATAGAAAAATAGCATTGGTCACACAGGTAAAATTTAGCTAAAGATCACCCAACATCGGTTGCAACAGTACATCGACAGGGAGCTGTTAGAGGTTCAGGCCGGATTCAGAAGGGGATGTGGAAAAAGGGCTATCATTGCTGACGTTAGATGGATCCTAGCTGAAAGCAGAGAATATCCAGAATGCTGTAATTGTGCTGATTGACTATGCCAAGGCATTCCACTCTGTGGATCATAACCAACTATGGATAACCGTCAGAGGAATCAGCATTACAGAACACTTGATTGTGCTCGTGTTGAACTTATACATGGATTAATATGCAGTTGTGCAAATAGAAAAAAGAAACACCACATAGTTTAAAGTCAGGAAGGGTGTGTGACAATGTTATCCAGTGGTGTTGTATCCAGTTTGCTGCCTTAATGACCATTTTAAGTATTAAAAAGGTATACTGTAAGGTATTTATTATTTAATAGAGTTAATATTAAATAAGAACAACCAGAGAGATACACAAAATATATTATAAGTGAGTTTTAAAATATTAAAATACATATCTGACAAAAAACCTTATTTAAGAAATTTCCATTTTGCTTCTTGACTGGCATGCTCACTTGTAATATTCTTGGCTTTTATCTGGGCATCACTGGCTGTGTGATATCTCCGTTACCATCTTTTTCACAGTAAGGGTAGGGTCTTATTCCTTTAGCGGTAGATCAATTATACAAGAGTCATTGTGTTTGATATATTAGAAACAGGCCACTTCTCTCCTCCGAACATATTGTGTTCATCTTGCAAACCCCTTTCCTCTTTGGCTGAATTCACAGCAATTGTTCTGACAATATTTTAGTTCTTTGAACACTTCCAGGAATTGCATAATTTACTCAGAATAATTTGTGGGAATTTGGGGCATAACGCAAAGCTTAAATTAATAACAGCATGTCATCCTCTGGTTCTTTGGTACTTTTTATCTACATTATATGTGTATTTACAGAAGTAACAAATGCAAGGGAATAAAAATATATTTCATCAAAGGTATAACAAGTTTATGAAATGAATACATACATATTATAGGCATGGTTCTAATTTCCAATGCATATCAATGGACTGAATACTCCAATTGACACTTAGAATTTTCTCTTGGGCATATGAATGTTAAAAATCCTAAGGAATGTAAATTTGTGATTTACACATCATCTGGTGGCTGCCAATCACCCCCCTGAGAACCCTGATTACAGGTGCCCTTCTTAACAACTGATTCTCTGAGCTCAACAAAAAATCAGGTATGGTTTCTACTGAACTGCTGTGAACCAACTGAATCCCACCACTGGTTGTATCCTCTCACATAATTATTCAATCTACATGTTTAGCAAAGTGTCAGAGAAGCTGGATTATATGGAAAAGAATGTGGCCTCAGGATTGGAGGAAGGCTGATGAACACAACTGTCCCTCTGCAGGTGACACAACCTTGCTGCTGAAGGCGAGGAGGACTTGAAGCACTTGCTGATGAAGGTCAAGGACTGCAGCCTTCAGCCCGGATTCCATCTCAATGTAAAGGAGACTAAAATCCTCACAATAGGTAGCGTCATAATAAATGGAGAAATGTTTGGATTTGTCCAGGATTTTGTAATGTTTGGAATCACAGTCAGTGCTCACCGAAGCAGCATTGGCTCAGTCTGCTGCACAAGCCCCCTTTAGAGTATTGAAAAGCAAGGATGTTACTTTGAGGACTAAGGTGTGGCTGATCCAAGGCATGGTATTTTCATTTGTGCCATATGTATGTGAAAGTTGGCTATAAACTTCAAAGACAGAAGAAGAAGCAATACATTGGAATGGTGGTGCTGGTGAAGAAGATTGAAAGTACCATGGGGTGCCAAAGGACAAACAAATCTGTCTTGGAAGAAGTGTGGTGTGAGTGCAACGATAACAGAACTTTGATGTGCATACTTTGGACATGTTGTCAGGAGAACTCAGTCCCCGGAGAATAGCATGGTGCTTGGTAAAGTGGAGGGTTAGAGACAAGGAGGCAAGCCCTAAATGAGATGGATTGGCCCAAGGACTTCAACAATGAGTGGAGGATGGCAAAGGCCCAGGTAGTGTTTGCTTCTGTTGTGCATAGAGTTGCTATGAGTTGGAACTGGTTTAATGGCACCGAACGACAGCAATAGACACTAGCTAACCGCGACCCTTAGTGATCCCGACACAGTTAAATCTCAAACTCACTGCTATTGATTTTATTCCAAATCATCTCTCACATGCTCACTCACTGCCATCAAGCTGATGCTGACTCGCAGGGACCCTGTAAGACAGGGTAAAGTTACCTGTGAGTTTCCAAGACTGTAACTATTAAAGGGAGTAGAAAGCCCAGTCTTTCTCTCTTAGAGTGCCTGGTGGTTTCAAACTGCTCACTTTGAGAATCACATTCCAATGCATGATTACTACCCAACCTGTGGACCACTCACATAAACCCTAAAGCACTGGTTACTTCAACGGTCTGCCTGGTAGTTTTACCCTGGCTGATACGGTATGTGGGTTATATGTTGGACTGCTAAGCACAAGGCCAGCATTTTGGACCTGGTCTTTCTCGGGAGAAAGATGAGGCTGTTCCTATAAATATACAAAGCCATGGAAACCCTCAGGACCCATACACTCTGTCTCTATAGGTTTGCTATGAGTTAGAATCAAGCTGACGGCTGGGAGTTTGGTTTTTGGTTTGGTGTGGTTTGGATGGCACAGTAGTGAACATGCCTGAAAGAGATCAGTGTGTTCGCGGATCTATTATTTTAGAAACAAAGAGAATTGTATTCGTATAACCCACTCATCCATCTCATGACCTTAGTTCTAGCTCTCTCTATTTTTTATGTTAATAAAAATACCAAATTTTGAGGCAACTTTCTGCCTGTATTCTCAATATTTGAGAGTTGTACATATGAAATGGGAAGAAATAATCTTCAAAAGAAGACATAAAATATTGAGTAGTCTTTGTTTTAATTTGCACACAAGCCTCAGGTTTGTTGCCATGTAAGAGGCACCACTGTTATGCTTGTTTGATTTGCTCTGCAGGAACATAAAGTGAAAATTCCTTCAGCACGGCAAACAGCTGGTTTGCCAAGTCTGCACATTTGGCTGTACAACTGGCTCTATTGGTAGCTCCGGGCTAGCAATCTTTTTTCCTGACAATTTACATGCTGCTCCAGCCCAAGGTGTCTGAAATGCAGACTTTGCATATACAGAGTTATAAAGAACTTGGCTCCCAACCTCAGACAGAACTCAGCCTTGAAAAGGAAATTCACCCTCATCCATGGTAATGTGATAAGGCTGTACATTTTCGGAACAGAATTGTTAGACAGACCCATTGTTTTAGCTGACATTAAATATAATATGATGTCAGTAATCGATGTTACTTCCTTAATACCATTATTCCCATTCCAGTATCATGCCTACCTTCACTGCTCTGTAATCCTGAAGCCCACATGCACATTGAGACAGATAACTGCGAGGTAATGGGACTGCATACAAATCATGCTGAGCTGGCAGGGAGTCACTTCCCCTCTCACAAGAAGCATTTTAATTCCTCTAGGTTTTGTTTGTTTGTTTCCCTTAAGAAAAAGGAAAACAACAGATAATTTTCTTGGATCACCAAATTTCCAACTGCTTTTAAAAGGCAGATTCCATCAAAGTAATTAAAACTTCTTGGTGGTTAGATGGCAGTGGTTTAATCACTTTGGTGCTTTGGTTGACTTTGACTGATTCTTAAATATAATTTTAATTTTATCTAATTTTGCTACAAAATAGAATTAAGCATATTTGAAACCAAACATGAGAATGGTGTAGACTGTCTCAGGGCTCACATTTCATTTTATTGAGCAAGTTATTTTACATATTATCCTTAGAGCCCAGGGTACAATGTAGATACACTTTACCATGACATAAACTGAGCTAGAAAAATAATAGAATTTTATAGTAATTCTCTGGGTGGTAAAAATCTATGACCAAAACCAAAACCCTTTGCCATCCACTTGATTCCAAGTAAGAGACGTAATACAGGACAGGAGAGAACTGTCCTCACAGAATTCCCAGGAATGAATTTCTAAATTTGTGGCAGTTATTCAAATTCAGGGATGCTAAAAGCAATCTGAATTATTACAGCCATCTGCATTGAGGAAATAATAAATTGTATTTTGAGAGACTTTTATGTAAGACTATTTGTTTTATTTTTAAATTTGAGAAATCACAAACTTGTAATCACAAAATTGTAAGGTCAATTATGAGACCTTTATTCCTGAACACTTTGAGATTAAATTGCTGGCCATCTCCCCCAAACTCACTGCCATGGAGTCAAGTCCAACTTATAGCAATCATCTTTATCAGAGCAGACCACCTTCTCTCTCTTTTTGGAAAGAGACTGATGGGTTTTAACTACCAACCTTTTGGTTAGCAGGCCAATGCTTAGCTAATAGAACCACCAGGGCTCCTAAACCACCACCCAGTAGTCTACAAGCAAAGACATGCCCCTCTATAATCAGCACATAGCCATTAAAAATAAGCCATGTGCATCCTATTCTGCTATCTTATCCTTATATTCAAAAGTACTGGTGGTAGAGTGGGTTAGTCACTGGACTAAGCAAAAGGTCAGCATTTCATAACCACTAGCAGCTCTGCTGGGGAAAGATGAGGCTTTCTTTCCTAGAGTTACTGTCTAGAGGGTCGCTGTAAGTCAGAATTGGCGAGATGGTGGTGAATTGATGCTTGAGTTCCATCCTCACATGATATTCCATTTTCATCAGGACTCAGTTGAGAAGTCACAAGTGAGATTTAGTTGCAATGTTTCTATGAGTCTTGAAATTCGTTCATCTGACCTTCACTGAAATCATGAGAGTGACACTTTTGAAGATTGCAGGCCGGATGTTCTATGAACTGCCTCTCACTTTGGGGTTGGGAGCTGCTACCTCGTGACTGGGTGTAGAGCAGGCAGCTTTGTCTTTGACTGCAGTGACTCTGAAGAAACGCTGTTCTTCATGTCACAATCTTATTGGGATGCAATATTCATTGGTTCTATTTGCTCATTTTGTCCACTTGATTAAGATGGTGTCTGCTACATTTCTCTACTATAATATTACTCCCTTTCCTGTACGACTAGACATTCTTGCAGTGGGATGTTCTCAGGAGTTATGTGAATAACCATTCCTCATTTGGTGTGTTAGGAGGGCGTGTCCAGCAGTTAGGTTATGCGTTGGGCTGTGATCTGCATAGTCAGCAGTTGGAAACCACCAGCGGCTCGTAGGGACTTTCTACTCCGGTAAACAGTTACAGTCGCAGAACCCCACAGGAAGATCACTGAGTCGGCATCAACTCAATGCCAGTGTTTGTTTGCTTTTTTGGCTTCCTGGTATGCAGTGGTTTCCTCATTGGCTGATAACTTCCAGGTTAGCAGCCTGAAACTACTAGCCACGTTGTGTGGGACAGATGGGCTTTCTACTTCTGTAAAGGGTTATAATTTCAGAAACTTACGGAGACTGTTCTACCCTATTCTAGAGGGTCCTGATGAGTTGGCATCGACTCCATGACAGTGAAATTGGGTTTGGTTGACTCCAGGTGTCTTGTTTTACTCCATGACTTAAAATTTGTTGCTGAGCTTTTTGTTGTTACTATCAGATTGTCTCACACTTGGGCAATGAGAACTCAAAACTAGATTCTCTACCCTTTTGTCATGTTCTCCCAATCTTGATTCAGTATTTCATTTTCTAGTATTGCAGGGTCATTCTGACTCAGTCTTGGAGTTAGATATTTCCCTAAGGAGACTCAGAATGATATTTAGAAGGCATGATCTGGATGGTAAGTATGCTCATTGCAATTGATGTGTTCCTAATCCCACTAATGAGTGGGGGTAGACAAGATGCATATGTACAAAGTATATTCATGCTTATGTTGATAAATTCTATTGCATATACATTGAAGACCATGAGCTCACATCAATATTCATTCCAGTTTCATCTTTTTCCATATGGCTTCTCCCTTTTGTGACAATCGTGGGAGAGAAATGTGGCAGTCTGTTCCCATAAAGGTGTATAGTCTCAGAAATCCTATGATCCCTCCCATTTTGGTACAGATAGTTAATTTGCTTTAAATGACATAATGTCCTTAAGATACAATTGTTCACAAGGAGAAGGTAAGAATGGGGAAGAAAGCAAAAAGAAGTCAATGAGGATAGGTTAAGGCATCTTTCGAAGTTCTGATATTTCAGTTGTTAAATATGGACAACACAATACCAAAGTTATTTACATTGAACTTGTCATATAAAAAAATTTATACTTATATATATTTCCATATGATCCTGAAAAACATCAATCAAATCTGTGTTTTTATGAGCTAATTATATTCATGTTAAATGTACAGAGATTCCTTTATAAATAGTTCATTGAGTGTTTTTTATATGATTCAATAGTTCAATCATATCAAGAAGGATTGTGCTGTCAACACCACAATCAACTCTGGAAACTTTCTTCCTTCTTTTGCCCATTACTTTTGACTCCCCTTTTCTCCCCCTGACCTTTCTGTGCCCCCATACACTCATTAACCCTATTACTGTCTTGATAAAGATTTCCTATATAAAAAATCATGCAAAACAAGGAAATCAAAACATAAAATGACTCAGCAACAATGACCATATAAAATTTGAGAGACAGCAGAGAATATTAAAAGTTTAGGATAAATTCAAAATGGGTCCAAAGGGAGATCTAATGACCAGGTGCTGCATTCCAGCCTGACACCGCTGCTCAAACCCATGTCACAATGCCCTTGTCTAATATTAAGGCTGCTCACGCTCCTGGTCAATGGACAGTGGGATTCACCAAGGACTCAATCAATGTTGGACACTTGCAAATGGAGTCTGGACTTTCTTATCCTCTATAGAATTTCCCCAAACCAGGTGATCAGAATTTAGACTATCATTTTATGAGAGTACATCAAAAATCATCCCCATCGGGTTTAAGGTAATTTTATTAATAACATTATTTTAGTCAGCAGTATAACAGTTGAATAAAGAAATCTGCATATGCGTGGACATCTTCTTAGACTCCAGTGCATGAATTGCCTTACTTTATACGTCTTCAGAACTTGGGTGGCTGGACACTAGTTACACAAAACTTGAGACTTTTCATATATGGCAATATTTTCGGTAATACTCATTACAAAGACAGAGCCATGCCTGATAAACTAACACATGCCACAAACAAGCTGAGATAGGGTGAAAATAGAAAATATATATTGGACCTGAGTCACCATTCATTGGGTTCTAGTTTGCTTTTATGTTTCTAGCTCAGTATCAAAAAGTATGAAGACAAAAATGGCAATAATACGTGAGAGGGAGAAGACCCCCCTCAACATTCAAAAAGCCAGGGAAGAAGTTTCTGAAATGGAACAACCAAGAGATACTTTCATCCAGAATAAATTCAGATTGTGTCTATTGGGAGGTCAACTAGCCAATTATCAGAACAGCGAACCTCATTTTTCTTCTTGCAAAGTGACCAGTGGGTTTCAATGGGCTGTTTTCTGGATAGCGGTTCAACCTGACAGCGCTAACAGGGCTCCTTTTGATAGGCATCCGGGAGTGTCAATCTTCCAGAGTTATGTTAACATCTATTTTACAAATAGTACAAAACAAGTCTTCAAGTTTTCAAGAGTGGTTGATAGTCAATTAGTCAATATAGGAAGAATATAAGAGCAAACAGATATTGTCATAGTGTACATAAGATGTGTTTTTAATGAGTACTAGCATATTATAAAGCAATCTGTCATGTCAAACAAAGCCATATCATTACAAAATGGGTCATTTAGTACATTATATTATGGTACTCTACTTATTACGGCTTTGAAATTATTACGAAATCTCCTTAGCAAGCACTTTCTTATAACAAGGATCCTTAGAGGGTTTCTTGTGTGTGTGTGTGTGTGTGTGTGTGTGTATACTTCCAGTGAAGTGAATCTTTTTCAATATTTAATCACTGTCTAAATTTAGCAGGTCTGAATGATTTATGATTGTATTTCATCTCTTTATATCTACATAGTCTTTAAAATAATGTTCTTTGCGAATATTCAGCCTGAACGGGGGTTGGGGGGGGTGAGGACATATGTCGAGAGGTGCCATCTTCTACTTAATTTTTCTACATATTTGAATTATTTTGGATAAAATTGGTTTCTCATCTAATTATTACCAACTCCATAATATACTAAAAAAGAATAATGCTTTTGTTGTTTATATTATTTTTGTTCATTTTATTTTTTCTTTTGTTTATTATAATAGATGGACTCTTGATTCATGATATCAGCTTATTGGATTTGGAGAACCTTTCAACACATATAATTTTAAAAGTTAGATTTGCTTTGTTATAATAGTGTTTCATTGCAATTTAAGCCCAGTTAGTAAGAGACATCTGGTTTTTCATAAACATGGTGAGATATTGATAAAAATTGTGTTCATTGAAAGTGCTTCCATTAAAATTAAAGTTTCGACAATATTTTCCTTCTTTTCAATGAATTCCTGGAACTGTTAACACTTGCCTTAATTCTTGAGAGCCTCTTAATGATTTCTGGCCATTTGCTGTCCCCTTCACAGCTGTCCTGTGTTGCCTTTAGATTCATGAGCCATATCTTCTTTAAAGGGTTAAATAGTTTTGGCGATCTCAGTATTTCTCCCTAACTACTGAAACAATTGTTTCCATAATTATATACACATTTTTCATATACTTCCACTTTAAAATGTTCTCATTTTGAAACATAAAAGTTATGTTTCTTCTCATTCCCATTCCTTTAAATCTCAAAAATTTGTACACAAAAACTTAACCACATTAAAAACTTTATTTAATAGCGGTTTTGCTAATGGTGTACAAGAGACTAAATATATTTCGATTCTTAGTATAATGATAAGGGCTTTGCTAATCTGCAGAAGTGCATGAAGACTGAGTTGATGCGATTTTACTTGCTAGACTTTAATTACGAGCACTCCCTGCTGTGGTAGCCTCAGTGCTGTTGCTCATGGGTTGTCTCGCTCTCTAGTCCTGCTTCCATTTCAGTCTGCTCTCAGGACTGAAGAAGCTGAACCTAATTTATTTGTCTCATCTATATATGCTTCAATGAAATTCAATATTACTGTAACCGTGTTTTTTAGATATTTTTCTAAAACCAGAGTCAAGTATTTCCTGTTGTTTTAGTGGATCCCAATATATGAAGTTATGGTATTGAATGCAAGGTGACTGCCTTAAATGTAAGAATGTATACTAATTTTAAGCTAGGAACACCAGCACAAAGAAGGCAGGATACATCATTGCAGATGAATCTATATTGCTATCATAAATACTATTGTAATTTGACCATTATTTGACTGGCAATAGAAGCCAATTCAAGTAGAAAATACTGGGGATTTTTCCCCTCTTAAACATGAAACCTGAGACATAGTTTTAATGGTTAAGGGAACATACCATTGCGTGCTCAGATGGCAGAGGAGAGCCAGATTGCCTGCATTCAAATCCTGCCTTCTACTCTGAAACACAGAGGGTGACCATGTGCTGGAATCGACACATCGGTAACCGGATCTCTCTCTCTCTCTCTCTCTCTCTCTCTCTCTCTCTCTCTCTCTCTCTCTCTATATATATATATATATATATATATATATATATATATATATATATCCCCAAATTTCACTTCTCCTTTCTTCTTTACACCACTACAGTAAAATTTAAATCAATATCAAAATCATAGTTTGTTTCATTTTAATGGTAACTGTTGCCATTGTTTCGTTGTTGCTGTTGTTTCAGAGTAGAAATATGCTTAAGAAGGCCTTAGTAGCTGCTTTTCTCAGAAGTAGATCACAAAGTCCTTCTTCCAAAGTGACAATGGGTGAAATGAAACAACCAACCTCACCGTTAGCCACTAAGTGCTTAACTATTTGTGCCACCCAGGGAGAAAAAAATACATATATATATATGGTACATGGTGTAATTTCCCTTTGCCTTTACCATCTTTAGTGGATGATAACGGCCCCTATGTAGTTTCCACTTCCTTCTCTCTGAAACAGACACTACGCTAAGCACTTTATGTAGATTAACTCATTTAATTAATGTAACAACCTTATTATGTAAAATCCATAATGGCAAAATATTATTTCTATATGAGGAAATTAAGGAACGAAGACATTGAAAGGTCCCGATGCCCCCCAAATCAAGCTGTCTTGCTCCAGAATATTCTTATGCTATCACACTTCCCTGTATTAAAGTTGGGCCCCCAAAAGGGGTGGTGGTCGTGGCAGATTTCCTATTATCCTTACTCCTTTTTCTCCTCTCTTCCTACTTCTAACCAGGCAAGCACATAATGTTCTTGATGCTGTGTGTGTGTGTGCGTGTGTGTGTCAAATGGATAGCCTGGGACAGTGATGTTGTCTATTTGTGGTCAATGGGATGTGAAATCAGCTGGCTGTTGTGGTCCAGTAGCTGAGACACGGGGACTAACTTTGCGCAATAAACAGTGGCATGGGTTTAATGGGGGTTTAAGTTAGCAGGCGGCAGGGAGAAAGGAAAAAGGTCAGAACACAGTACGTTGAAAGCTTCCACCCTTCGAGGGGTCTCTGGGCTCTGGATTCAGGGCTCACTGCAATGCAGCTGCTTTTTTTTCGCCTTCCCAGAAGCAACTCTGTAGAGTTTCCTTATTCTTCTTTGAAAAATTGTCATTGAAATATGTCCACCCAAGCACACACCCAAACATAACACTTTCTACATGTACAACTCAGTGATATGGAGCACATTCTTCAAGCAACGCAGCCGCTCTTGCGATCTTCCTCTGTGTTTTTCTCAAAGCATAGATTTATTGTTGTATGAACAGGCTTTTCAAAATGAGGAGCCGATGTTAAGGGGCTCAAGAAGAAAGTGTTTTGATATTGTTGATGGCAAAATCTGTACAACTTTGCTTGATATGATTGACTTATGGATTGTTATAACATGTGTAAGAGTACCCTTAAAATGATTTATTAATTTTTTTAAATGTCATTTTCTCACAAATAAGAGAAATAAACAAAGTAGAGATGACCGTGGAATAATAGTCCCGGAGTGGTAACTGACTTTTTCTGGGCAGGAAAAGTTATGAAGGCCAAGATCATTGGTGCCACGATGGTCACACTCTTAAAACGATTGGTGTGACTTGGGTCACATTAAAGGAAAGGCCTCTGCTGCAACCAGGAGAAGGAAGATGGTAACGCCATTCTGGCAGGGCATGCTGGCCCCCGTAGTGGTTATTTGGAAACTGACCGTCATCGTAAAACTATTTATCTATGAACTCCCCTGACAGAGTGCAAATGAAAAGAAGCTGCCCTTGTAGTCAGCCCGTTTGTAGCATTACTCAAGTCTGTGCAAGATTGCAAACGAGCACTGTTTTGAAATGTTTCCTCACATATTCAAGTCAGTTCTTCCAAATCCTCAAGTTCTCGCTGAGTGGATTCAGTCACACATTGCTCATGGAAAAATACCAGGGGGAAGGATTTGATGGGAAAACATCTGTAATCCAAATGATAGCAATTTAGTGTGAAATGTTTGTCAAATATTGGCAGGTTGATCATTCCCCAAAAGCCATTTTTGATTTGGATCAAAAGGGGACAATTTATTTATTAAATTGGCAGATAAAGAATTTATTACCCAGATATTATTAAAATGTGAGAAACCACCTGTTTTTCTCATTTTAATCTCATTTAAGGATCTCATTAAGAATAACAAAAAAGCTTGTATGGGTTGTGATAAGAGCTGTAGGAGTTCCTAATAAAACAATTTAAAAGATAATAAAAATCATTGCAATCAAGCTGCAACAAATGGAAAGGGGTCATTCTATTTGTGCTCTCTGCCAGTTGAGTGAAATAATGGAAGTGTGAAGAGTTAACTCATAGCGGCTCTCTCTCTCTCTCTATTTATCTATCTATATATATATATATGCATACAAGAGTTCCTTTATGTTTTTATGTGAAGAAAATCCCTGTTTAATTTCCAAGAACCATTAACCTCTGCGGAATTCAGTCAGACTAGAATTGTATTGTAAAAATAGTTTAACACAGCTAAGCAGGTAGGGCATGCTATGTAAACGCTTGATAGGAGTTAATTCATTTCATTCTAAAAGTAACTCTGCTTCAGGAGTACATTTGACTATTGCTACTTTTGCAGCACCTAAGACCCAGGCAGAGTGCACTTTTGCAGTTCGCATAAGGCCATATAGAAGTTATTTTAAAAGAACCAGCAGCAGAAGGTGCTGTGCAGCCACAGATATTAGATGAGATCAGTAATTATCTTCTAAAATCAGAAAGCAGAATGACAGTGGTCTTACTTATTATTTAGGTGACCATTTAGACTGTGTCTATCAAAATAATAATATACTTTCAAAAACCCTGTTACAGTATTTTATTAAGTGTGTGGTATAGTTGGCTATTGACCAAAAGGTTGGAAGTTCAAGTTCACCTAGAGTTCCCTTGGTGAGAGGCCTGTCAATCTACCTTTGAAAAAACAATCAGATCTGGAACACAGTTCTGCTTGGGTACACAGGTCTGCCATGACTTGGAGTTGACTCTGTGTCAACTGGTGGTGATAGATTTCTTATGCAACAAATTTTCAAAGACTTACTAGAAAAAAACAGTTGCATGTTTAAATTTCACAAAATGGGTAGTGAAGAGTAAATATCGGGCCAGTCTGTCTTGCTTTTTACTGTCTTGAAAACTCACATTTTAATAAAATCTCCTTTAATAATTGGAAAATAATTCTAGAACAAACTTATTGAATCATCTCAGAAGTATCCTCTGGAAATTACATAAATTGAGGAAGATAATTTGGAAATTATCTGGCCCAGAAGTCTACTCAATGTCTCATTTTAACCTCTAAAATCTTTAGCATACCATCTAGCCAATATGAGCACTCTTTCATTGTATAGCCTATTCCTGTTTTAGAAACTTCTAATTATTTTCAAGGTTTACCTTAAAAGTAATTCAAACACTCACCCTTCTGATTTCTGCCTGTGGTAATTGTACTTCTACATTATTCTCTATAACCCCATCCTATTGAGTGTGACTTTAGCCACATAATCCAAAGTTGATTGTGGTGATGAATGTAGAAACCTTCTTAACTAGTTAATTGTATAATGTGTTCACTATAACTCAGCAAAACTATCAAAAACATGTAAAGTGATGGGATTTCACTTTTAGGATTATGTGCTCTGTCCAACAGGCTGCAAGGAGCAAAATTCTGTCAATAAGTATAAGAACATGGGAACACATCTTTCCTGTTAAGTCCTGAGCTGAGACTCTTTTTGGCAAAAGCACAAAGATTGCAAGCTAGGGAGACATATGAATCAGAGAACCCAACTAATTTAGCATTTCCAGGAGACCTGATTCCTGTCCCAATGACCCTATGAGATAATAAATGTGCGTAATATCCAGCTGCTAACTTTGTAATAGAATTGTTACCTTTCATTCAGGAGACCCAGATTAGGTTCCTGATCAATATACCTTAAACACAGTCATCACTCATCTGTCAGGGGAATCTTGTGTTGCTTTGATGCTGAATTGGTTTCAGCAGGGCTTCCAGAGAAGACAGGCAAGGAAGAAAGTTCTAGGCGTCTGCTTCCAAAAATCAGCCAGGGGAACTCCTAAAGCTCACAACTGTCTGCTCCCCAAGTGCTTCTAGAGATCAGCAGACAAAACCAGGGAAGCATTTCACTGCGTTGTTCTTGAGTTCACAATTTGAGGCAATTTGCTCTCATCTAATAATAAGTTTACAACAATGTTGTTATGCAGCAATAGATAGCTAATAATAAATTATTCTTTCTATTTTGAAAGTTAATCCTCCTTAAGAAATTTTATTTAAATATCATAGTATTATATTTGTATTAATATTTCCAGGATGGTAATTCTGCTATGCATCGAGTACCTACTGTGTCTCAGGCATGCTTATATCACTAGCTGCTTAATGTAAATGATTTCATCAATTTTCGTAGCAACCTTATATGCAAGAAGTTCTACCTCCTTAAGTTCCATCCAGTTTAAGAAACTCGGGTTCAAAGGAAACAAGTAATCAACCAAATTCACACAGCTAATATCTAACGGAACTGCGTTTAAAGACAAGACTCATTGCCCTTTTCACTTTGCCACAATGCTTCTTAGGTCATTTGCTTCCAAGAAAACTTGTTATATGTTTATTTAAAAGTTTATAAGTGGCCAATAAAAGGGTCCTAGTGGGCTGCATATTTAACTAGTGACTATAAGGTTCACAGTTCAAACGCACCAGTAGTTCTGAGGGAGAAAGATGAGATTGGATGCTCCTGTAAAAATTTACATCTCAGAAACCCACGGTGGCAGTTTTACCCTGTGCTCTAGGGTCCTTGGGAGTTGGATTTAATTAAAGGACAGCGAGTTTGATTTTGGTTTTTGGTATGTGATAGACAAAATCTCGGTTTTACCGTGTGCTGTTAAAAGTGCCGTAGTTCCTGCTTCATTGAGAAAGACAGACGTGGCTATCTGTTCCCCTAAAGATGTATAGTCTCAGCACCGCCCTGAGCAGTTCTGCTCCGTCGTACAGGTTATCCACTCAGTAGCAGTGAGGTAGCCCCAAGGTTAAAACTTGACTGCTAACTCAACGTTCAGATGTTTCCAACCCACTGGTCAATCCATGGGAGAAAAGGTTGGCAGTCTATTTTGCTGAAGATGTATAGTCTTGGAAAGTCTATGGAGCAGTTCTCCTCTGTCTGCCAGCATAGCTATGAGATGCGATCAACTCTATGACAGTGGCTTGAGTTTTTCATTGTTTGTTTATATTAATATGACAACCATAGTTCTAGGCTTCAGATGACACCATCATGAGATAAGATATTTAGATTGGAATGGCTTGCTCTTTCCTTTACTCCCGCCCCCTGTGACTCACTACTCAACCCGTTTTCTATTGCACGTGGAGTATACTTTTAAAGGGTTTTGCTGTTTTTAATTTTCCTTTTGTTCTCCTCTGTTTTATAGCTTTGGAATTTTTCAATATTCTTCAATAATATTGTATTTCTACAAAATCATAACATTTAAATTCTATATAAATTAATGAAAAAAAAATCTTGCCAAAGTCACAATGAAAGAAATTTCCCCTTTGGAAAGTTGACAGTCCGGATAAGGAAAGTGAAGATGAATACTTTAATACATTTATATAAATTTCTCTAAGATATTTAACCTCCAAAAAGCAGAGGCAGAGGCATCACATATTATTTTTAAAACACATGAACTATGATTAAAAGTGATCTGGTATTAGTTCAGGGTTGAACTGAGAGAGTCGGATAATGATCTCCTGGCAGAAGGAGCGAGCTCAGCCAATGCCTTGAGCCGTGGTGGCATAGTGGGCCGGTAGTCGCAGGCCAGCAGTTCAAAACCAACAGCTGCCCCCAGGAGAAAAGACAGGGCATTCTATACCCCTGAAGAGCTACAGCCTCAGAAGTCTGCAGGGAGAGTTCTAGCCTGTCTCACAGGGTCGCTATGAGTCAGAATGGACTCAATGGCAGTGAGTGAAGGAGTGAGTGAGCCTGCAGTGTTCAGAATATAAATTTCTCTTCTTTTAAGTCACCAAGTTCATTGTAATTGTTATGGAAACACTAATACTAGCTCCCCAAATCACAACCTCACGTAGCCTCTGAAACAGAAATTGTGTAGCTTACAGAACTGAACCAAAGGTAATAAGATAAAACAGCTGGAAACCAAAGAGTAGACAAATACTCCTTTAAAAAAGTGGAATAAACACACACTTCTCCTTACTTCTTGAGAAGAGGAAATTAAAAATATATGTGAGGCCTTCAAATACCTCATGAAAACATTTCATTATCATTTAATTCCATATTTCCATAAACGTTTTGAAACCCCTCATATATAAACGTATGCATGCTTTAGAAATATAGATTTTATAAGCACTACATAACTTTTCAGAATGAAGACCTTGTGGACATAATAGAAACATTCATTGCCTTGAGGGAAAACATGGATATCATGAAAAAGTAAAATAAATGAAGAATGCATACACTTTGTTAAGGCATAATTATAAACCAAAAGAAAACCAAATAAAAGGGTGGAGAGCTGCAAAGATATAAGAGCAAAAATCATACTTTATAAAATGACATGTTGCAGCCCACCCGTGGATAGGACAAACCTTTCCCTCTAGTGACTGAATGTGCTGGTGTCACGGCTTCGGTGACTGAATGTGCTGGTGCCACGGCTTCGGTGACTGAATGTGCTGGTGCCACGGCTTCGGTGACTGAATGTGCTGGTGCCACGGCTTCGGAGACCGAGAGTCCTGGCATTACTGTCCCTATCTTACATAGAGTACAGTGACCCCCTCACTGTTATGTTTTTTGTTGCTACATTCATTATCACTTGTATAAAGAAATATTAGAAAACAAGTGATCTGTGTGTTAATGGATTTTAAACCCTAGGGATTTCAGATCTTAAAGACTTTTCTTCATAATCATTCTTGCAAATTAGCATTCGGTAGGAATTTTCAAATGCTATCATGCTTAAGCTTGATCATTATAAATTGGGAAGCCGTGTTTTGAATGGTTGTGCCAAATATGCTTTTCAAAAATATTCTGGTTGTACAAATGCTTTCATGTATCTGTTTTTTTTTCTCAAAGGATCTTTCTTTTGAATGCTTCTTTTCTAAAGAAATGAGTTTTTACATTATTGACGGCAGACTATCTGCAGAAATGGTCTTCATTTACCAGGAAACACATAGTTAAACCATCTGCACTATTTTCGTTTTCCCAGCAAAGCAGCGTGTTCATCGCACTAGCTATATTACCCTGTAGCAGAGTAATTTATCACATTTCTGCATCAGCAGAAGCTTTGATTATTGAATTTTTTTCCAGAGGTGTAGTTGGAAACAAGCCAAGTTGCCATCTAATGTATTTTTTTTTAATTTGGCCCAAAGTGCAGGACACTATGTGTTAAGACATATGATTTGAAACCAGTGACA
Organism: Tenrec ecaudatus; assembly: GCF_050624435.1. Lineage (NCBI taxonomy): Eukaryota > Metazoa > Chordata > Mammalia > Afrosoricida > Tenrecidae > Tenrec > Tenrec ecaudatus. Next base: position 124,247,995 of record NC_134534.1, on the reverse strand, counting down.
GAGGATGAAGAATTAGATAATTAAGTTAATATTGAGAATACTTCTCCAAAATTTAACATGGTACATATACAGTAAAACATCACTCAAGAAGCACTAGTGTGAAATATTTTATCTCTTTAAAAATGAATTTTTCTTCCCAAATTTGGCCTGCTACAAAATTATAGTTTCATGAAGGTCCAGAACCACTCATTCAATTTCAATAGTAATTACAACCCAGGGAATTTGTAAGGGAATCAAGTTAGGAATGCCCATTCTCTTCCAAGTATAGTTGGCCTCACTATCATGGATTCTACATTTGCAGATTCTATCAACTGCTCTTGGAAAATATTGGGGGGGGGGGACACAAACGCAGCTGAGAGGTCAAAGCAATTCCTCAAAGACCAAGAGGAAATATAGAGTGTTATTTACATAACATTTACATAGTATTAGGTATCATAAGCAATCAAAAGATGATTTAAAGTATACAGGATGATATGCACGTACGCAAATACTATGCCATTTTATTTAAGGGATTTGAGCATCTGTGGACTTTGGTATCTGTGGAGATCTTGGAAATAATGTAGCAAGTCTAGTTTCTTTCAGGGATAGCTAATAAATTTACACATTACCTTTGCCTTCAAGGAGTGCAAAATTCTTAATTTCACATTAGTAAGCATCTCTTATCAATTATTTTAGACTTTTAGTTCTCAAAGTTTGCTGCATATTAAAATCACCAGGAGCTGCTAAATTATTTTAATGATCAGGACATGTCCCTTATCACTGCTGTTATTAGAATCGTTGTATGTGCCCTGCCATAATGATTATTAAAAGTCAGTTCCAACATGCAGCATAAGAAAAGGTCATTTAAAAATACCTAGAGAGGTTTTTTTTAATCTAATGCTCAGATTCTAACTTATAACACACCATGACATAAACTAGTGATTTAAAAAAATTATTTTAATTTCGGCTAGTCTCAGTCAGCAGTTCCTTCTGCTGGTCACTAATGCAGTCTCCTGGCTGAAATACTTAATGATCCTCCAGTAGGCTGGCAGATTGTCAGCCTAAACCACCAAATTTCTCACCCATGGGGCCTTTACAGTAGCCAATTTGGAGTTATTTGCGACGTGACTTTACGATTCCCGAAACAGCCAAAATAAGCAAGCCCCAAGATGCAAGCACTTTTCAAGTCTCTCCTTGTATAGTGCTTGCTAATAATGTGTTGCTGTTCAGCGCCATCAAATCAGTTTCAAATCATAGAAACCCTATGAATAACGAAATGAATCACTGCCTGGTCCTGCACCATCCTTACAACCGTGGCCGTGTGTGAGCACAATCCTGCAGCCAGTGTCAAGTCACCTCGTGGAGCGTTTTCCTCTTCTGCTCTGCCCTCAACTTTACCCAGCATGCTGTTTTCCAGGGGCTGGTCTCTAGTGATAACATTTCCAAAACACATGAGATTGCACTGGCCATCCTTGATTCTAAGGAGCATTATGGCTGTACTTCTTCCCAGATAGATTTGTCTGTTCCTTTCCTAGTCCATGGTACTTTTGACATTCTTCTCCAATACCATAATTCATATGCATTAACTTTTCTCTGGGCTTCCTTAATCAAGGTCCAACTTTCTCATGCATATGAAGCAGTGGAAAATAGCATGGCTTGGATCAAAACATTTAAAATAATTCTTTTGCAGTATATTTACCCAATGCAATGTGTCATTTGATCTCTTGACTGCTGCTTCCATGAACATTGATTGTGGATCCAAGGAACAAAATCCTTCATAACTTCAATCTTTTCTCCTTTTATCATGATGTTACTTATTGATTCAATTGTGAGGATATTGTTTTCTTTACATTATTTTGTAATTCATATTGAATCTATATTAATTTAATGGTTCAAATAAGTCACATGATGAATATCAGATTCTAGGGGTGGAGAAATAAACTCTACTTCTTGATGAGGTGTGTGGAGCTGGTGGCAATGAGGCCTGCATAGGTCGATGTGAATTATTGCAGCCTTTGCTTTAAAGAAAAAATCTACTATACAGCTCATTCCAGTTGATTGTAATCTCTGGGGACAGAATGAAGGCAGGGATTATTCTTAAACGTTCTAAGTGACTTCACTGTGTAACTAAGACAAGAATCTGTAATTATAACACATTTGAGCATGTATAAGAATCATCTATAAGCCTTGTTTAAAACACATTCCTGAGTATCACCCCTGGAGTCTGTTCTAATACTGTGGGGTGGAGCACAACACTTGGCAATTATCACAAAACCTCTGGTTACTCTGGAGCAGCTAGACAGTGTATTGAATAGTGATCATTCAAGCCACATGCTTACAAGTCCTCTGCCAGCAACTCAAAATTGTGCATCATGCTATCCTTGACATAGTTTCTTCTATACCTTCCTACCTTGTTTTTCTTCCTTTTCCTTCCTTCCTTCTTCCTTCCTCCCTTTTCTTTCCTTCCTTCTTTCCTTCCTTCCTTTTCTCCTTCTCTCTCAGTGGTTTATGGTGATTTGCATGTATGTTTTACAGAGTAAATTAGTTTCACCTTCAACAGTTTTGGTTTATAGCAATTTTGTTTTGTTTGAACAGTTTTGTTTATAACAATTCTCACAAGACAACATTTCTGTTCCCACTTTCCCCTCCTGTTTTCCATATTGATTCATCCTTACTCCCTAACCTTTCCAGCCTTTTATGCTTTATCCCTAGGAAAAAGCTACCCATTTGGTTTTGTGTAAACCACTGCCCAGTCCCCTAACCCTTTATCCTACTTCTTTGAGTTTTTTTTGTTATCAGTCTTATTCTAGGTTCATCCGGTCTTTACCTTTGTTCTAAGTGCTGGAACTGGTATCTTGCTTTTCTCTCCAAGTTCCTTGAAATATACAAGCCTCACCCACCATCTGCTTCTAGGAATTCCTCCATCACACCACCAAAGTACTTAAGATTGTATTTGTCTGCCAGCCTTTTCCCCTTAACCTGAGAAAAAGAAATGGTTATTGTTTATTTGCTATTCCTAGATTTACATGATCTCTTTTTGTCTCCTCTGTGTCTGGGAGTTGAATCTTGTTTCTAATACATCACTGAGCTCTTTTTCTGAGGATATTGAGTGGTCTGGCAGTAAATGCTCACTTTTTGGATAATTGCTTATAGAGTCTCTAAACCAGCAAGAACATTATCATCTGAGCACTGTTTAAACATTATAGATGCAAATTCTTGGCCCTACCGCATTTTCATGGCAGCAATGCCGACTACAGGAACCCTATAAGACAGGGTAGAACTGCCCCTGTAGTTTCTGAGACTAACTCTTCTGTCTTTCTCCCACAGAGTGGTTAGTTGTTTTGAACTTATGGCCTTGTGGTTATCAGCCAATCATAACCACTAGCCATCAGGGCTCCTGAGCACTAATAAATCAGAAATTCTGAAGATTGTGTACAGCAATTCTGATGCACCCTTGCATTTGAAAACCATTGCTGTAGGTCGCCGACCCTTTCACAGGGGTCGCCTCAGTCCATCGAAAAACATAAATATTTCACAATATATGATTACATATTGTTTTGTGATTAATCACTATGCTTTATATATATATATATATATATATATATATATATATATATACTGTTTAAATCATTTTATTGGGGACTTGTACAACTCTTATCACACTCCATCCATTGTGTCAAGCACTTTTGTACATTTGTTTCCCTCATCATTCTCAAACCATTCGCTTTCTACTTACTTGAGCCTTGATATCAGCTCCTCATTTTCCCCCTCCCTTCTCTCTCCCCCTCCCCATGAACCCTTGATGACTTATAAATTATTGTTATTTTGTCATATCTTACACCATCCAATGTCTCCCTTCACCTATTTCTCTGCTGTCCATCCCCCAGGGAGGAGGCTATATGTAGATCTTTGTAATCTGTTCCCCCTTGCTCCTTCACCTTCGCTCCACCCTCCTGGTATTGCCACTCTCACCGCTGGTCCTGAGGGGTTCATCTGCCCTGGATTCCCTGGACTTGCCTTTCTTATCTGTACCAGTGTACATCGTCTGGTCCAGCTGGATTTGTAAGGTAGAATTAGGATCATGATAGTGGGGGGGCAGGAAGCATTCAAGAACTAGGGGAAATTTGTATGTTTCATCATTGCTATACTGTACGCTGACTGGCTTTGTCTCCTCCCAATGGCCCTTCTGCAAGGGGATGTCCAATTTCCTGCAGATGTGCCCTGGGTCCCCACTCTGCACTCCCCCTCATTCACACTGCTATGATTTTTGGGGGGTCTTTAATGCCTGATCCCTGATCCCTTCGATGCCTTGTGATCTCACAAGTTGGTGTGCTTCTTGCATGTGGGCTTTGTTGCTTCTCAGATAGATGACCCCTTGTTTATCTTCAAGTCTTTAAGACCCCAGATACTATATCTTTTGATAGCCAGGAACCATCCGCTTTCTTCACCACATTTGCTTGTGCACCCATTATCCTCAGTGATTATGCCAGGAAGGTGAGCTCTGAGACTGCTGAACTGTTAGAACAAAGTGTTCTTGTGTTGAGAGGATACTTGAGTAGGGGGGGCCCGCTATCCATCTGTTTCCTTAATACTAAACATATAAATATATGTATATAGATCTATTTCCAAGGGGCTCACATTTTTCAACAGAGACTACACACTTGCATTAAGTATAACTTTTGTCACTCAATAATTGTTCCAAAGTTTTAGCACCTTCTGGTCTCTAAAAATAATGTGTCCTCTTTTCCTAGATTCCACGTTTAACAATTCCCAGGGGAAATAGATCTATGTACATATATTTATAGGTTTAGTATGAAGGAAACAGGTGGACAGTGCTTTAATTATATTTAATTATGTTAAATTTGTCACAATGAAAATGCATCCTGCATATCAGATATTTACATTTTGATTCATAGCAGTAGCAAAATTACAGTTATGAAGTAGCAACAAAAATCATTTTATGGTTGGGGGTCACCACAGCACGAGGAACTGCATTAGAGGGCCATGGCATTGGGAAGGCCGAGAACCACAGCTGTAGGCTTTGGGGGCTGGTGGGCACGGGCAGGAGCTCGAGGCACAGAGTGGAAGGTGAAGTTCATGTCATGATTCTTTCTGGCTCAAGCTCACATTTTCCAACAGAGACGACGCACTTGCCTTAAGTATAGCTTTTGTCACACGATAAGTGTTCCAAAGTTTTAGCACCTTCTGGTCTCTAAAAATAATGTGTCCTCTTTTCCTAGATTCCACGTTTAACAATTGTGATGATTTTCTGCTGTTGGTCGGTCCTGGGCCTCAACGCCCACTGTTATTTATTTTAACCTGTCTACACATGAGTAAATAATCCCTTCTTTTAAAATCTTTAAAACAGTGTGTTGTATTCTGTTTCTTACTGGGACTCTTAGCTACTGCTGCCTGCATATTTTTCCTTTTAAGTCTTCATCACTGAGTTACCCTTCCAAGGCCTCGCTCAGATCCTGATGGGTCAGAGAGGTAGAATCCTTTGAGGTCTCGCAAAGGTGTCCTACAGAACAGGGAGTGGCTGCAGGGAGCGGTATCAGGAGATGGAGCATGCCTCTCCGTCCTGAAACCTCCATGCACAGCTTGGCGGACACACACAGTGCTGTGCATGCGTGTGCTTAACACACGTGCTGCGTGTAGCTGTGAATGGAAACAGGGAAGGTGCTGGGACATGGGGAAAGCGTATCAAACTCTCCTGGCAAAGTAAGAAATGGAATCCTGGAAAGCTACAGCCAGCTGCCTTGGATTTCCGAATAAATTTGTCCGAGGAACGATGGAATCTGGTTCGAAGAGCTCTAGTCTCTGAGCAAGAGGGAAAAAAACCAAAACCCCAAAACATGAGATTAGCAGGAACATGGAATTTATCATAAGCCCAACTGGTTGCTAATTCAGGAGCTCTGCTTTCAGGTTTAGCAATCTTGTCTGGTCAGCAGTGCAGTGTTGTTATTTTTATCTTTCTTAAAATAAGAGTTGTATGAGTCCCTAATAAAATGTAAAAAAAGAAAAGAGAAAAAAATGATTAGGGCAAAGACTGTACAGATGTGCTTTATACAATTGATGTATGTATATGTATGAACTGTGATAAGAATTGTATGAGCCCCTAATAAATTGTTAAAATTTAAAATAAATAAATAAATAAATAAAAAAGAATATTCTGTGTGTAAAATGCAGGCCCACGAGGTAGTTGTAGGTATGACAGGCACACAGCAGGACTTTCACCCATGGCAGACTAGCAGTGGCACAAAAGGAACGTGCACTTCACGTGGGAAGTCGTTTGACTATGCTATAAATCGAGCTTAGAATATAAGGAATGAAAAGCTGGAGGAAGCAAAATATTCGCAGAAAATCTCTATGTTTGAAGCAGACGAGGTGTTTTGCTCCCTGTAAACATATCAGAACAATAGTGACGTTCTCTCTTGAGAACACCAAATGGAATCGCGGCAGTTTTCCAGTTCGTTTGATAGATGCGCAAACAGAGCTGGTCAGAAAGTCCTCGCAGCAACATCCAAGAGGAAACATCAGCTGAAAGCAGCTCCAAGTCTTGATGATCTTGTGGCAGAGGAAACATGCACTCTGCGGTGGCTTCAGGGTCTCGGACCTTTCAAAAGTAAATCACCGATCCTTTTTCCTGAGGTATCTCACAGAAGATTCAAACTACCAACATTTTCTTTCTCTCAGCATGGAACCACTTGTGCTAGCCTATGACGCCTTCAAGAAATGCTGGCAAAGCAAAGTAGAAAAGTATTATGATACATCATCAAATTAAATTCTTGCAAGATTCTCCCAAAGACGATGCATCATTTAATGCACTCCAGGTTTATTTCTTTTTAAATTCATAATTTAGGCTTTGAGTGTTTATAGTGTATGATAAATAGTCCACCAGAATTAATGTGAATTTTAAATAAATATTTTCTCTCAAGAATATTTATTTTACAAATATCTTTAAAACTTTCCCTCTGCAAGACACTAGTAGGCAAACAGATGTATCCCTTGTCATGCATGAATGAACAAAAGCTTTAATGCAGAGATCACCGTAGTGTTGAAGACAAGGCTGGTAAAACACAGACGCTGTAGCAGTGAAAACAGTGATTGTGAGGATGGTACAGGCCCAGGACAGTGATTATTGACAGGATATCTGTGGTTATCTATGGGATAGGATTCTCACCTGATCTGCTCAATTGCAGGCTGCCTTTGGCAGTTCCACTTGGCAAGGCTATAAGACCGAACTTCTATATCAAATTTGTTGTCGTTGTGTCATCCGATTGGCTTTGTCTCAGAGTGACCGATGTACAACAGAAGAAAACACCACCCAGACCTGTGGCATCCTCACAATTGTTATATTTGAGCCCAGGGTTGCAACCATGTGTCGATACATCTCATTGAGGGCATTCCTCTTTTTTTTGTTTGTTTGTTTTTTTTGCTATCCCACCTGGTTACCAAGCATGATGGCCTTCTCCAGGAACAGGTCCCCCTAGGTAACATGTCCAAAGGGCATGAGACTGGGTCTCACCATCCTCACATCCAAGGAGAATTCCTGCTGTACATCCTAGAGTCAATGGCACTCTCAATATTCTTCAGCAGCTCCATAATTCAAATGCATCAGTTCTTCTCTAGTCTTTCTTGTTCGCTGTCCGATTTTCTTATGTATAGGAGGTGAGTGATAATACACACCGTGGCTTGGGCCAGGCACACCTCAGTCTTCAAAGTGACTTTCTTCGCCTTCATACTGTGTATCAGATTTACCCAACACATCATTTGATTTCTTTACTATTACTTCCATGAGCATTGATTCTTAATCCAAACCAGATGAAACCCTTGGCAACACCACTCTTTTCTTCATTTATCAGGAGTCTATCTATAGGTCCAGTTGTGATGATTGAAGTGTTTGTTGTTTACATTGTATTATAATCTATTTTGAGTGTTGAAATCCTTCATCTTTATCAGCTTGTGCTTCAGGTCCTCCTTACTGTCAGAGAGCAGGGTTGTCATCTGCATATTGCAGGTTGCTCATGAGATTTGCTCCAAATCTATGCTGTGCTTTACTTCAGACAGTCCACTTTTTCCGATAATTTGGTCATCATACAGATTGAATGAGGACGTTGAGGGAAAACAACTCTGATGCAGACATTCATGGATTTCAGACCATATGGTATTCCTTCATTCTGCTCCAAACTGCCACTTGGGCCATATACAGATTCTTAAAGAGCATTATGAAGTGTTCTGGAAATCCCATTTTCCTTGCTATCCATAGTTTGTTATGATTCACACAGTCCAAGGCCTTTGATGAGTCCATTAAACAATAGTTAACATGTCTTTATTATACTTTACTCTGTCTTCTTGAGATACCCTTCAACAATTTTTCAGCTCTTTTACGTCACAGTTTCTTCCATTTGCTTCATGGATTTATGAGTGAGAGTAAGTTTCAGAGACTTTTCAGACTTCCACTTTTCAATGACCTTTTGTTTCCTTGGTGTGTCCTTCTTGATGTCATCCCCAAATCACCTGGTCTTGGGTCATTAGTGGTCAGTGTGTCAAATCTATCCTTTATTTGTTCTAAAAATTCAGATGGAGTATACTCAAGATCACAGTTTGCCCCCTTTTTTGGACTTGTTTTAAGTTTCTTCAACTTCTTTATGAACTTATGTATAAGCAATTGATGGATTGTTCTACAATCAGGCCAGGACCTGCTTTTAGCTGCTGATATTGAACTTCTCCATTTTTCTCTCACAGATGTAGTCAATTTGATTCCTATGTACTCCATCTTGTGAGCCCCACGTGTATAGGCACCGCTCATGATGTTGAACAAAAAGTATTTATTAAGAATATATTGGTATTGCAAAATTCTATCATTTGATCTCCAGCTTCATTTATATTACCAAGGCAATATTTACAACTACTGTTCCTTTCTGTTTCCAATTTTAGCATTCTAATTGCCCATCATTTTCAATGTATCTTGATGACATGCTTGATCACTTACAGTCAAGAAATTGGTAGAATTCTTCAATTTCTTTATCCCTAGCTTTTAGTGATTGGAGTGTAAATTTAAATAATACTCGTATTAACTGAATTTCCTTGTATGTGTATAGAGATTGTCTAATCACAGACAGCATATACTTCAAGACAGCTTAAAATTTCTTTGTGACAATTAAATGCCATTTTGATTTTTCATTCGGTGGTAGGCGGGGGAGTGTGATTGCAAACAGACATCATTGCTGTGTGGAGTCCAAAAGAGTCAACCCTGTCCTCAGACAACCCCTAGAATTCTAACCACCTTCTATTCAAACCTGAGCACAGCGTCCAAGCCATCGAACCCATGTGGGTTTCAGAATAGAAGGCAGTCCGTGGGGTGTTCAAAATTTTATCCCCAGACCTTCTTTCTGGGGCCTCTCTAGAAGAGTTTGATTCTCCAACATTTTGACAGTAGTGAAACATTCAAGGATTTGAGAAGTCCAGAGACAAAAGCAACTACCTCTAGGCCCTCAAATATTAACTAGTTCATTGCCTTACTTCCCTTTCTATATCTCATCATGCTATTGAAAAATAAGGCCAACAACATTGAAACCTGGCCTTTGAGATGTGTAAGAATATAGAAATACTGGATTGAGAATTTTAGGCTGTTAATTCTGGCTCTGTCACTTATTAATTGGCTACTAGAGCTCACTGATTTTTTTAGAGTGATTTGTAGGAATTACCTCATTGTAGTTTATCATATTCTCTAATTCAAGTTAATGCTTACCCACGCTCTCTGCTGATGTCAATATTTGCATAACTTCTCATTCTTCCTTAACAGATTATTTTAAATTGTTTTCTTGTGGTAAGAAAATATATATATATAATAAAACACATATCATTTAAATATGTTTTACATATACAATTCAGTGATATTGATTCTGTCCATCATTTTTTGTAACGATCACCAATATTTTTCAAAATTATCCTACCACCCTTAATAAGGTGACCTCTAAGTGTATACTCCCTCTTACCCCACTCCTTACTCACCTCTCACTCCTCCAGCCACTGCCATCAAGTGGATTCAGACTCATAGCAACCCTTTGGGACAGAGTAGAACGTCTCTCCGTGGTTTCCAAATCTGTAAACCTTTACAGGACCAAACAGCTTCATCTTCCTCCATTGAAGCTGATATTGGCCTTAAACTTATGACTTTGAGGACAACAGTTCCTAGTGATATTTCTCTTATCTCTGGAACCACTAATAAATTTTTCTTTCTATTCCTTGGCCTATTTCATATACTTCAGTTGGGTTATCTAATATTTACCCTTGTATAATTGACTTATTGTACTCATCATGTTTTTATGTTTCATCTGTGTTATAGTACAAATAAAAGCTTTATCTCTGCGTGTATTGTATGTATATACTGGATTTTGTTTACCCATTCATCTGCTGATTTCTTATTGACAAATTTACTTTAAACTGAAGGGAGACATTCTTAAGCAATAAGTATTCTTGAGACCAATAGGTCTTGGCAGAGAGGCCACATGTCAACTGAAAGGCAGATCATTAAGTTAGGAAGGTCATTGGAGGAGCAGCCTGGTTACCAAGCTCTGACAAGTCTTTGGGTTTACTCTTCTCTCAGTTACTGTATCATAGACATACAGCAAGAAAGTTCTTATTCTTTGCCACATTGATTACTTTGTTGTGATTTATTGTTTATTTTTTATTAATAATTTTATTGGAAGCTCTTACAAATATCATTCCATTCCATGGTTTAAGCACAGTGCTGCACAATTGCTGCCACCATCAGTTTCAAAGCATGTTCTTTCTCTTGAATTCCTTGATATTTTCCCCCATCTCCCCACCCTCCTCCACCATTATCCCCAGGAGCCTTTATTTATCTATCTAGCCATGTATTTATTTCCATATCTTACACAGCCAATATATCCATTCACATACAATTCTGTTGTCCTATCCCATTGAGTGGGTTATACAGTCACCAATGCAGTCAGCTGCCTATTCCCCTCTGCGGCCACCCTGCTTTTCCTGTACACTCAGGGAACCATTACTCCTGTTAACTTTCCTGATGGGTTATCTGTCTTGGCTTTCATTTGCCAAATGAGGAGAAAACAAGAGGAAATAACAAAAATATATAAATATGTATATATGTAAATTCTTAAATATAATGTATATTTTCATATATACATACAAATGCAACAAGGAAGCAGATCACCTTTGGACCTCTACTTAAATCTTACCCAGCACAAGAACGGCTGGTTCTAATAATGTGGCATTGTATGATACTGACTTTCCTGACATGATCGCTGAAGAAAACATGGGTGCATAAGAAAATGTGGTGAAGAAAGTTGCTGGTGCTTGACTATTAAAAGATATAGTGTCTGGGGTCTTAAAGTCCTAGTAGGGAAACCACAAAGCCCACGTGGAGAAAGCACAGCAGCCTGTGTGATTATGAGGTGTCAATGGGAAAAAGCATCAGGAGTTCAAAAACAAACAACCAAACCATGTGAAAAGTTCTAGATGTAGTGAAGATCCAAAACCCACCTGTAGGAGAATAGAACAGTCCCTCTCAGAAGGGGCTCATGGAAGGATGGTAAATCCAGGGTGTGGTAAAGCACTGATGAACCACATGACTATCTTCTAGCTCTTCAATACTTCCTCACCTTACTATTATGGTTTTTATTTATTTTACCTCATTAATTACGTCAGATTTGCATAGGTTCATCTGTATACTAATTACTTTTTGTAGCCCTGTTCACTGAATGACTGACTTGGCAATTTCTTCTGAGTTTAGCCATAATATTTGTGATTTCCTCCAACTAAAATATTTTCATTTTAATAATTCAATTATATACTAAAATGGCTTTTAAAACACCCATGACATTTATATGTCCAAAATCAACAGCATCTAAGTTTTTTATGTGTATTTCAATGCACATACTTTAGAAAGCATATTCTATAGAGGTTATTGTAGTAGTTAGTATTAGATGCCAAGTCACTCCCTGCCTTCCTTCTACCTCCACTCCTGACTCATGGCAACCCAGTGCACAGCAGAACCTAATGCTTTCTGGTTCTTCTTATCCCCCAAATCCATTGCAGATCAGATCATTGTGAAACATCAAGTCTGGTTACTCAACTCTCCTATAAGGACCCTCTGTTTTTCCCTGAGATTTCATGAAACACATTATATTATTCATTTCACTTCAGTCAAAGAAGAGACTAAGACCCAAGGAAGTACCAAGGTTGCCTGCTCCATTGATCTCTCTGGAAGCGTGAGGACATCTTGAACATAAGTTATTTTCCCTAGCATCTAACGGAGCCTGATGGTATGGTTGCATATTGGGATGCTAAGTGCTAAATTAGCCGTTAGAAGACAGCAGTCTTTCTGCAGGAGAAAGAGGAGGGTGTCTGCTCTCATAGAAAGATTCACAGCCTCCAGGCCCCAAGGGGCAGTTCTGTCCTGTCCGATGTGGTTGTGGTGAGTAAATATCCACTTGATAGCAGGAGAGAAAGCATACTTTGATTCTTATAAAATGTGTTCATGTTTCCTAGAAACTTTTCTTTATATTTTTATTACTACTTAAAATCCGTAATCCTCATCATGAAATTTCATTATGTAAGACACTTCCAATTGTGGTTAGTTATATGATGAAATGCAAACTGAATTGAGGGAACTTGTAGGAATGTTTTTGAATGCCACCTGTAAAAGGTGAGTGGTTTTACCCATTAAACTACTCTCAGCTAAACACCTTACTCTCCACTATTGAACTCTTGCTTTCCAGGAACCAAAGTGAATGAACATAAATCCTACGAAAATACATTCATGGGACCCATTAGTCCAATCTCTTGCCTCACTTAAATTTACTGTACCTACTAATTCTTACCTGGCTCTCTTAGTTTTAATGGTTTCCATGGACTCTTACCTTAAACTCCACACTCTTGTTATCTACCACTTCTGAAATTCTTCGAGGTTTATCCTTGGATTTCAACCAAACTTTTTACAAGGTAATCCTTTATACAAGGATATGATTTTCTTTTACAACGCAGTAGTTTATCTACTTATTTAATGGAGATTTCCAGAAAAGTAAAATTATTATTATTTTGAGTTAACCAACGCATTATAAGTGATGTTTCCTTTTATTTATTAAAAATAAAAATAATCAGTAATAATACCACTAGCAATGAGCATTTACTAAGCAATGATAATATTCCTAGGATATATTTGACCTTTGTATTTATTATGAGTAAGTCTCATAACAATTCTGTACATACAATTTATATATATGTATATATACAAATAATGAATTGAGCTTCAGATAGGTAGAATTTACCCAATATTAACTAGTTAATAAGTGAATAAATAAGAATTCAAGTGATTCTTTCAGAGTCCTATGCATTTTTAACAAATGTTGTGTTAAGTGTATAAAATAATTTACAATCAACATTTTAAAAATGCTTTCTCAGTCCTTTGAAAAATTAATAAATTAGAAAAACATAACAACCTCTAAATTGAAGTAGGAAAATATTCATTAAGGCACAGAAATCAAACTATCAAATTGTGGCTTTCTATGGTATGTTTCTTTGAATAGAAGAGAACAGGGTTTTATCTGCCTTTATGTAATGCCTTACCTAATCTTATAATTTTACATTTTCTTTCTATTATTTTTTTGAACTTAGAAGAAACTGGTCATAGACAAATACAGCTACTAGGGGAAAATAATGCACTTTCCCTCCATCCTCCCAAACAAACTTGTTGAAATTGGAGGATGTGCATCTGTTCGTATGCTTTGGATTATATGCCCAGCATAGGTGTAGCAACATATCACTTTCCACAATGGTTTTGCGTGTTGTCACCTAATCTGGTGTCAATTGAGGATTAGAGTGTAGGGCTGGAGTCTCGTCTGTCAATCCGGAGATAGTCAGTGAGACCTCTCTGTGGACCTAGCCTTCTCTGTAGAATTCTAGGAAATCTGTTTTTTTACTCCTTGGAGTTGGGAGACTCTTGCCTAACTTCCTGGGAGACATCTCATCTGACAAGACACATGGAACTACTCTAGTGCCCTGGGCTGCAGAAGCCACATGGACCTACCCTGATGTACCCAGCAGACCTCTGAAGCTGGAAAAGTCACTTAGAGACCCCTGCCAGCGATGAGATGCTTACAGTGCCACTGGACCCAAAGACTTTCCACCCATTGGCCTGTGATCATCCTGCTTTCAGTGTCATTGCATGTATTTCAGGAGTTCAAAGAGGACTTTATAGATTGGGATCGGGCATATGGGCTAATAACGGACTTATGGACTTGGACTGGAATGGGTTGGGATGCTTTTTAATGTACAATTACTTTATATAAAACTCTCTCTTATGCACACTTGGGTGTCTATGCATTTGTTTCTCTAGCCTGGACTAACACACATGTTGGCAAGCCCTGCAGTAGTATATAAGAGTTCAGGTCTCTCTGCACTCTCTAGTATTTGCTGTTCTCTGTTTGTGAGTTTCTTAATTGGATTATCATTTCAAGTGTCAAGTGATATCTCATCTTTGTTTGATTTGCACCTCCCAAAGAGATAGTGATTCTGAGCATCTCCTCGTGTTTGTTAGGTATGCATGTGTCATTGTTGATCAACTCTCTGTTCAAGTATTTTGCTCACTTTTTAATTACATTGCTTGTTTGTTTGTTTTTCCTTCTTTAAATTAAATGCTTTTATTGGGGGCTCTTACCACTCATCACAATCCATGCATTCATCCAGTGTGTCAAGCACATTTGCGCATATGCTGCCATCGGTGTTGCATAATTCTGTAGTTTTTAATAATTAGTCCCTCATTCATGGAGCCATTGTTAATGGTTTTTCCCTATTTGTATGCTCTCATTTTACTCTTTCGACAGTCTTTTCATATGTGTGTTTTATTTTCAGTAGGTCCTCATCATTGACTTTGTCTTCCATCGTGTATGCTTCTTCTCTTAACTTTGATAAAAGTGTATGCATTGCCATAGGGCCCTTAAGTTTGTCCCAATTTTCTCATTGATGGTCCTTATAGCTTTGCATGTAGGTCTCTACTCCATCTTGATTTCGTTTTGTTTTTGTGCATAGGACGAGGTGTGGGTTTAGTTACATTCTTCAGCTGTGGACCCAATTTTTCCAGCAGCATTTATTGAGGAGGGTGTCCCATTCTCATTTAATAATTTTTGAGTCCTTTGTTGAAAACCTTGTAGGTGCGTGCATCTATTTCCGAGTTTCTTATTCTGTTCCATTGGACCAGTTCCAGGCTTTTTTGATTACTGTGGCCATATAACGAGTTTTGAGATTGGGTAGTGCAAGACCTCCCAAAACATCCCTTAATTTTTCAGACATTCTTTGCCTATCCTCTCCCCTCTCCATATGAAATTTGAAAATAGTTTTTCCATTTTTCAAAAAAATGAAATTGGCAATTGTACCAGAATTGCATTGAATTTATAGATTATTTTAGGGAGTACTGACATTTTCACAATATTGTCTTCCTATTTATGAATACAGTATATTCTTCCATTTGTGCAGTTCCTTTTTGGTTTGCAAGACTGTTCATAATAGCTAGGAGCTGGAAATCTCCCAAAGGCCCCTCAATAGAAGAATGGATAAAGAAACTGGTTAGCATGCTATATGTTCCTAAAACAAACAAACAAACAAAAGCAGCATGAAACCATGAAACACCTCCTGACTTGGATGGACCTGAAACCATTCTGGTCAGTGAAGACAGTCAGTCACAAAACTGCATGAGCCCACTAGCAAAATGACCATCGCCAAGGTAAAGGCAAGTTTCTACTCCCACGTCATGTAACCTTCTATTCCAGTCTCCCAAACAAAAGAGAGCCTCTTCTTTGTATGTTTCAGAGGAAGCCTCACCGCAGCTGGATTAAGTTTCTCAAAAATAAGAGGGGAGAGTGACGACCAATCAGTTTCTGCCATAGAACATTGCTCTAAAGTCACCGTGAATCAATAGACATGCCTCCCCGTGATGAGTAAATCTTACAGCAAGTTAA
Source organism: Tenrec ecaudatus (assembly GCF_050624435.1). Lineage (NCBI taxonomy): Eukaryota > Metazoa > Chordata > Mammalia > Afrosoricida > Tenrecidae > Tenrec > Tenrec ecaudatus. Next base: position 124,232,012 of record NC_134534.1, on the reverse strand, counting down.
GCCAAGAGACGGAGGGGCATGTCTGTCTCACAGAAGGCAGATAAACCAGGTGAAGCAATCGGCCAATGAGAAAAACTCTTAACATTACTTACATAGACCCCGGATGGAGAATACACCTGATAGTATGTTCCTACTTAGACTTTTTTGACCTACTTTCTATCCAGCTCTCAGTGATCCAGGTCACATGCTACAGAAATTGGGACTTTAGACTCTGTCCTTTCAAGGTGAACAACATCCTTCATAAGTCACACTCACCCTCATTGTTCGCATAAATAATGTCCAGTCATTTAATAATCATTGTGGTGGGGTCTACACATGTATAGCTTCCCTTTCTCCACAGTGTTCTAAATTCTATATTAGTAGTTAACTAATGATACTATCATTATAATTTATCTTATACCCCATAGGCACATAACCTCCAATTAAATGATAATTATGTTTCTAAAGTACACTAGAGACAGGTATAAATCATATGGATGGATTTGGAAGTCACTTTTTAAAATCACTTTATTGGGGACTCATTCAGGTCTTATCACATTCCATGCATCCATCTATTGTGTCAAACACGTTTGTAATTTGTTGTTATCATGTTTTCAAAACATTTTCTTTCTACTTGAGACCTTGATATCAGCTCTTATTTTCCCTCGCTCCCTCACCCTTCCTCCCTCTTGAATTGTAGTCCTAATCTAAGAAAATTTCCTTCTTGCAAAATGGCCCTACTCAGTACTCGTTCTCAGGAAGGGATCACTAAAGATATGGGTGCTGTAGCAAAGTGTGGTGAAGAACTCAAATGGTACCCAGCCATCAGAAAGAAAAGTTTCTGGTGTTTTAAAGACGTGTCCTAACACAGCAGCCATCATCTAACTGAGGTGTCAACTAAGTCCACATGGAAGGACACCGGTCTGTGTGACATAAAGGTTGTAAACAATAAAATCAAAATCCAGAGGAGCGAACAGTGATAAAGCTTAAATTCTTAATACCTAGCTTGTAGAGAGCCATGGATAAAAGAGGAACCCCAAATTCCATTTGCGGGGTCCCCATGTAAAGCAGCCTCTAGTGAGTGGATTCCCAGGGATGTGAATCACTTTGATGTCAGACAGAGAGCTTTGTAAAGTCAACTCGGGAAAATGCAGTTATGTCCAAACATAACACCTTACCATTTGATCTCCCTTTGACCCACTTGAGATTTGTTTCCATTTTTAGCATTTCCTGCTTTCTTTTGACTGAGTTTTTTCTCAATTTTATTTTGTAATTGTTTTGTTCATTTGTTGTTTTTGGTTTGTATGCTTTCATGTATTTTAAGTCTAAGATAAGTCAATCTATAGAGACAGTAACTGGATAAATAATTACCTAGGGGCATGGCAGGAGAGGTTAGAGGGAAATGCAGAGTTAACAAAAAGGAGTATGAGAAAGTAGAAAATGTTCTAAACTTGATGGTGGTGAGGATGCACAATTTTTCTTGATATGACTGAACTATGTGAATTATATGCCAACAATACTATTAAAATAAGTAAACACTTGCAAATAAATAAAAAATAAGATTATTATATAATATCAATTGCCATTCAGTGACTCCTTTGTATGTCAAAGTAGACCTATATTAATCATGATTTTCAATCACGGTATCAGGAGTAGGCCCCACTGATCAAAAAATATATATATACTTATAATATTATAAGGCTCCTACTCAGAAAAATAAATGTATGGAATATCCCTCTGAGTAATTTATGTTTTGCTGAAAGTGAAAATAAAAACTAACATGGAATTAAGAAATCAAAATAAAAATATTTAATGATTATAGTATAATATTAATAAAAATTTTAATGATATAATGAAAGTAGTTCATCTGAAAAGACAAGTAGAAGAAGTAACCGCAAGTATCTTGAAGCAGGTATTATAAAACAGGACTCCCCTCGCCATCTGTTAGTTTGTCGTACTGTAGTGTGTTGCCAATTGCTGTGATGATGGAACCTAGGTCTCCAGTATTTCAAATACTTGCAGGTTCACCAAGGTGACTAGACTTTAATGGACATTCTGGTGGTGCTTCTTCCAAACAAATCTGTTTGGTCTCTGGCAGTCCATGGTACTTGCAACATTCCACACTGCACCATCATTCAAATGCATCACTTCCATTTTGGTTTTCCTTAGTCAATATCCAATTTTCATATGCATATGAGACAATTGTTTAAACCCTCGTCTCATGTACAGATTGTGCATGAGCACAATGAAGTGTTACGGCAAGCTCATTCTTCTCAATAATATCCATAGTTTGTTAACAGCCACAAAGCCCAATGGCTTTGCATAATCGAGCCAAGAGCCATCAGCAATGATATTCCTTATTTCATGTCCCCTCTGAATCCAGCTTGAATTTCTGACAGCTCCCTGTCAATGTGCTGCTATAACTGTTGCTTATCTCCAAAATTTTACTTCCTGTGATATTATTACTTATATTGTTGGATGATTTCCACATTTTTTGGTTACTTTTCTTTGAAATGAGTATTTCCATTCCATTTCACAATTCATGTGGTATTTGGTTGATTATACTCAATGTATCAAATCAACTTTTGAGATGATCTCTAAATTTTGGTGGGATATGCTTAAGGTTGTATTGTTCCTCACATAGACCTGTTTGTTGTTGTTGGTTTTTTTTTTTCAGCTTCTATTTGGACTTGTATTTAGTTTAGAGTTGTCTATATTTTGGGCCTTGGCCTTGTTTTGGCTATTGGTATTTTGCTTCTCTGTTTTCTTTTCCCACAGATGTTATCAATTTCATTCATGTGTTTTCTGTCCGGAGAAATGTATGCATAAAGTGACCATTTATGACATTGGAAAGACGTTTTCTAATGACAAAATTGTTGGTGTTGCAAAGTTCTGTCTGGTGTTCTCCAACTTGGTTTCTATTACCAACACCATATTTTTCAATTTCTTTCTTTACTTCCCCCCCCCATCTTACCCCATTGGTTTATTTGTGTCTTTCTTGTTGAGATGCAGTTTTCTATAGATTTGGGAGCTTAGCCCTTTATCTGATGTATTGTTGGATTAATTCAACCTCAACCAATCTTGGATTCACTTAGCTCTGCATCCACCTGGCTATGGTCTACTTAATCTTCCTGCTTCCTGTTCTTCAATCCCTGCAGCAATAGGAGTCATGAGAAACTTTCAGTTTATATCTGATCTGACTCACAGACTTGAACTGGCCTGGATTTACCCTCTTCTACAACTGTGTGAGCCTTTTTTATAAATGTCTTTCTGTATACATAAACACACACAGAGTGAGTGTTTTTGATTCTCTAGAGAATCCAGCCTAACACACTTGGTAAAACAGAAATCAATGGAAGTGAAGGGAATGCCAAATTAGACAGATTGACACTACAGCCATAAGAGTGCCACAAATATAGAAAAGATCAAGATGGTACAGGGACCAGGGAATATTTCATTCTGTTATACCTGAAGGTTTCTTGAGTCTGAACCCACTCCAGGGCAATTAAAAGCATAATATACATTCAGCTTTTCTCACATTGTGTCTGTCTATTCCTTCTATTGGTCTGCCTCCCTTGATTTTCTTCCTTTGTACCTCTTATACATCCTTTGTTCTGTGCCTTAACGCCTTCTGGGACTCATTCTCCAACATTCTCACCTCTGGTATATTTCCTTACTAGCAGTTCTGGTAGACTCTCTCCCTCTTCCTCTTTCCCATGCCACTGCTGCCGTTTCTCATCCATTCCTGGGACTGTTGGCTTACTGGCCCCTGGCCTTCCACTGCACACACTAGACTACACACACACAGCCTGAGTATAGGGACCGTGTCGGGTTTGCTATATCATTTAGTATTATTATTGTTAATTATCTAGCACAGTTCTTTGCACATGGATGATGGATGAATAACTGGATGAAATCATCATCTGATTGGCATAGAATATAAGCATTACCTCTCCCACCATTTAGTGCAATATTTATTCTTAGGACACAAATAGAAAATAGTTGCCAGGGCTGATTGTTGCAAATGCGCTGTTCTAAAACTAGACCACAAAGGCCACATTCTGTCCTGTCTAGGGGGAAAGAGGCATGGAAATACTGATGACAATTAGAGACAGAATTCAACTGGTGAATCACACTGGTCGCCACTTGAGACAAGCGGCAGGTGTGAACCGCGTGTGGTCGTCCTTCTGAAGCTTGGGGCGCACACAGCTGTTTGCCTGTGTTTTCTCTCTAGCACAGCCCGTGCGGCCAGAACAAGAAGATCACTGTTACCTTTCGCTGCCCTCTCAGGTCTTGAGATTTTCATCCAACCCTTCATATTCTTTTGTTATGAAAGCAGAAATTAATGTACAACCAAATTTGATTGAATGATATTTTTGTAACTGATTACCTTTTTAAAAATTGGGTATCAGAGGTGTAAGAAAATTGCAATCCTTGTATTTAATAAGGAAAAATGCCCTAGTTCTGTCTCTTTCAAAAGCAAATCAATTTTTTGGCATATTTTGAATAAAATTGTTTTACTGAGATTTAGATTGCATGTGTTTTCTATAGGAGGTTGTTTTTGTTTTAAAGATTTAATCATAAAGCTTGCAGTTTTAAAAATTCTGTCAATGTTTAATTACCTGGTTCAAGAATGATATCTTATTCTAAGGCAATTCCTCATAAATTTTACCTCTTAATTTTCCCATCAACAAGCTGGTATGATTTTGTCACCATGCAGTTTAAATGTCCATTTTTATGAGACTTTGGGTCATTATTAACCCCAGGAAAACAGATCGCAAAGGCAGTTGAGCCTGATAAAACCTGAGGACAATAAGTGTAGGAACAAAGAAAGAAGAAAATGATGTGCATCTGCTGCTGGGAAAGAAACTGTGGAATGCTGATGAGGAAAGGGGCCGGGGAGGCGTTGTAGGAAACCTCTAAAGCACGCACGCAGCTTGATGTGCAGTCACCGCGAAAGGGCACCGGGAATGCCAGAGCCTGTGGCTGGAAAAAGACAATACAAATCTAAACTCCAGTGTCAATGTCACTGAAACAATTGTTTTCTACTTTGCTTCTTGTCAAGAGAGGTTCAAAGAATGCATTTGGTGCTGAAATGGTGTCGTAAAGTGGCAGCTACAGGAATTTCGTGAGCTGAGGCTGGCAAGAAAAAAGAAAATTCAAAGCTCTGCTGGTAGCTGAAGACTAAGACAGGTGACATTGTCCTTTCTCTTCATCTGGCCACCGGGAATCAAAGAAAAAAGCCACATCATCGGACTCACATCAAACCAAACCCCAGGCCACTGAAGCCAGATTCAATGGAGATTTCCACATTTCAGAAAACCCTCAGATTTCTACCCTGTCAGTTAATTAACTATTTACCAAAAGTAGACTTTAATGTCTTCCCAGGACAAGAATTTCTGTGTGTGTGTGTGTGTGTGTGTGTGTGTGTGTGTGTGTGTGTGATTTATCTCCCCCATTCTGTTAAAGGTGTGTTGTGAGAACTGAACCAGATAATAAATAAAAGCTCATTTGCCTGTTTCCTGCTTATACTAAGTACTCCATTGCATGCATTAATATTAAGAAATATATACCTCTTTCCATTTTTAAATTTTCATTCCAGTTCCTTTCCTGCTGGCCACTATTATAACGTGTTTGTATTATATAATCATAGATTTCAAAGCCTAGATAGCATCTACCTTCCTCCATCAATCAGGCTTGAATTCTTAGTACATAAGAGCTAAACACTCAAAGCAGTCAGGATAGTGAACATGATTAAAGGCTCTGCCTAACTGAAATATTGTAGGTTGAGTCCCTCAAGAGGTACCTTGGAATTTACTTCCTGAAAGCCTATTTCTGACAAATCCACCACTGAAAACCACCACGGAGCACAATTCAACTCTGAGACACATGAGGTAACCATAGCTTTGAATTGGCTGAACTGGAGCTGAAAGATACTAGTTTCTCTGGATTATATCTATGAAGTGCTCTCCTGAACACTGTCACTCATTGGATCCCATATTCATCGTATAAGCGCGCTTGCACTGATGCAATATCTTTCTAGCTCATTCCAGAACTTCTCTTTCTTCGAGTGTTCCATTCCAGGTCAAACTTTCGGAGCCAAGTCACTGCTATTGTTCAAATCCTTCATGCTTCCTGTGCCCAACATAAAAGATTCTAAAGTCTTTCACTTCTCATTAATCATCCAGAGCCATCAGTGGTCACTCTTCATGAATACAACTCTCAAACTTTCCTTATCCAGTGTTCTGAAAATATGATAAATTCGTTATCATTGTACCCAGTTACTGTGCATTTGGAATATGCTTCACGACTGGAATTACTTTCTTATCCAAATTCTACTCATCTTCAAATAAAAGTAATTTAGAATTGCACAACTATGAATGAAAATATGAGACACATCCAGGAGATTATATGTCTAAAATTTCTTTATGTCTCTAAGATTGTATATATCTCTCTCTCCATTTATTTTGAGTAAGAAAATTTCATTTGTTTAAATTATTCATATGTGTGTATATTTATTTACAATGTGTTTTGCCTGGATTAAGTATTATCTTATCAATAATCTCCTACATTTTGTTAATAAAAAGATCGTGTGCTTAGAGATTGAAAAAGAACATAAAAATTAGTCAAATGAATTCTTATATCTGATTTTCCCCTACTTGTAGGGTCTGTTCTTTTGATAGAAAAACCTATTGGATCTGTGAAGCTTGGTTTTCATCTGATAAATTAAAGTTAGCTCTTACAGCTTCATCAATCTGAATTGAAAGTGCTATCAGATGCTTGAGACAAAACTGTGAAGTCAAAGATAAATCATGGGATTTGTTGTCTTGTTCGTGCCTGACAGGACTCTTCAACAGGTCCCATGACATCTTCTCTTCTGTGGACTTTCCTCACATCAATAAAGTCTTCGTGAGTGTATTGCAGTTTTCCAATTTTGTGAAAAATATAAGCTATTGACCCAGGAGCAGAGGTTGAATTTAGGATCAGTGTATGTGTGTGTATATACAAATTATTGATTTCCTCCTATGCAAAAACAGAAAGATCATTTCTTCCACCTAAATCAAATGATATCATTTCATTTCTTTTTTCATATTTCTTAGGTTTAAAAAGTTCCCCAGTGCTATACGTGTAATCTGGAATGAGGTATTAACATAGCAGGTGAGTTTTGTAATTTGAACTAGAACTGATTCTTGACATTCACTTATGTGATTCTCTCTTTATAAACGCTTAGTTGCCAAGTGAATTGCCTCAGACCGTTCCAAGCTCTAGACTTGCAAAGGCACTGACTGATACCAAATGAATACTGAGGAGATGAACCATGTTAATTCTTTGAAAATTGAAGGGAGTTCTTACCTTACCATTTAGCCTGGCATTCGAGGAGATGTGCTACAATTGGAAAGTGGACCTTGTGGTGTTTAAGCTGTAGAATATCAATCCTACTAACTTAGCAAAAAATGTTTTTATTTTGAGAGGTTGTATTTCATACCGGACTGCAGCAATATCACCTGCATTTTAATAATGTGTTCCTTAATTTGATCTATAATTAATGCTGTGCTCATAGGCTTGTATTTTGTATTTCAGGGAAAATATTAAATATGTTTCTTTTCTTTATGGATGTAGACAACATGTCTGTATATTTTCTGGAAGTAGAATGATAAAGTATAGGTCATAATTAAAAATTCATAGACCAATATTAAAGAGTTATTTAGCTAGGAAATGCATAAGATATTAAAAATACCATGATTATAGGTGTACTTTTATTCTTGAATTAAATTAAATGAATACTATTGGAATCCTATTGGTTCAGAAAACAAAGCCATCAAGAAGGAACCCTGTGGAGTCAGGTGATCTTGATTAAAGCTGGGATTAGCTGCCATTGTGCCAGTTCAGACTCGTAGCAACCTTATGCACAACAGAACAAAACACTACCTGGTCCTGCACCATCTTCACAATCACTACGTTGGAGCCCATTGTTGCAGCCGCATTGTCAGTCCATCTTCTGGTCATCTTCTTCTTTTCTGTAAACCTTCCACATCAGCACGCACGACGTCCTCTTTCAGGGACTGGCCTCTTCTGATAGCATGTCCAAAGGCCGTGAGGAAAAGTCTCGCTGTCCTTACTTGAAGGAGGAATCTGACTGTGCTTCCAGACAGCTCTCTGTTCGTTTAGCAGTCTATAGTCCTCTCGCTGTTCTTTGTCATGAGACAATGTAAAATAAGGGGTGTTGCATTTTCAATTCAGCTCGTCTAGATTTAGTAGTCCCTGCATTTCCTTGAGTGAGTTTCCTATTCTCTTTGCCTTAGTGTTCAATTCCAGAAAGTGTGAGAACTCCTCAGGATTAACCACACTAGGTAGCTGTGTTTTGCCCCAAAGAGTTTCTCAATAAAAGATAAGCAAGTTGCTGTAGTGTTGATTTAGACCCAGAGTGATTCTTCTGTGTCAGGGTAGAGCTGTGCTCCAGAGGTCTTTCAATGGCTGGGTTTTCAGAAGTCAGTCGCCAGGATTTTCCTCTGAGGTGCCGTAAGGCGACTTCTTCCGCATCCTCTTCAGTAATAACTACACAGTTAGCCATTTGCAACATCCAGCAACCTCCAATGTAAGATAGCTAGTATAATGCTTGTCATTTCCTCTATTAGGTGAAATTTGTTTTTTACAATGTCTAAGATTTGCTAGAGGGAGCCTTGGTGGCTAGTGGGTACTAGTAAGGAATTGGGCTGTGATTTACAAGGTAAGCAGTTTGAAACCACCAGAGTCATAGTTTCAGAGACCCACAGGGACACTTCCACCTGTCCAATAGAGCTGCTATGAGTTGGCATCTACTTGGTGGTGGTGAGTTTGGAGAGTATTTTGTTTTCTATTTGCTTTTCACATTATGATAACCCCACTATGTCAAATTGATTCAGACATATGGTGAGCCTATAAAGGATTTCCAAGGCTAGAAGTCTTTACAGCAGCTTAGCTCATCTTTTGGGGAATGGGCTCATCTTTCTGGAAATGGGGTCGTCTTGCTGGGAACGGCGGATCGTGTAGCTAGCAGTCCCATGACTAACCCAGAGCACCATTCATAACCCAGTTTAATCACTGGACTTTAGACGTGAGTCATAATCTGACACAAATGTTAACCTGCTATTAGCTGGTACTTTTAGCACACATTTACCTCTTTCCATCTTTGAGGGTCATCCAGCTGGACTACCTGTAATTGGGATGGACCAAAATCTATTCTAAGCTAAAATTCAGATCCACTGTCAGTGAATCAATTCCAACTCATAATGAATCCATATAAGGTTTCCAAGACTAGGTGCTGAGAACCTCAACTTTCTCTTAAGCAATGGCTAGTGGGTTTGAGATATCAATCTTGTGGTTAGCCTAATCCAGAGGCATCTAAATCTAGATTATATCAGGGATGAGAATTTGATCCAAACCATATTTATCAGAAATTTCCTGAAATAAAAGCAAACAAACAAACAAAACCTCTTGGGCCACCTGTAAAATAAAAGTTAGCATATCCCTGTATAATAAAGGTATTTTTAAACAATTATTAATCAACTTAAAAATGAACCAACATGAAACAAATGCCATCAAACAAAGTTTAATACTGGCTATTTTTATGGTTCTTACTAAATTTTTGTTACGTTACTCCCAGTGTTGGTGACATGCAAAATATGTTGGTAGCATGAATTACAGCTTCAAAAGCCTTCTTGCTCTTTCTCTATGGAATATCTGAATAAGAAAAGGAGTTTTAAAATTGCTTAAGAATAAAGGAAAAGATAGTGGGCAAGTAGTATTACTGTGTTTGTGGATCCATCTATTCCTAAATGCTACAATTCACTATTGAATATGAAATACATGAGTCAATGCATTTCCTTTTTATTTACTTTTAACTTTTTATTGTGAATTATATGTAGGCTTACAGAGCAGATCATCAGGAATATATCAATAATTCAGGAACATTTGTGTCAGCTCATCCATTGCCATCCCTTAAATGTGCTCTCACGTATTTTGCTCTCTCTGTCTCCTGTTTTCCGTTCCGCCCTCTTTCCTACCCCTCTGAACTGTGTCTTTATACTGCCCCTTTGGTCTTAAACCAGTTAGTAGTCAACCACAGGGGTGACTTCATTATTAATGTTCTTCTATAATAATCTAATGTGACTAAGTTTCTTCATTATTTGAAGCCAAAAGAACACTGCTTATTAGGTCTACTGTAAAATGTGACCATCAAGTGAACATTATCATAAGTTAGTTTCATTCATTTGAGAGGCAAACTAGTTACTCAGGATTGAATCTCGCCTCTCTCCATCACCCACGCTTCAATTTTTTTAATGTCAGGAATTATTTTTTCTGAATTATCCAGTAAGTTATTTCATTAATTACTCAATTCTGTCCGAGTTGCCATAATGCATTAAGAAAATAAATGATACTGATTGGAGAAAATATAGAATCATTATTATTATTCCACCTAATTAGGAGACCCAGAATGACCAATGAAATATCCGCAGGTAGTATAATTATGACTTGATATTCTAGATGTTCACTCATTGAAAACAAAAGAAAAGTCATTTTTTAAAATATTTTTATTGGGGCTCATAAGGCTCTTATCACAATCTGTACATACATCAATTGAGCAAAGCACCCTTATACATTCGTTGCACTCGTCATTCTCATAATTCACCTTCTACTTGGGTTCCTGGAATGAAAAGTCACCTTTTAAAGGAAACCAGTGAGTAGAATTATAAAGACCTGTCAGCTCTGATAGCACTGTTCCACAGGAGGCAGGAGTCTTTGGGAATGGCATTATGATTTGTAATTTCTGCATATGGAATAGTTTGGGTCATTAGGCAACTCAAAATAAACACCTTTGTCTATTTTCCTCTTTGATTACTTGAAAATTTCAGAATAAATTGAACTCAAGCAGGATATGTTGAGATAGTTCTGAAGTGAAAAATGTTTGTAGTAATATTTATTATAGATTTTTAAGATCTTAATTTGAATCCATAATTTCCATTAGAAATTAAACAAACTTATTTTTCGCTAAATAACTTCCATGTTAATAGCATATATTGCTTCCATTAGCAATCATACCCTTTTACAGCTAATTTTACTAGGCAATTGAAGTAATATTTCTATTCTGAATATTTTTAGTAGTAAGATTTTCCTCAATTATACATATTCACATAATGCCTAAAACTTCATAAGCAAACCTCCCTCAATACAATACTAGGTAATATTCTGTAATTTCCAATTCTTAATGCTCAGAAAATATTGGTGAGCTTAAAATGAGTCCACACTCATCAGAGATTACAATATCTACAATTTAAATTGATATATCATGAATTAAATTAATAGCTTTCCCCCCTAGTAGTTCGCAATATATTTTATATGACCATGTTCATATCCATGATATGCATCCACAAAAATAAGTGCAAAGGTATGCATCTAACTAGAATCCCTTGATATGTGCTGTGAAATATCACCCTGAATTAGTCAACCGTAGACCAATTACACGAAAAAGACTTGAAATTTTTTGAGAATCATCTCAGTTTATTTTGTGGATTCCAGACTAGTACATTTCCCGAAACATCGTAAGGATTTTCCTCCCCTACCCCTATCATTGTTTTTCCCTATTATTTCCTTCTGTCTCCAAGATATACCCTTGGTTCATTTCTGCTATTTTCCCTCAGTCTCTTCTCTTATTCGCCCTCATGTATCCTTTTCTCTTATGACAGTCGGTGGCATTTGAAGATGGGATTTAGCTATTAGCACAAGCTTGCCTTTGCATAGCTTCCTTCCCCCTAAGGAACTGACTTTTCTTTGAAATTTGCTTCAGATCTGACAGGGCTCTGCAGTCTCACATTATCGCTAGTCCAATAGAGAAAATGAAGCCCAGAAATTTGATCAGGTTATCCTAGGGCAAAATAAAAGGTTGGTTTGGGGAAATGCTTAATTTCATGATCCAACAGGGATTTAAAAGCCTGAACCTCCTGAGGAAATCAGAATCTGGTTTTCCATTTATCCACCCAGCTTTTCCTAATTCCCTGCTCTAGGTGGCTTTACAGATAAGAAATTGGAATGGATTCTGAATGTTGAATTCAATTCCTGACACGAGGTTATCTTAAATTATGGGTCAGAACAGCAACGCCCCTAACCCCCACCCCAAGTACTACCACCAAATAACCTATCCCTTTCTGAGGTCCTCAGTAGATTCCCTGAAGAAAAATGTTAGGAGAAAGTTAAATGCTTCAGAGTTAGGAATTATGCTAGCAAAAGGTCGTGAATTTGACATGAGCTAAATTGAAGAAGGACCTTCAGAATTTTATATTCTTTATATCTTTCCTCTTTCACAAAGGGAAACATTGGACAATGGGCTGTTTCATCAAACAAGAGGAGAAAATAGATCTGGCACCATTTCCTTGCATCATTAAACATAAGATGGACTAATATGCATAGAGTTAAGATAGAGTGCTCTGGGAAGTCCTTGAAAATAAGCAACATCCACTACTAGGCTTTTTCTGCTTTGTAGTTTAAAATTTTAAATTATATATTCATATTTACACACATATATGCATATATTACATTTTATTTTTATATACATATAAAAATTCACCATTTTAACTATTTGAAGTTATTAATTATACCTATAGTGTTGAGCAGCCATCAAGGTTTTATATATATATATATATATATATATCCCAAACTTCATCACCCCAAGCATAAGTCTGAAATATATTAAGCAGTAGCTCCCTTTCCCCCACTCTACTCAGCCCCTGATACTACTAATAATCTTGTCTGTATACATTTACATGTTCTAGATATTTCACATAAGTGTGATTTTATGATATTGTCATTTTTTGAGAAACTTATTTCACTCACCATAATGCTTTCAAAGTTCACCAAGATGGAATATGTATCACCGTTTCATTTCTCCTTATGGATGAGTAATAATTATATGTTTATAGTACATTATGTATGCACCTGTTCTTGAACATAGATTATTTCCCTTTTTTGGTTATTGTGAATAATACTGTATAGTAAACATCATTGTATATAAATCTGCTTGAGTCTCTGTTTTTATTTCATTTGGTTATATTCTTACCAGTAGAATTACAGGGTCACATGGTAATTATTATCTGTATAAATGTTTATGTTATATATCTGATGAAAAACAGGTTTAAGAGTAAATGTTAAATTTTATATAGTAGTATATCTGTGTTTCAGCATTGATACACTTGTAATACAAATTTGTGTTACATGTGGAAAATTATAGGCAACATCTCTTTCTTCCTTTGGACAGAACCAATTTGCCCTTGTCATTCTCATTTCCTCATTGCAAAGAGAGGTAAAGAGCATGTCATTTGAGGCTTAGTTTTGCATTCCTCAGACTATGGAGTCAAATGTGGGAGTGTCACAGCAAATGCAAGTGAAGAGGAGGATGCTAATTAAGAACCATCATTCAATGTCATTTCTACATTAGATTTTTTTAAAAATCCATTAGAACCATCCATCTTAGTTTTCTCAAGAGGTCATGAGCCAAATTACTAACCTCATCAGAACAAGCATCTATAATCACTCTGTATCCATTTCACCCCAGTTCAAGCTAAATTTAAGTCTCATTTGCCTTTCTCTAGCTTGCCTCTAAAATGTGTAGTAAGCATTTCTTCATTTCTAAGAACTTACTGCAATTGCCAACATACATCTTTGTCCATATATATTTTTGTCAAACTGAGACAGCTAATTGAAAATGTATCTTTGGGTCCAGATGCTATTTTTCGTCTATACACTTCCCACAGCGCATCCGGGGAAAAGGAATATTCATAAATTTTGTCTTCAACTCTTGCAATGTTGGAAGGAATATCATAGAAAAGCAATATTCTAACTATGTGTATGCAGGACTATTTCGGTTGTTTTAACCAAATTGATTAATCAATTTGGACAATCATTTTTAACTTTTTAATGCATTGATCATAAAATTCATTTTTTCAGCAAAGCTAACCTTTACGAAAGTAGATACTGGTTCATGTATAATTTCCTTCTAAATGTTGGAAATACACAATTAATGATCAATAAGAGTCATATTGATTTAGAAATAATATGATTTTTATTCAAGAAAAGTGGAGTTCAAAGTAAACAATTTATAAGATCATTACTTGGATATTTTGTGCTAAAGAACACACAACATGTGCTAAAGAGCACTTGCTGGGATATTTTGTGCTAAAGTTGTTTGGTTCCGCGTTATTTGGATGACTTTATTATTTATTTCATTTGATATAGATGTGATTTATGCCATAGCATTTAATTGATGGCCATACTTTAAAAATAAGATAATAAACACATCAATTTAACAAGTAGTTAAGTTAGTTAATACGTTTCTAATGTTTTGCTTTATATATTCAAATATTTGCATGTACATACATATGAAAATATTTATATACATATTTTTATTAATCAATACTAAATAGGTCATTTATATACCCAGCAGATATAACTGGTTTCTTTGACCTGTTTTCTCTATAAGTAAAAACATATTTGCAGATGAACTGACACAGTGGCTGTAATTACAGCCTCAACCTTAACAATTGTGAGAATGGTGAAGGACATGGAATAACAGCAATAAATTAAATGCTGTATTGCATTGGGAAAATCTTCTGCAGATGACCTCATTAAAATACTCAAAAGCAAGCATGTCACTTTGAAGGCAACAGTGAATCCGACTCAAGGCAGGATATTTCATTCTCCTCATACGCATTCAAAAGTTGGCCAGTGGAGAAAGAAAACCTAAAAATAATTGATGCCCCTTAATTATGTTGTTGATAAAGAATATTAAAAAGACTACAGACTACCAGAACAATGACCAAATCTGTGTTGGAAGAATTAGAGCCAGGGTGTTCCTTTCGAAGTGAGAATTGCAAGAAATACCATCGCATACTTTGGCATGCTAGTAGATTGGACCAGTCCTTGGAAGAGGACATCAAGGTTAGTAAAATGGAGAGTTAGTAAAAAAGTGAAGGATAGTAACAAAGTGAAGGATATCAAGAAGAAAGCAAATAGGTCACTATCAAGACCAGTAAGGAGAAAAACGGCTAAAATGAATGCCTAAAGAAAATATGAAACTTACTACTGAAAGTAGAGAAATTAAAAGTTACACAGAAATTTCCAAAGAAAAGCTGCTGAAAGTGAAGAAATTATTGTACTGAAATGCACATAGACCTGGAATTAGAAAACAAATACTTCTCAAACTGAAAGAAATAAAGAAAAAATCAAGTCTTGTCTAGCAATATTAAAAGATTTAGACAAAATATTGACTGTACATAATGCATCAAAGAAGGTAGGAGGTTCATAATAGTCATTATACCAAAAAAGAACTAGTCAATGCTCTACCACTTCATGAGCCTTCAGTCTAGATTACATCTCTATGTAAAGAAAACTAAAATTCTCACAGTTGGATCAATAAACAACATCATAGTAAATGGAGACTTATTACATTTCTCAAAGATTCCATTTTGAGAATTAAGAGAATAATTGTCTCAAGTTCTGGTATTGCCTCATATACACACGAAAGCTGCACAACAAATAAGGAAGACCAGACAATAACTGATGAACCTGAATTATGGTCTTGGCTAAAAATATTGAATATACACACATTGAACTGCCAGAAATGGCCAAATCTGTCTTGAAAGCACAACCACAATGTTCCTCAGAAGCTGAGTTGGTTAACGTTTATTGCGCCAACCTGACCGATAACCACATGTGGGATTAATTGAAGGGCAGAGAGATAAATGGCTTGGCGAGCCTTGTCTTTCTTTTCTCTTACTCTTTGATCATCAGACCAGCGTGAGGCTGCCTTGCTTGTTCTGTGTCTCAATTTGCAAGGTACACGGTCTGTGGAACACCTAACCCATGGACTGTGTCGCTGTGATTTGAGGTTCCTTCAAGACCTGCTTCACCACACTATTGCAATTTACATCACTTGAGCTGGGGACTGACTGTTGGTGACCTGCCTTACTGTTTGCTGCCTGTGTCTGGATAGCCTGAATTGCTCTACAGAGGACTAGCCAGTGGCCCTCAAGACTTGAAGGACTGCCAGTGTCTCACAACTGTCTCATGGGAGTGAGTTGCACTGAGCCATTTGTACTTCTTTGTAATTTAATTAACTGTTTATTTCTTATGTTATAGATCTATCTTTATAAATATATATAAAATTATAAGCTTTCTGGCTTTGTTTCTCTAGAGAACTCTGTCTAACATTGAAGCAATGGTGGTGAAACTCTGTCTTCAGTACTTAGACCTACAATCACAAGAAACTAGGTCTCCTGCAGCAGGTGACCAGGATTTGTTAAGTTGAGGGTCAATGAAAAAGAGGATGCTCCTCAGTGAGGTAGATTCACAAGGCCCATGATAATGACATAGAAACAGGTAGTACTGCTTTCGTTGGACGTGGGGTTGTGATGAGTGGAACCAAGTTGAAAGTATCGAACAACAACAATGATGGTTATGTTCTAAAAGTGAAAAACACCCACATTATCAATCCATACTTACAGATTATATGAAGAAGAATCCAACATCAGGATTGGAGGAAGGCTTATTAACAGCCTGTGATATGCAAATGACACAACCTTACTGGCGGAAAGTGAGGAGGAATTGACACACTTGCTGATGAAGATCAAAGATTGCAGCTTTCAATATGGATTGCAATTCAATGTAAAGAAGATCAAAATCCTCACAACTGAATCAATAGTTCACATCATAGTAAATGGGTAAAAGTTTCAAATTGTCAGGGATGTTGTCTTGCTTGGATCCACAATCAATTCTGATAAAGAAACATCAGCCAAGAGATCAAAGTATGCCTCACATTAAGTAAATCTGCACAAAACCTCTTTGAAGTGTTGAAAGGCAAGGATGTTCCTTTGAGGACTAATGTGTGCCTAAACCAAGCTATGATATTTCAAATTGCTTTATATGATGTGAAAGTTGGACATTGAATAAAGAAAACCTAAAAAAATTAATGCATTGGAACTATGGTGTTGGTGAAGACTATTGAAATACAACGGACTACCAAAAGAACAAACAGATCTCTCTTGGAAGAAGTACTGCCAGAGTGCTCCTTTGAGGCAAAGGTGGTGAGACTTAGTCTCATGCACTTTGGACGTGCTGTCAGTCCCTGGAGAAAGACATCATGCTTGGTGAAATAGAGGGGCAGCGAAAATGCGGAAGACTCTCAGAGAGATGGATTGATACGGTGGCTGCAACACTGGGCTCAGACAAGAATCATTGCGAGGGCCCAGAATTCAGCAATGTTTCGTTGCATTGTACGTAGGGTTGCCATGAGTCAGAACGAAGTTGATGTCAGCTAACAACAACAACAACAACATGTTACAATGATAAACACATCTTTTTCCTACCACCCTCTGCATAGTTTTAGAAAATTCAAAGCTGCTCTTTGCTCACACCGATTCACTTTAGTGAATCAGGCATCTCTTTTCGAGTTAATTTAGAAAGCTCAGGCCCCTCCTCTCTCGTATGGCTGACAGCTTTGCCTTCACACTCAGCCATTTGGACAGAAAGAGAAAGAATTTGAAAGCTTATTTTATGGCCATCTTTGGAAGTGGCAGCATGCATTTCTCTTTTTATTTCTATTGGTTAGAACTCAGTCACACAATTGCCTACAGCTGCCGGGAGCCTGTGCAATCTAGCTCAATTGTGTGACCCAGAAACAGAGGAGAGTGAATGCTGATTAACAGTTGGAGTCTCTAAACGAGGGCCTGTCAAATTTTTATAGTGAAAGTGTATGTATAATGGAGAGCGGGAAAGAAGCAACTAGTTTGATGTAAGGTATATCTCTATCAAGGCAATTCAGAAGACCATTGCCCATGGGGTTGACAATGTACATGTTACGTTAGTAATTTGAGGGCAGATCTACTAACAATGTACATGTTACGTTAGTAATTTGAGGGCAGATCTACACTGTCCTCTAGGGTCACTATGAGTTGGCATTGGCTTGATGGTGGTGACAGTGAGTAATCCTGGAAGTGGAGAATAGGGGTCAGCGATTTTTTGCTGTAAAGGGCCAGGATGCTTAAGCATAATTTAGACTTTGTGATGGAATCTATTAAACTTTTTTTCTTATAGAATAAAAGCAGCCATAGACACTGGAGATGGGTTAGATTTGGCCTTCCAATAATGATTAGTCAGACTCTTATCTAGCGTACTAGATAGTATGTCGGTTTGCAAGAAGTGTCCGTCTTGTATTCTAGGATAGATTTTCGTGAATGGTGCTGGAGAAGAATATTGAAAGTGCCATGGACTGCTGAAATAACACACCCATCTGTTTTGGAAGAAGTCTGGACAGATCATTCCTTAGAGACAAGGATGGAAAGGCTTCATATGGCATACTTTGGGTATATTGCCAGGAGAGCCTAGTCTGATAGAGAAGGGCAACAGGCTTGGTAAAGTGAAGGGCCGCAACAAAGAGAAGGTGCTCAGTGAGATAGACGGACATCATGGCTGCAGCCATGGCTCAGGCGCCGTGTGTTATTCTGCTGTGTCTAGGATCACTGTGGGTCTGAACTAACTCCATGGCACCTGAGCACCTACCTTAATATGTAGTTTTGCTCCACCCTAATTTGCACATGCAATTTACTCTGTAGAACAATTAGTACATTGTGTGTGTGTGAAAGTTGGCTTTGAATCCAGTCTACCTGGTTCTTTTTTGTAAAGATCATTTATTGGGGGCTCTTACAACAATCCATACATCAATTGCATCAAGCATATTTATACATTTGTTGCCATCATTATTTTCTAAACATTTACCTTCTACTGAACCCTTGGTATCAGCTCCCCCCTTTTCCCTCTCTCCCCCCCACCCTCATGACACCTTGATAAATTATAAATGATAATTTTCATATCTCACACCAACCTCTGTCTCCCTTCTCCCACAGTTTCTGTTGTTCATCCCCATGGTTGGGGGGTGGTAAAGGTTGGGGTGGTGGTTATGTGTCTGTGATTGCGATTGGTTCTCCCTTCCTGCCCTCCACCCCCCACATTTCCGGTACCCACCTGGTATCACTATTCCCATTCCTGTTCCTGGATTCTGTGTACTGTGAGCTCCTATCTCTTATCTCTACCTGTGCACATACTCCGGTCTAGCCCGTAGTGGAAAGCAGGACTCGGATCATGATAGTGGGGGGTGAGGAAGCCTCAAGGAACCAGAGGAATATTGTGTACTTCATCGGTGCTATATTGCGCTCTGGTTGACTTATTGCTTCCTTGTGACGCTTCTGTGAGGGGTTGTCCTATTGTCTACAGGTGGGTTAGGCATCTCTGCTCCAACCCCCCTCATTCCCAAGAATGCAGTTTTGATTGTTTGTTTGTTTATTTGTTTGGGTCTTCGGATATCTGTTACCTGATCCCATCGACACCTCATGATAGCACACAGGCTGGTATGCTTTTTCCATGTGGGCTTGTTGCTTTTCTGCTAGATGGCTGCTTGTTTAACTTCAAGCCGTTAAGGCCCCAGACACTATATTTTCAGATAGCTGATTTCTTCACCACCTTTGCTTGCACACCCATTTTGTCTTCATTGATTGTGCCAGGAGGGTGAGCATCACAGAATGCCAGGTTGTTAGAACAAAGTGTTCTTGCATTGAAGGAGGGTATGAGCAGAGGTCCGAAGTCCATCCATTACCTCAATGTATTGCCATATAAATACATATACATCGGCCAATACCTCTATTTTTATGAATTAATGTATTTACATATGTAGACACCTATGTTTATACCTCTTTCTATAGCTTTGCTTCCTAGATCTTGCTTCTGTTTCCTTTAACCTTCCTTCTGCCCCACCATCATGCTCACCCTTCTTCCACCTGTTTTAATTCCTCTCAGATAGATTGGTGCTGCTCTATCACCCCAGGATCTCTACAACCTTCTCATTGTTGATTTTAATTCCCTACTTGTTCCCCTGTCTATGGTGTTGTTTGCTCACCTTTTCTTCCCCCCAATCCACCCTGTCTCCTCCTCCCTCCAAGTCCCTCCAGAACAGTCAGTCCCATTGCTTTCTCCTCAAGCTGGCTTCCCATGCCTATCTTATATAAGTAGGCACGCCAAACAAAAAGAAAACAAAAGATTGAATAAAAAGAGAAATTTTTAAAAACTAGCCAAAAAAAAGAGAGCATGCATCTATAATTCTAGGTCTGTCTGCTGACTTTTATGACTTTTATGTCTTCTCACTGGCCCAGGGGGAATTCCAGGAACTGCCCCTCCTAGCCTGCAGTCTATTGGGGAGGTTTTTAAAGTAAAATGGTATAGTCTAAAAAAGCCATGGAGCATTGCTAGAAGTTGTCATGGTATATTTTTCTTACTTTGATTTTTCTCAAAGGAAGGTTTTTGTTTTCTTTTTCCCTCTCACTTGTAAAATTTACCTTTGTTGGTTTCTTGGATTTTTAAATCACTTTTCTGAGCCTCCTCTCTCTTCTCCTCTCTCTTCTCTCTTCACCCAAGTGCTTTTCAGGACATTACTCTATCTTCCCGAACACTTCTCACATCCGGCAAGTGTGACTCATAAAGATCCAGGCTTAAGTCCCTAATAATTTACTCTCAGCCTTGAGACTAAGGTACTTTACCTCCTTAGACTCCAGTTTTATCACTCTTTTTTTTTCTTTTCAGTTTTATCACTCTTAATGTAGTCTAATTACTGTGTCCAAACAAGAGATTTGCTTTGTATTGGTTAAATGGGTTAACCTACCTAGATCTCTAAGCTATTTGCTAGTACCTGGTAAGAGCTTGATCATAGTTTATTAATATATTAATAATTATATTCTTAATATAATTTCTAAAACTAAAATTCTACCAACTCACTTCTGACCCAAGTGAACAATGCTATTTTAACCCGCATACTTTAAGTTTCATTATAAACTAACAATGTTCTGCTATAATGCTCCTGACATTGTACTCTTCTGAGTTGTTTATGTTTTTGGTACTTTCTCCTGCACATCATTTTTATCTCTCCTTATATGACTCCTAGAACATGCTAGTTTACATGACTTCTTTTGGCCCTTTGATTTTAGGGCACTAAATTTGAGGTTTGGAGTGTTTTTTTAGTCGTCCTCATACACAATACATATGTGTGTGTGTTCAGTACATATAACATTTAAAAATCCCATTTTAGCCATTTAATTATATAGCCAATTGCCATTCGTTATGTACACAATATTGTACAATGATCACCACCTGTCTAAAACTTCCCCATCACACTAGAGAGAAATTCTATAACATATACACATTCTTGAGTACTCTTACACAGCACCGTCTCCACAACCCACCAAGACACACAACACAGATATCCAGCTGAATCTTTAAACTCCTATCTTAGCAGTTTTATTCTTATCAAATATTTCCAAGTGAACATTCCATCCATGTCTTAACTAAGTTATTAAGTTTTGAAGAAGTTTGCTCAAAGCTGGATATGGAATTGCCTGGACCATTCTCTCCTTTCCAGTTTTTTACCACTTCTCCAGCCTCCCAGGAATACAACTTTGAAGTGATTCTCCGCTCTCCGCCTTCTTCCCTTCTCATATGCATTCCTGTCCTTCAACATAGCCTCTCTCCCACATCTTCTTTGGGAAAATGTCAGTGCTTATTCCTGTATTAATTTATACCCTCACTGTCTCTCCGTCCATCCCATCATGGATTCATTCATTCCTTCAATAATTATTAATGTCCTATGTTGGGTGGAGTCTGTGGTTTGTACTACAGAACATGCATGAAGAATATGAACACTCCAGCCTTTTCACATGTGTATATTCTTAGTGGGCCCTAGATGTTTATAAAGTATACATCCTATACTATGGAACCACACTGCATTGCTTTCTGCCTAGGGTACTTACTGCAACTTTAGACAGTTGTTTAACGTCATGGTGACTCACTTTATCATTTATAAGATGAGGACAATGATTGTATTTGTGTTATATATTTTTGAATGTGTTTTATTAGCACACATGCCTAAACTTTAGCACTGTGCTGAACATATAATAAACTTTCAACAAATGGCAGCCATTGTTATTGTCATTAATAATAATACAAGTGAAAGCAATGTGGCTATGATATGAATATTTCTTATTCTGAGCCAATACAAATCATCTCTAGTTTCGGTAATCCCAGGAGGCTGGGATAAGCAGCAGTTTTTCTCAAACCAAATTCTGGAACAGCTCCGCTCAGGATTCCTGTTACTGAGAGCTTTTTGGTAAAACAAACAAAACCTTATGGTGATGATCTCTATTCATAAATCAAGAATGTGCATTTTCTCTGATTTGCAATGTGAAAAAATTTTAGATTTCTGAGTAGCAATCCGATGTTGTGAGAGTGTTTTAAACAAGTTAAACTATAACACTCCTCTTACTCCTTCAGTCATGTCTTGACTCATCTCTTTTATTAAGGCCAATTACATAATTTTTTTCCCTGTATGTCAGTATCCCAAGTGGAATAAGAATAAACATTGTCTTTTTCCAGAGTTCTTATTTTAGCCTTATAAAATACTTGATAATATTTTTTAATGTACCTTATTTGGAAGTTAGCAAATTGAAGAATGAAGAATTGCTTCACTTTATAAGGAAGCATTGATCATTTTATTTCATGGTTACATTATGTAACATTAGATAGAGTTAATTCTATGGTTAAAAATATATGAAGTGCTTTGTGTTAAGAGTAAAAACCTACCTATGTCAGCCGACTCATTTCTGTTGCTATAAAAGTAAATTAAGTTACAAGCTAATCTGAATATGATCATGTATGAGATAGTATTGAAGATGATTAAGAACTTGATTATTCTGCAGAATTTTGCTTATGCTGTGAACATCACAAATGTTTTCTCCATTATGAGAATGAACCATTTTAGTCATTTTATTACATATTGTTTTGTCTTTGTGAACTATGTTACTCTAGGTGATTTTGGTGACCCCACAGCCCAACAGGACTATGGTTCTGAGTACCCAGCCCCAGAGACTCATTTCTTCGAGGAGTTTGGTTATGTTTAAGACTTTTTCATAGCATTCCTCCTATATGCTCTATCACACTAATTGATGTATTAACATCAAAAATAAATAAACATTAAAATATCCTTTGTAAAACATGTAATTTTGTGGTTATATAGCACTCCCTCCCACACTTGTTCATCCTAGGTGTCTCTCCAAGCCAGTTTACTTTAATGGAAGCTTCTTATTTGTCTCTCTTATACTGGATTTGCTGTTTCAATGTTGTTGTAGTGGTTGTTGCATTCCATTGGGTAGATTCTGACCCATAGAAACCCTATACACTCACACCACTGGCCCGGAAGGGATCATCCACCCTGGATAACCTGTGTTTCCAGTTCCTATCTGTACCAGTGTACATCCTGTGGTCTAGCCAGACTTGCAAGGTAGAATTGGGATCATGATGTCATGATGGTGGGGGGGGGGGGGAGGAAGCATTTAGAAACTAGAGGAAAGTTATATTTTTCATTGTTGCTGTATCACACCCTGACTGGCTTATCTCCTCCTCAATACCCTTCTGTAAGGGCATGTCCAGTCTCCACTCCACACTCCCCGGCTCATTCACTATGGTAAGATTTTTTTGTTCTGATGATGCCTGATACCTGATCCCTTCAACACCTCATGGTCACACCGGCCAATGTGCTGCTTCCTTCCGGGCTTGTTGCTTCTGAGCTAGATGGCCGCTTGTTTACCTTCAAGCCTTTAAAATCCCAGATGCTATATTTTTTGATAGCCAGGCACCATCAGCTTTTTCTGCCACATTTGCTTATGCACCCATTTGTCTTCACCTGAAACACAGAGAATCCAGGGGGGATGATCCCTTCAGGACCAGTGGTGTGAGTGGCGATACTGGCAGGGTAAATGGAGGGTGGGTTGGAAAGGAGGAACTCTTTACAAGGATCTTCACATGACCTCCTCCCTGGGAGACAGACAATAGAAAAGTGGGTGAAGGGAGATGTCGGACAGGGCAAGATATAACAAAGTAATAATTTAAAAATTATCAAGGGTTCATGAGGGTGGGGGGAGTGGGGAAGGAGGGGAAAAATGAGGACCTGACGCCAGGGGCTTACGTAGAGAGCAAATGCTTTGAGAATGATGAGGGCAATGAATGTACAAATGTGCTTTACACAATGTATGTATGGACTGTGATAAGAGTTGTATGAGCCCCTAATAAT
Organism: Tenrec ecaudatus; assembly: GCF_050624435.1. Classification (NCBI taxonomy): domain Eukaryota; kingdom Metazoa; phylum Chordata; class Mammalia; order Afrosoricida; family Tenrecidae; genus Tenrec; species Tenrec ecaudatus. Next base: position 124,207,843 of record NC_134534.1, on the reverse strand, counting down.
AAAATGATTTTTATAAAAGAAACCCTATGCACAATGGGATGAAACACTTCCCATTCCCTTGCCACTTTCACTACTGTTCCTATGCTTGAGCATGCAGTTGTAGCCACTGTGATGATCTTCTTCTTCACTGCCTCATCCACTTTCCCAAGCATGAAGTCCTTCTCCAGGAACTGATCTCGCTTGACAACATGTTCAGAGCATGTAATATAAGGTCTTACCATCCTTGTTTATCAGGTGCACTCTGGCCATACTCTTCAAAGACAGATTATTTATCCTTTTAGCAGAGTCCGTGATACTTTCAATATTCCTCTCCAGCATCACAATTCAAATACGGTGGTTCTTCCTTGGTCTTCCTTGTTCAGTGCCCAACTTTCTCATGCACATGAGGCAATGGAAAATACCAGGGCTTGGGTCAGGTGCAGCTTAATTCTGAAAGTAACGTGCTTGCTCTTCAGCACTCTAATGAGGCCTTGTGCAGCAGGTTTACCCAAGACCAAACCTCTTTTGATCTTTTGATGAGCATTGACTGCAGACCCAAGGAAGACAAAATGTTTGACAACATCAATTTTTTTCCTATTTCTCATGATGCTACCTAATGGTCTGATTGTGCTTTTATTTACATTGAGTTTTAATCCATATTAAAGACTGCAGTCCTCGAGCTTCATCAGAAAAGTGCTTCAAGTCCTCACTTTCAGCAAGTGAGGTTGTGTCATCTGCATATTGCAGGTTGCTAATAAGCATCCCTTCGATTCAGTTACTGCACCTTCTTTATATAATCAAGCTTCTTCATTTACTCAGCATATAGATCAAATAAGTAGGGTGAAAAGATATAAGCTTGATACAAACCTTTCCTGATTTTAAACTGTATATCATTTCCTTCTCATGTTTGAACGGCTGTATATGCAGGTTCCTTATGAGCATCATGAAGTATACTGGAATTCCTGTTCTTCTCAATGTTAGCCACAGTTTCTTACAATCCACAAAGTCAACTGCCTTTGAGTAGTCAGTAAAATATAAATAAATATCTTGTATTCTCAGCTTTGAGCTAAGATCCATCTGCCATTAATAGTGTTATGCTTTATACCACATCCTCTTCTGATTCTGCCTTGAAGTTCTATGAATTGAATCTGCATTCAAATACACACACACACACACACACTCACTATGTGAGTTATACTAGTACTGTGTAAATGCTAAGGAATTATTTTAAATAATTTAACCTCTCAAAAAATGTACTCATAATTTACCCAGCTACTATGCAAAGTCTATTTTACTGGAGGGACCTCAATGTAATGGCTATCTAGGAGAACTGGTTGGGTCTGTAGTTGCTCTGCTGAGCGAAGGAAAGACACATCAGCTCCAGAGAATTAATGTTACCTGGCGTGAGTTGTATGTACCTGTAATCGGAAAGATGCTTTGTCTTTGGAGTGTCCCAGTTGGCCTGGCAATGTGGAGTATCCTGCCTGTCCTTTCCAGCTGACAGCAGTGTGCCTCTTCCATTCGCTCTCTGGGTCTCCTCAGAGCAGAACTGTTATCAGAGCAATGGTTCAGATGAAAGGGACCCCTACTAGGGCCTGAAGGGAAAATCTCCGCAGGACAGCGCTCAGTAAGGATTGAGCTGTTAAGGAGACATCGAAGCTCTCCGTTTGTAGATTCAGAAAGGAGCTGCTTCTTCCTTAAATCTTCCTCAGATGGTTTTTGCAATTATCACTTTTATTACTTTCGCACAGAAGAAATCCCAAGCATACTAAAGTTCCATTTATTCTAAGTATTTGGAAACTGACTTTATTCTAAGTATTTAGAAACTGAATTTTTTTCATACAAAGGAAGGCAGTATTTTTATCATATGCATAGTATGATCATTTAATTTTATCATGACAATTCAGTTAGCATGAAAACTATATTTTCTACTAAGGTAATCTATAGGAGCGATGGTATCATTAATACATATTCACCTGATTCTCCATTTGCAAGACCCATCAAATTGCTAATAAAGTCTAATAATCACAAAATATACTTAGGCATCAATTTTGTATATATGTATGTATATTATCTTATCATATTTTAAACCTGTATATATAACTTTACCACATTAACTTCAGAATACCATATACTGCATTAATTAACTTATATATTTCCTAAAGAATATAAAATTAAAAGTGTAATTTTTATCTACATAAGGTCTTTTTAAAGTGTGCATGTAACCATATTTTCTCTCTTACCGTTGCTCTGCTTACTTAATGAAGTAATATTTACTTATTTTTAGACTTAATATTTTTAACTTTGTTATACATTTTTGGGGTTTAATATGTACCATAAATACCCCCGATTTAACAGCACTTTTTAATCCTTTTATTGAAAATCTTTTCATAGGCAAAAACTAAAGTACCTTATTTATTTTCTGCAAATATCCCAGGTTACACCTGCCAACTTCAGTTAAGTACAAAAGTGGTAATACTCTTCACAATTGGAATTTCATGTAACTACAGATTCCCAAGGAGGATAAATCACTTGCCAAACAAAACCACAGTCACCATTTCAGAAAGCATATTTTATTGTCCTTCTTTGAGATAATTCTAAAGAGGTTCTGCTTCATTTTACATCTTAGATGACATTCTGGTGAGAAAAGTCTGTAATTTAAAGGATAGGAGTTTATTACAGTACGTGTAAAATAGAACAAAGCAGTTGCTTTTCTACAGCATTTTATGGGAAGCCTCCTCTGATGCTTCCTAAGCAATTCCTTTGGCCAGGTCCCGCTTTTTGGTGGCTTGCCCTGTCGTTGGTGCAGAGTTACAGCTTGCATAAATTCTTGTTGTGGTCTGAAGGTTGCCACGGGAATGTTTCCTTTTGAATCTTATAACGGATATGTGCAATTCGTCAAGTGTGTAATAGATGCCGTGCTTGTTTCACAAGCTTTAGAGAAGCCAATTGCCAGCATATTACCTTCAAAATCTGGCACAATATTTCAATATTCTAAACCATTTGAATAAAGAGGAATATGAAAGGACAGGTGTTTGATGATGTGGAAGAGGTGGAGGAAAAAATGAGGGAGGTGTCATCCAAACAGACGCATTTGGAAAATGTTTTCAAGAATGTAATCGCAGATTTGACAAATGTATTAAGTATAATGCAGAGTACTTTGAAGGTGATTAGGTTGTTTTCTAAAAGAATTTAAATATGTAGCTTTGAAAAAAATTCTGTTTTGGGGGTGGTGCCCCCTCCTTTACACCATGTTTGGAGAAATTTAGCAGCAGAATGTTAAAAATGATTGTGTCTTTCTATTGGATTATGGTTAGTTTTACTCATTGAAATTTACTGAGTTTCAAAAAACCATTAAAAAAAGAAATAAAAAAAATAAGCCAGTAAGGTTTAGTAACTTACCCTTAGTACATGTATTACTTAATATCAAAATGAAAACTCTTTCTTTGCACTTAAAGTTTCTCAAAAATCCGTTATTCTGGCATGTGACCTATTTTGGTAGCATTTTAGATTTTCACCATATCAACTTGTGAAAGGAATGTGTGAATTAAAGACATGATAATAAAACCGTATTAGAAAACTTGAGCATGCATTTAAATAGCATTTCATGGAGAATCGTGATTAGCATACATACGTTTCATTTGTGATATTTTTATAAGTGTGTATAAGTGTATTCTGAGTATTTGCCCAATAAATAGAAAACGGGGAAGATGGGAGACATTTATCTTATATTCCTTCCTACCTTCTTCTCATGGAGCTGTTAACTCTTACCACAACTTTGTAAACTCACCAAAGTGTCCTCATATTAACTTTGTTTCTTGTATTGATGAAATGCCATGAAATAAACCTTTCTTAGGTTATAATAATTGCATCTGATCCACCGATGTATGTTAACTTGTTTTTCTATCTAAATTTTGAGGATAAAAATGAACTTCCTCAAAACTTATAGAACAAAATAAAAACATGCACAATGAACAAGATTAATTACCTTATCATAAAGCATTTATTAATTAAATACTCTTAGCCATTTCTTTTTCATTGGGCATCATAATATACCAAAAAAGTTTTAAAAGCCACAACACTATGTTGGAAACAAAGGCATAATGTGTACTTCCTTTAAAATTTAAATGTAACTGTTTAGGTCTTCCGCATACTAATCAATAAAGAATCCAGTGACTGAATAATAATCTAATGATCTCTTCATAGAGAGATCATTGTGTAAGATTTAGGTCTAAAGCAGGAGTCCTTATTTTAATCTAATTGGACTGATCTTCCTGCAAAGCATCTTTCGTTGTGCTAATCATAAAACACTCAAGGATATCGACATTGTGAGCAAGACTATATTTTTATCCTGAAAGCAAGAATTGTTGAAACATTTCTTCATGTTTAAAGTTGTATTTTAATGTAAATTGACAATGTGCATTTTCTACATCGGTGAATTTGCTTTTGGTTCTATAAAATTGGGGAGATTGTTCAATTTTTATTACGTAAGACCTAAGTAGGCCTTTTTTTCTTTAAGCATTTGTATATACTTTGAATACATTTTCAAAATTATACTTTTATGAATAGTTTCTAATGTATAGCTTTGTTCTAGAAGTCTGAGTTTCTATGACCAATTGTTGTTTCCCTTTGTCCTGAAGAGCATTGGTGACTATTTCGTGTGCATTTTTGCTAGAGAAGACTTTTCCTTGGTTTTCTGTTACTGGAAAATATTTTCATGTTGCCTCGTACTTCAGTAATATTTTATTGACTATAGAATTCTAATGGATACTTTTTCATTTTCTTTTATTATTTTTGTCTCCACACTTTAAATTTGCTGGTGGTTATACCTTGGGCTGCTAACCACATGGTCAACAGTTCGATGCCACCAGCCTCTCTCCAGCTGGGAGAGAGAGGAGGCTTTCTACTCCCACAAAGATTTACAGCCTGAGAACTCCATCAGAGCAGTGCTACGCTGTCTTCTGAGGTCTCTATGAGTCAGCGATGAGTCTGTTCGCCTGGATGGATGTAACATGCTGCTGTACTTCCAAACTTCTCTAGCATTGGTTTTAGCAGCTTTATTATTGTGCACTGATGTTGCATCTTCTTAAGATTTATTTTACCCAAGTTTGGCTGGGATTTTTTAATATATAGACATCTTACTTTTATCAAAAGTAGAGTAGTTTGGGGCAATTAAAGAATATATCTAGTAGTATGTCCTTTGGGAATCTGAATACACCTGATGTAAATATTTTGAGGAGATTCATTTTTCTCCCTACCGGCATTTTCCTTGCCTGCACTTCAGATAATAAGACGTAGTGGGATCATGGGTTCTTGTCAACCATAGGATCAGCAGTTTCAACCCACCAGTTGCTCTTTAAGAGAAAGATGAGGCTATTTCCTGCTATAAAGATTTACAGCTTTGGAAGCCCTCAGGGACGGAAGACAAAGTGGGTGCACAAACAAGTGTGTAGAAAGCTGATGGTGTCCATCTATTAAAATATATAGCATCTGGGGTCTTAAATGCCTGAAGTTAAACAAGTGGCTGTCTAGCAGAGAAGCAACAAAGCCCACATGGAAAAGGCACACCAGCCTGTGTGATCATGAGGTGTTGACAGGATCAGGTATCAGGCATCAGAAGAGCCCCAAAAAGTACACTGATGTCAGAGTGGAGATCCAAAACCCATTTTTAGAAAATTGTATATCCCTTCACAGAAGGGTTACCAGGAACAGACAAGGCATCCGGAGTCCAGTATAAGTATCAGCAAAACACACAACATTCCTCTATTTCTTTAATGTTTCTTCCTCCTCACAACCATGACCCCAGGTCTACCTTACAAACCCAGCTAGACAGGAACTTCTACCATGGTACAGATAAAGAGATCTCGACACGCAGCATCCAGGACAGATAACCCCCCAGAACAGTAATGGAGTAGCTATACCATGAAGAGAGTACAGGTGGGGGGAGAAAGGGGCACCGATGACAAGGATCGACATATAATACCCCCCACCCCCCACCAGGGGACAAACAACAGAAACGTGGTGAAGGGAGACAGCAGATATTGTAAGATATGAAATCAATTATCAAGGGTTCTTGAAAGTCGGGGCGTTGGGGGGAGAATAGCTGATAGCAGGGGCTCAAGTAGAAAGAACATGTTTTGGAAATGATGATGGCAACATATATACAAATGTGCTTGGTACAAATGATGTAGGGATTGTTATAAGAACTATAAGAGCACTTAATAAAAAAATTTATTTTGTTAAGAAAGTATTGCTACAAAATTATGAAAAAACGGTATTAAACAAAATTATCAAAATGTGAAGCTACTCTTTCTCAACACATCCTCCATCTAGGTCTACATGCTTTTGAAGGTGATGAGTCCATCACTGTTCCTTCCTTGAATAATTTTGCTTTATCTTTGTTTCACACCTGAGGTAGTTAGTTTATTTTGCCAACCTGGCCAATAAACACAGGTGGAACTAAATGAAGGGCAAAGAGATAAACAGCCCAGCGAGCGCCTCACCTTTCTGGTCTCTTGCTCTTTGATCATCGGACCAGTGTGCGGCTGCCTTGCTTGTTCCGTGCCTCAATTTGCAAGCTACACTACCTTAGGGACACCTAACCCATGGACTGCACTGTAATTTGAGGTTCCTTCAAGACCTGCTTCACCACACCACTGAATTTACATCTCTTGAGCTGGGGACTGTCTGACCCTGTCATCTGGCTGATGTTGGTGACCTGGCTTGCTGTTTGCTGCCTGTGGCCAGATAGCCTGCATTGTTCTCCAGAGGACTACCTGATGGTCCTCAAAACTTGAAGGACTGCCAATGTCTCACAGGAGTGAGTTGCACTGAGCCATCTGTACTGCTTTATAATTTAATTAACTGTTTATTTCTTATGTTATAGATCTATTGATCTGTATAAATATATATAAATATATTTTTGGTTTTATTTAAATAAATCTGGTTTTGTTTCCCTAGAGATCCTTGTCTAACACAACACCACACCAAAATGTGTGTCAGTTTGGACTTCCTTGAGGGAGTCAAATCATGTTCATTTTCAATTTTCTTTGGGTAACACATATACTAGAGATTTTACATTTTACCTTTTACTCGTTTTTAAAAGCTTGAAAGATAAGATCTGAAAGTGATATAGAAGTGTTATCAAACTTTTTTGAATGTATATGAGTGTAGATGAACTGAGCTATATGAGTGAGTTTCAAAGATTCCAAGCGAGTTTTCAAAACTTAAAGCTTATGGAGAATTTTAATTATATATTAAATCCATCTTTCCACAACTTTTTAAAAATATCTCATATAAGAAAAGGAATAAATGTTTCTCTTTGGGTGGAAACTCTGTATGTGGTTCATAGGAGAATTATTTGAAACTTATGCCTGGTTATGTGCCCTTAATTGTTTTTTGTATGACATAGAAAAATGTTATCTGAGTGAGACACAAAGGCTGTTACAGAATTACAGAAACAAATTCCTATAAGATCAAGCAAATCCTTCTTGTCAACACCAACAGGAGATTTGGAACTCTTGCTGTGGGCTTACTGTGCTGCGGGCTTACTGTGCTGCGGGCTTACTGTGCTGCGAGCTTACTGTGCTGCGGGCTTACTGTGCTGTGGGCTTACTGTGCTGCGGGCTTACTGTGCTGCAGGCTTACTGTACTTTTGAATGCCTTATTGGTTTTTCTCTTTACCATATCCTGAAACACAACATGAAAAAATAAATTGATAAGTCTCATTTAACTCCTGAACAAAAATAAATACAATGGAATGCTTGTAATGAAATGAGTTATCTTTTTATCTTAGGCCAGTGAAATACATACCAGTAAGTTTTGACTTAAATGCATGTCTGCTAATTAATTTGTTTATTTTTTGGAAGGGGGGGAAAGCATCAATTGAAAGCATGACTTACAGTTTCTACGCACTTATTGACCCATGAATATTTCCAAAACAGCTATGAATATGGCAAACAAAATGCGCCATTAGATTGTAGTATAAGAAAGAGAGTGGTCACATATGTGTACATATTTACCAAACCTCAGCCTAACAATGTGGCCTTTCTTGGAGGTAGTCTTTGAGATGTGACCAGTGAGAATTACATAAACTCTTACAGGCCTCTCATCGTTAAGTATAGAGTAGTCCGTTCTGGCTTGGAGCCACCCTATGGAAAGCAGAATGAAACACTACTGAATAATATACCATTTTCACAATTGCTGTGTTTAAACCCACTGTGGCAGTCACTGTGTCAATCCATCCCGCCAAACGTCCTTGTCCTGGTTGCTGCTGCTCTACTTTAACTGGACATGTTGTCAGGAGAGGCTAGTCTGTGGAGTAGGACATGATACTTGGTAAAGTGGAGGGGCAGTGAAAAGGAAGCAGACTCTCAAGGAGATGGGTTGTCACTGTGACTACAACAGCATGCTCAAGTATAGATAGACCTATGAAGCTGGCGCAGGACTAGGCAGTGTTTTGCTTCTGTTGTGCATAAGGTCGCTGTGGGTCAGAACTGACTTGATGGCATCTAAGAACAACTATTAAAAAAAGAAAGAAAGAACAACTATATTTCCAAGCATGATCACTTTTCAAAGGATGAGGTTCTCTTGATAACATGCCCAATGTATGATGAACAAAGACTAACAATTCTTGTTTCTAAAGAACATTTTGAATATATTTCTTCCAAAAGAGATTTGCTAGTTCTTTTGAAAATTCACGGTACTTTTCGTATTTTTCACCAGCACCATCTTTCAAGTACAGCGATTCTTCTTCAACTTTCCTTATGCAATGTCCAGCTTACATATGTGTATGAGGTGACGCAAAATACCATGACTTGTATCAGGCACAATGGGTTAGGTTGGATTCTCTAGAGAAGCAAAAACAGTGATGTATATATCAAGAACTGGCTTACATAGTTGTAGAAGCAGGTAAATTTAGTTCAGTTCAAGTCTGTTGGTCAGGTGTGAGCTGAAGTCTTCTCTGACTCATGTAGCTGTGGAAGCTGAAAAATAAGGAGAAGGATAAAGCAGGAGGGACACAGGTTGGTGGATGCATAGGTAAATGAATCCAAAGTTGGATGATGAGTCACAGGTTGGAAGTCTGCAAACTCATGGGATCAGCAGGACAAAGATCTAGCTTCAGCATGTATTTCCACATCCTCATATATAAATATATTTACATATGTACATGCCTTTATTTGCACCTCTATAAATGCCCTTTGCCTCCTAGCTCTTTCCCCTATTTCCTTTTACTTTCCTCTTGTCCCACTATCATGTTCAGCCTTCATTGGTATTTCAGTAATTCCTCTGGGTTACATTACCCTTGGTTACACCCTACCAGGGCTCCTAAACCCTCCTCACCACCGATTTGTATCACTTGTTGTTTCCTTGTCCCTGGGTTTGTTAACACCACTTCCTTTCCCCTCTGGAAATCATACCCCTCTCCCATATCCCCCCACAACTGTCGGTCCCGTTGTTTTCTCCTCTAGAATGCTCATCCAGCCCATTTTATTTAGGCGGACCTGCGGAGATAATAACATGCACAAAAACAAGAAAGAGCAAAACCAAGCAACAAAAGAAAACAAAACAACAACAACAAGAAGCCAATGACAAAAAAAACAACAACAAAAAATACAATAACAAGAAAGAAAAGCTTGTAGTTAGTTCAAGGATTCTTTGTTGCCCTTTAGGCGTGCTTGCTGGTAGAGTCGTATGGGGCCCCAAGCCCTGGCCCCAAAGCCTAATTTTGGTATTCCCTGGGGACTTCATTGCTCTGTTCCCCTTGCTGTTCTGTTGCATGCCCTTAGTGCTTTGCCTTGGTGTGGTGGGATGATATTGGGTGTAATTCCCACACTGTGTCTCCAATGTTGTCCCCTATATAGCTATGGGTCAATGAGGGATGCCGTGTCTCATAGTGGGGCCGGTCATATGGTCTTCTTGGTGGATTGGCTGCTCTGAGTGGGAATCTCATCGTTAAGGCTTGGTGGACCAGGATGTGCTCCTCTCTCTCTTCCTCCTCCTTCATTTAATCCTGTGGGCTCTGATCAGACATGTTCCTTTCCCGGAGCTGCAGAGTCAGTGCTATCCCTAGAAAAAAATTCTTCTGAGAGGAAGGGCAGGTGTCCACGTAGTTGGGATTGGGGCTGGCCCCTCAGACATATCCATCAGTTCCCTACTCCATGCCAGCAAGTTGCATTCACTTCTTGGAGCACTGGTTGGAGTCTGGTCCCTCTTTCCCTGCGGAGATATAAATAATACCCTTCCCTTGGGTGGGTTAGTGCCCTGTGCCCCGACTACCCATTTCTTTTTTTTCCTCCCCACCCCCAACTTCTTTTTAGCTGGCTACCATATGTATCCCTGGATTTGGTCTGTACCCTGCCATACTACCCGGTCCTCACCCCAGGGATGTTTGTATGCTTTTTCCCTAAGCCCCTTTTGTGTTTTTTTTAAAGCTTACCTCAGCGAACTCAAGTAGTACCTGTCCTTTTGTGCTTGGCTTACTTTGCTTAGCATGATTTCCTCCAGCTTTTTCTATGCAGGGATGTGCTTCACACGTTCATCACTGTTTTTTAGTGATACGTAGTACTCCATTATATGTATGTACCTCCGTTTTTTTTTTTTAATCCACTCATCAGGTGATGGAAATTTGGGTTGTTTCCAACTCATTGGAATTGTGAATTGTACCACAATGAACATTAGAGCACAGATGTCTGGCCGTGGTTTGTTTCTTGCCTCTTCTGGATATATACCCAGCAGGGGGATTGCTGGTTCGTATGGTAGCTTGATTTCCATCTGTTTTAGATATCACCAGGTCAATTTCCATGATGGCTGTAAGTACTTACAGGTCCACCAGCTGTGGATGAGAGTTCCTGTCTCCCCACAGCCCCTCCAACACTTTTTGCTTTCTGATTTTTTGAATTGGGCTATCGTTAAAGGTGGTAGGTGGTACCTCATTGTTGTTTTAATTTACATTTCTTTTATGGCTAAAGATTGGGAACATTTCCTCATAAGTGTGTTAGCCATTCGGATTTCTGCCCCTGTGAAACTTCTGTTCAGGTCCTTTGCCCATCTCCTCAGTGGGCAATTAGTTGTTTTCTTTTTGGAAGCTAGCAGAGTATTGTGCACTCCTTTTGCAATAGAAAATTATTTAACCTCCAATTGTTTCCTCTTGTTTTCTTCATCTTCCTTTTGTTGATTTCCAGACTTATGGCACAGTGGTCAGAGAGAGAGGTCTGTATGATATCAATGTGCTTAAATTTATGTAGATTCACCTTATGCCCCAGCATGTGGGCAATAGAAGAAATAGACAAGGTTATCAAGGGAATACCAACAAAAGACTCCCCTGGACCAAATGGCTTCACAGGAGAATTCTACCAAGCATATAGGGAAGAAGTAACACCAATCCTACACAAACTCTTCCAGAACATAGAGAAAGATGGCAAACTCCCAAATTCCTTCTATGAAGCTAGTATAACTCTGATACATAAAATGGGAAAGGATGCCACAAGAATCAATAACTACAGGTCAATATCCCTAATGAACATAGATGCAAAAATCTTCAACAAAATACTAGCCAATGGAATACAAAAGTATATTAAACAAATAATTTACTATGACCAAGTGGGATTCATGACAGGGATGCAGGGATGGTTCAACATACGATAGACCATTAGCATCATTTGTCACATTGACATGAACAACTACTAGAACCACATGATAATATTGATAGATGCAGAAAAAACATTTGACAACATCTAACACCAATTCCTATTTAAGACACTTGCGAAGATAGGACTGGAAGGAAAATTTCTGAAGACAATACAAGCTGTATATGAAAAACCAACAGCCAACATGGTAGTCAATGGAGAAAAGAGTGGTGTATTGAAGTCACCCACTGTAATGGCTGAGGCTGTGATTTCTTTTTTCATCTTTTGGACTGTTTGGCTGATGTTTTCAGCATGTCTCTAATTCGGGGAATATATGTTTACAATGCTTAATGGTTATTAGTCTACCATTTCCTTAAGCATTGTATAATATCGCTCATTTTTTTGTATGCTTTGCAATTTGAAGTAAATTTTATCCGAGATTAGGATTACAACCCTGTTTTTTTAATTGCTATATGCTTGGTATACCTTTGATCCCAGCCTTTGATTCTCAGCTTATTTTTGTCTATAGTCTTGAAATGTGTCTCCTGTAGGCAGCAGATTGATGGATTGTGTTTTCTAAGCCAGTCTGCTAGCCTCGGTCTTTTAATGCCTGAGTTCAGGTCATTGATATTCAGGGTTATTATCTCCATTTGTGGACACTGTGATGTCATATTATACCTTTTGTGTTGGCTGTTTTCCTACCTTCCTTTCTTATTAGAGTGTTGTGCTTGTGTGTGTGTGTGTGTGTGTGTGATTCTTGACTTCTTTCTTTCCTTAAGCCAATGCTATCATGGGGTCTGTTTTCTCTTTGTTGCCCTCTGGGTGAAGTTGTTCTATGTGGCAGTCTCTTCTTTATGCTTGAAGAGTATTGTTCTTTTTCCATACTGGGTTGGCAAGGATCTTTTGTAGGCACTGGGTTTCTTCTAATGAATTCTTTGAGTGCTTCCTTGTCTGGGAAGACTTAATTCTCCATCTATCTTGATCGATAATTTGGCTGGGATCGATAATTTGGCTGTGTTTGCATTGTTTTCCTTCAATTTTTAGAATATGTCACTCAACTCTCTCCTCTTCCTCATAGTTTCTGCTGATAGGTCTGAGCATATTCTTATTTGGGAAACTTTATACGTGATTGCTTGTTTTTCCCTAGCTGCTCTCATGATTTTCTCCTTTTCCTCAAAGTTGGATAGTTTAACTATTGTTGCAGATGACTTCTTTGTGTGTCTTCCTCTGGTAATCCAATAATTCTAATGCAGTTTCTCTTCATAGCATCAGACATAGCTCTTGGTTTTCTTCAGCGTCTCTGATGTTCTTATTAGATTTTTGTTAAAGTCTGCTTCTCTGTCCTCCAAGTCACTGGTGCAGTTCTCTGCTTCCTCCAGTCGATTATCAAGGTCTGTGAGTCTGCTACTGGTTTTTGTTAACTCCTCCTTATATTCTTGTATCCCCCTATGGTGTATGGACTTTGTCTCCTCTATTGTTTCATCCTTTTTCTGTATTACTTCCCTCATGACTCCAAGCAGCATTCTGAAAATTTCTTTCTGTGGCAGCTCAATATCTGCTTCTTCAATGCATGTCATTAGTTTCAGGACATTTTCTGACACTGCCTTTTGTTTCTCCTGTTTTTTCATTGAGGTTGTTGGGGCTGATGGCTGTTTGTGCTGCATTGTTTTAGAGGAGCCAGGTGCCATTTTCCAGGTAGTCGAAGAGCACTGGCTCTTTCTGGGAGACTTGTAGGAATACTTCTTCGAACTGGCTATAGCTCATTTCACTATTGAATTAGCCTACCACTTTATCCTCTTGTGGCTTCCCTGTCAGGGGAGTGCCCCAGAAGGTTGGTGGTTTGCCTGATTTGGTATAGAACACCGCAAAGAATGGGAGGAATTGCCTTGGCCAGGTAGAGCACTGTGGAGGTTGGGCAGAAGATTCTGCAGCAGCTTGGAATGTTGGCAAGTGTTGACCGAGCTGCCTTAGGCCATGTGAGGCACTAAGGTAGGCAGGAGGAAGTTCCCTCAGTCAAGTGGCATAACAGAGGAAAAATAGGAGTTTCCCCCACCACACAAGCAGGAATTCTCAGTAAGAAAATGGGTGGAATATCCCCTGGTGGAGGGCAGCTGGCCTTTCCCCAGCCTAAGGCTGCGTTGCACAGGTGGAGCTTACCTAAGTGGGTGTATGGCAGGCATAAATGCCCTAGGCTAAGGGGAGTGGTCTGGCAGTAGGCAGTGGAGTGTGAGAGAACAGGGAAGAGACAAAGAGGAGGAAAAAAAAAGATAAACTAAGCCCCCAGCCCCTCAAAACCTTGTGAATCTGTGCTGACTTGTCTTTATGATGCTCCTCCTGTGATCCAGCAGTGTTGAATTTCCATCTTAGTAGCTCTCCTGGACTGAATTCTGCTGAGCACTTCTGGTATGTCGCTATCCATAGTTTTATTATCATTTTTAAATCTACACGAACATCTTTGCCTACACAGTAAAATACAAGTAAAATTTTGTTGTTATTCATTGCTTTACACTGAGATCTATTTTTATAGAGGTGGTGAGTTAGCCCACTTTTAATCAAAATACTAGAAATATAATTAGCTGGGAAGTAACAAAGTCCACAGAGAGGAAGCATATCAGCCTGTTTTATCAGATATCAGGCATCAAATTCCCAAAACAACAACAACAAAAACCATATCATTATGAATGAGGGGGACTGTGGAGTGGAAACCCAAAGCCCATCTATAAGCAACTGAACATCCCCTTACTAAATGGTTGCAGGGACAATAGCCAGCCAGTGTGCAGTATAGCACCAATGAAACATACAACTTTCCTCTAGTTCTTTAATGTTTCCTCCCCCTCTACTATCATGATCCAAATTCTACCTTACAAATTTGGCTAGACCAGATCATGTATATGGGTACAGATCAGAGCTGGAAACACAGGGAATCGAGGACAGCTAAACCGCTCAGGACCAGTATTGAGAGTAGTCATACCAGGAAGGTAAGAGGAAGGTGGCGGGATATAGGGGGAATCAATCACAAGGATCTACATATAACCCCCTCCCAGGGTGGATGGACAACAGAACCATGGGTGAAGGGAGACATCGATCTGTGTAAGACATGATAAAATAACACTTATTTATAAATTATCAAGAGATCATGAGGGAGGGAGGCCGGAGGAGGGAAGGGAAAAAGAGGAGCTGATATGAAGGGCTCAAGTAGAAAGAAAATGTTTTGAAAACGATGATGGCAATAAATGTACAAATGGGCATGACACAATGGATGGATGTATGGATTGTGATGAGTTGTATGAGCCCCCAATAAAATGATTTTTTTAAAATTCAGTTTGTTAAAAAACTAAAATGTAATAGCCCTCTCTCTTACAATAAAAATCCCTTTCATACTTAATCAGCATTTTTTTAAACTTAGGAAGTAAGCAAGAATGTTTAGATAAGCAATGGAGAAAATGACCTTGGTGTGGCAGTCTTACAGCCTCTTGAAAATTGTAGATAGCATTTGATAGTCTGATAATCCCCTGGGGGAAATGTAGATGGTTTTCCGGTGGATGTTGTTTCCTTTTCCCATTGTTTTGAGATCCTCTGGTCATGGTAAAACCTGTTATTTCCCCAGATCCTGTCACATACTTGAAATTATATAACTTATTTGATTTTTACTGCATCTTTGAAGTAGTTTAGTGGTAATGAACCCCACTGTTCCAGTCTGTGCAGCACTTGCAGATAGAAATTTTGAGTGCCAACCTGGTGTTTGTCTTTGGATTAAACAGTGACAGGCCTTCCTGGGCCTTGTTTCTCAGAGACAATTTGATTTTAGCAATGATATCCCATGTTGTGTTCCTAGTCTTCTTCTGAATTCAACTCGAATTTCTGGACATTTTTGTCTATGTACTGCTGCAATCATTGCTGAATTACCTTCAGCAAACTTTATTTTAGGTATATTAATAATATGTCTGACAACTTTGATATTCTGGCTCATCTTTCTTAGATGTGGCTTAAACATGGATTTATTCAGTTGACCAAATAGCTTTCTTCCACATTTTTTGGTATAGACAAGTGAGTGGTTCTAGTAATTCACTGGCTTGTTGAAAAATTTTGATTGGTATTCCATCAATTCATTGTTTCCAATTTATATATTTCAATTACTAATTACTATCAATGCATCGTGATTGCATGTTTGATCAATTTCAGACTGAGGAACTTGGAAGATTTCAATTCCTTCACCACTGACTAGTGGTTGGTGTATAAATTGGAATAATAGCTATGTTAAATAGATTTCCTTATATGCGTATAAATATAATCCCATCACAGATAGCATTATGTTTCATAAAAGATCTTGAAAAGTTCTTTTTGAATATGAATTCCACACCTTCTTTCTGGAATAGTGAACTAAAAGGTTGTCAGATTCAAAATGGCCAATACCAGTCCATTTTAAAAACTCATCAATGCCTAGGATATTGATTTAATGCATATAATTTCATTTTTCCTAGATTCATAGTTCATACCTTTCACATTCTGATTATCTATAGATATACACAGTTGTTTCTTCTCCTGTTTAGTTGTGCTCCATAAGAAAATGAAAATTCTAATGATTTATTCCATCCACATAACTATGATTTATTCTGAGACGGTAGGTCTTCCTCAGTCGTGTTTGAGGTCCTCCATCTTGAGGATGAGAGAAATGTGAGACTTTATACTCCCATAACAAGTTACAGTTTCAGAAGTCCTCAGCGGAAGTTATACTCTGCCCTAAGGGGCCACTATGAGTTGAAATAGACTCAAGAGTAGTGAATTGTCCAACCTGAGGAACTCATCTTCTGGTACTATATTTGACAATGTTCCACTGCTATTTAAATGTTTTTCAGTGATTAATCTCAGGCAGTCTATTTTTTGGAGCCTAAATACTCCCTTAAACTTCATTGAATTGCCTGTGGCATAGCTTCTAGCATCAAAGCAACATGGAAGCCAACACAATCCAGAAAAGTGGCGCATGAATGTACAATATGTTATTCTTTAGGATTGATGGCACTATTACCAAAATGCATGCAGATAGTATTCTTCATTTTTCTTTTTCTCCACTCTTCTGAAATTCTTCTAATGGAGATTACAGTTATATTATTTAGGATAAAGGCTAAGCCATTATAATAAAGAGGCCAGTGTTGAAGTGAAATTACTTAGCATGGCCCTTTTATCCATACTCTTTCTAACTCCCATCAAAGGACAGAGTGGGAACATCAAGTAAGGTATGGAGGACTCTAACCCTGGGTACTGGCTTGTTTTGCCACTCCACTGAGTAAAAAGTGAGGTGACTATGACCTAGGGATGCAGCCTCCCATGACCAACAGAAGGAGAAACAACTCTCTTTCTAAAGAAGTAGCAACAGCAGAGACCATGAAGCAAGTTCCATGGTGAAGCAGAGATACTGAGACAGAGCAAAGGGCTTCCTAGCTCACTGAAGAAGAACAGCTTTGGGCATGAGCCTGGTTTGCAGGTTGAGGTGCTCTGGAAATTTAACAGCGCTAGAGGTGTTTATAATAGTTGTCTGATCAAGTGACCATGACGTTTAGAGGCTATGATGCCCAGAGAGAGATGTGCCTGCTGACTTGACTGAGAAAAGGCACTGCTATATGCACATTGATTGTATCCTTAAAGTTTTCTTGCCCTGGCTTTCTCTGACCTGACTTCCTTTTTAAGCGCCCACAGTCATGAGTATTGTCTGTGAATTCTTTGTAGCCATTACAACAGATTATCCAAGCAAGCAGAGAAGTGACAAATCATAGGAGGGGTGATCAGTGTCAGACTAGAGTAAAAGAAGAATAGCAGGTGGAGGCACATTTGACCACTGATCACAGACTCATCTTGGGTAGTTGGGGAGTTGGATTCTCTTCCAACCTTGTAGAGGTCAGATGCGCCTACCATGCCATTCTTGATTACCCCAAAGGGCATTGGCTCAAAGAACTTCAATTTTTCATGGTAATTAATGGCTTCTAATCCACAGAATCATTCAGAGAGACAGGAAATTAGGGCTTCCCACATCCCAGCATGGACTTTAAATATTGTGCCCTCACTAGAAGGAAAGACAACAGAGTTAGTTCCAAGTGCATTTTATATGATGACATGGCAGTTGCTTCCAGTATTTCTGCTCACACCCCTTTTGTAAGAACCTAGTCATGGCACAAAATTTGGAGGGGACCCTGAAAATTATAGTCTTTATAATGGTGGTCGTGGGTTCAGGACTAAAATTCAAAAGGACTGATTGGAGAGTGGCACGTCTAGAATGATACAACCAGCGCCCGCAACAAGGCAATTCTAATTAATAGCACTCATATCAATAATAATGTTGACTTCAGGTGAACCCTGACCAAAAGCTGAGAATTCCGGACAAATGTTTATTTATGCTTCATTGACTATAAGAGGCATTTAACAGTGTGGATCATAACAAACTGTGGATAGCATTGAGAAGAATGGGAATTCCAGAACACTTCGTTGTACTCATGCAGAACTTACACATGAATCAAGAGGCAGACTTTCAAACAGAACTACGGTATGGGGGAAAGCTGTTTACTACTTAGGCAAACAGGACAGGACCATCACCTTCCTTGATTCATGGTCCGTGGGAGAAAGCTGATAGCTCAGCCATGGGAGCTGATGAAGCAATGGCTGGTCTGTCTCTCTGCCTGTGATAAGTGGATTCTTGCCTCCTGTTCCCTGACTAAACCTGCAGAAGGCAGCAGTTTGCAAACTTATCAGTTACTTCATGTTCCCAACCTTATCCTCCCCACCTATCTGTGAATAACTTTGTTGATGTATTACTGCTTCTTTGTAAGCCTTTAAAATGTGAACTATCCCTTTGTGCAAACCTGTCAGTTGCAGGATGCATGCAGGGAAGGTATTTAAGCCTGCCCCTAATAAAGTTCAGGGCCCTGGAGTGTCTATGCTGTAGGGACCCCTGTGCCTCCACTGCATCTATCCTCTTTCTTATCTATAAGTTTTCTGATCGCAGATAGTACCCCTCTCAAACCTGTTAGTAATGTAAGATCAGAGCCAGTCTTTACAGCCCTACACTAGGGAATACTGCATGACTTAAAATCAGGAAGAGTGTTCATCAGGCTTACATCCTTTTCAACCAATCTGTATGCTGACCAAACAATCTGAGAAGCTGGAATAGATGAAGAAGAAAATGCCAGTAGGATAGGAGGAAGGTTTATTAACCTATTTTTTATTCAAATGACTCAACTTTTCTGAAAGTGAGGACTTGAATCAGTTGCTGATGAAGATCAAGGAGTGATGCTTTCAGTCCGGATTACCACTCAATGTAAAGGCATCTGAAGTCCTCACAAGAGATAAATGGAACAAAGATTGAAGTTGTCTAGGGTTTTAGCCTCCCTGGATCCACAATCAATGCACATGGAGTCAGCAGTCAGGAAACCAGACAATGCATTGCACTGGGTAAATGTACTGCACAAATCTTCTATAAAGTCAGGAAGAGTAAAATGTCACTCTGAGGACTAAAGTGTGCCAGAGCCAAACTATAATATTTTCATTCGCATCACATACATGTAATCCAGACTGAAGGTTACAACCCTTGATCATCAACAGCAAGTACTTCAAGTCTTTCTCCCTTTCAACGAGGAAGGTCATACCATCTGCATATCAAAATTTGTTAATAAGTTTCATCCAAACCTGATGATACATCACTTTTATATAGTCCAGCATATCTGATTCTTTGATCAATGTACAGATTGAATATTCATGGTGAGAAACACAACCCTGATGCACACCTTTTCTGATTTTAAACCATATAGTATTCCTTTGTTCTGTTTGAATGCTTGCCTCTTGACCCATTTACAGGTTCTACACAAGAACAATTAGGTGTTCCAGAATTCCCATTCTTCTTAATGAGTTATGATTCACACAATCCAATACTTTGCATAGTCAATAAAACATAAGCAAACATTTTTCTGGTACACCATGCTTTGATCCAAGATCCATCTGAAGTCACCAGGATATCTTTCTTTCCAGGTCTTCTGAATTTCTTGCAGCTCCCTGTCAGCGTACAGCTGCAACTCTTGTTGAATGATCTTCAGCAAAGTTTTACGTGTATGTCGTATTAATGATGTTAGACAATTTCCGCATTCTTTGGGGTCATCTTTCTTTGGAATGGGTACAAATATGGATTCTTCCAGTCCACTGACTGGGTAATTGTCTTCTAAGTTTCTTCGATTAGTGAATGCTCCCAGTGCTTAATCAGCATATGGGAACATTTCAATCGGTATTCTATGAATTCCTAGAGTCTTGTTTTTTCTAATGTCTTCAGTGCAGCTTAAACATCTTCCTTCGGTCCACTGGTTCTTGATCTATGCTATTTCTTAAATTGGTTGATTTTGACTCATATGTTCTTATATAGTGACTGCGTAATCCTTCTATCCCTTTTGATGCTTCCTGAATTGTTCAATATTGCGTCCAAACATTCTTCAATATTGCAATCCACGCTGTAGTGCTTCTTCAGTTCTTTCAGCTTCAGGTATGTTTAGAGTGTTGTTGCTTTTAATTTTCTCACTGCAAGACTTGGCAACTTTAATCATAATACTGTATTTTGTCTTCCTGAGTTTCCATTTGAAATTTTCTGTTCAACTTTTTTACTTCATCATTAATTCCCTTTGTTTTAGCTACTCTCTCATCAACAGTCATTTTCAGAGCCTTGTCTGAAATTCATTTTGATCTTCGTTTCTTTTCTGCCTTTTATATGATATTTTGCTTTTTTCATGTATTATGTCCTTGATGTCATCCAACAGATCATCAGGCTTCTATCATCAATGTTCATTGAGTCAAAAGCTATTCTTCAAATGATCTCCAAATTTACCTGGGATATACTCAAAGTTTCTTGGTTTTCATGGATGTGTTTTAATTTTTTTCAACTTCGACCTGAACTTCCATATGAACAATCTGTTAGGTTTCTAGAGTGTGGTACCTCAGTTCTTGCTTTGCAAAAAAGAATTCATGTCGTGGAAGCACGTTTAGAATCCGAGTGACTTCTATGAAGGAAAGGGAAGTTTCAGGACTTAGAGTCTTGAAAAGTACCTGATGTTTCTGGAAAGCATACAAGGCTGCTCAGGAACCACGTGGGAATTCACAACTGAACTAAAAAAAAGCACGTGGAAAAACATTCCAGAACAGGAGCATGAACCCATGCTTGCAGAACCAGGAAATCTTGAGTGGGTGTGCAGGCCCGTGCATGTAAGCCTGCACACAGGAGGAATCGCACATTCCAGTGGCTTGCAGAGAACACTGAAACTAGAGCAGAGGGAAAAGAGGTAGCGGCCTGCCCACATGGTGCTTTTATTTCCTCTGGCTGAGAGGTGTGATTGGGTGTACTGTCTGACCTTATTGACTGAGTTTGCACATCTGTGTGCTTGTGCTGTCATGTGCCTAGGTGGTGGTTACTTTAATTTCACGTACACTTAGGAGGTTCTAGTCTGTGCATGCTCAGTTTGGATTTTTCCATCGGTCTCTACTGCGTGCCTGATTTCTCTGTAGCCCCTGTATTGTGGCCCGAGGCAGGCATTTGGGAAGACAACTTCCCCCACCCCACCCTACCCCATAGTCCCTATACTGTGGCTACCTAGTAAATTAATTCTGTCCTCCACTCTGTTCCTGGCTTTGTCTTGCTGATAAAGTTGATTTTTATAATAAACAGAGAAAAGATGAAGGATGTTATCTTGCTTGATCCACAATCAATGCTCATGGAAACAGCAGTCAAGAAATTAAATGGAAAAGAAAAAAATATCAAATGATTCATTTTATTGGGTAAATGTGCCACACAAGTTATCTTTAAGGTGATGAAGAGCACAGGTGCTATCTTAAGGATTAAGATAAGCCTAACCCAAGCCATGGTATCTTCATCCACTTTGTATTAATGTGAAAGTTGGACATTGAATAGGGAAGATCTAAGAAAAGTTAATGCATTAGAACGATGGTTCTGATGGAGAAGAACAAAATTACCATAGACTTCCAATAGAACAAACATCTGTCTTGGAAGAAATACAGCCAAAATGCTCTGAACATCGTGGGTGGTGAGACTTCATCTCCTGTATTTTGGAATATCACGAGAAACAGTGCCTGGAGAAGGATATCATGTTTGGTAAAGTGTAAGGGCAGAGAAAAAGGGGAGGAGCCTTGGCAAGATAGAGTGACACGGTAGCTGCAACAATAAACTCAAGCCTAACACCACTTGTGCGGATGGCACAGGACCGGGCAGGGCTTTATTCTGTGGTACACAGGGTCTCACCGTGAGTCTGAAACAGACAGACAGCATGCAACCACAACAGCTTTGTCTGTTTCTTCTAACATTTTCCTTAGAATAGGGAACATCTTTCCAAAGTCAACTGAACAAAATAAACAGAAGAAAGGGATAAACCAAGATCCTGCACTAAATATTTGTTCCTATAAAGTTCAGTCCTTATACTCCTGGCATTACTACTCACTATTCAACATTTTTCTTCTTTGAGTGGACAAAATTGAACTAGAGAAATAGCCATAATTATTTATGATAAAAATGAAAAATTAGATGTTACAAGATTAGGAATTAGAAGATTTTTCAGTTCTAATTAACTGACGAGTTGTACAACCTTAAGAAAATGGGGAAACAAAAGTGGAGACTTGGGCGAGGGACAGAAATGGGAGTAGTTCTATCTTGTGGACTACACTTTGCTTTCAAGACTACATTCCCTCATACCCCTTCCCACCAAGTACATTCAGTGGGAACCTAGCATTCCTGGACTGATGATTGGAAGTACCACCCTTTGGAGCCCTGAAAAACTGGGGCATAAAGGCAGAAGGCAAGGAAGCGAATCTGTCTGTGGGACAGGATGTGCCTTCCTTCCTACAAAGAGCCTCTGATAAAATTCTAGTGATAAAACCCTTCTCCTGGTAAATACAAGAATCAACTTACTTCTGATAACAGTACCATCTTCAAATATAAAAGGAAATTATTTGGCAATTTAATATTTAAATTTTTTTCCTGGGTTGAAAACCTTTTTGATTATCTTTGGAAGTCCAGAGGTCAAGATAAAATTCCTATTCTCTAGAAATAACAGGGTTATCCTCAGTAAAATTATCTTCATCACAGAGTCCAGGTTATAAGCATTGAAAATAAAACTAGAAAGCATAGGGATTTGAAGCAAACCACTTACAGAAGAATATACTAGCCAGTGTAGGTAGCTGGGCATTTCTAATTGAAGGATGGAAAATCTTTATGATTTCAACAACCAGTCAGTGGATACCTGTGGTAGTTGCATAATCTTTTGTCAATTTGAGAGACTCTTAAGAGTGAAGGGATTGAGTTTAGCCTTTCAATAAGGTCGCAATTTGATTGGAGGGAAAAGAGATAACTAGCTTGCTGGAGTCAGGACACAGACTCACTCACTGGGACACATTTCTGAGGAGAAGCCACATGAAGCTACCCTGAGGCAGTCAGAGTTTCAGAGCTGAAGGAACCAGGTGGAGACCCTTGCCAGCACTGAGATGCTTACAAAACCACTAGATCCACAACACTTCCAACCCACTGGTCTGTGATCTTCCAGCATTCAGCATCATTGCATGTGTTTCATGAGTCTGAAGAGGACTTTATAGATTGGTATTGAACATATGGGCTAATATCAGACTTATGGACTTGATCTGGACTGGGCTGAGATGTTTTCTCATATAAATTGCTCTTCTATATAAACCTCTTCCTTATGCATATGTGAGTTTCTATGAATTTGTTTCTATAGTCAACCCAGATTAACATGATACCTTAAAACGTGAGATCAGAAAATACTCACCACTATTTTATAAGGATCCCTGATTGCACAAATAACAACATTTACTAATATTTTTCCAGTAAAACCTACCCAGTGACTCCATGGAAGAAATACCTGTCAATCTGCTTCCCTGAAGAACACAGCATAGAAACCCCCAGAGGATATCGTCTCTGTCATATGGGGTCAGTATGCATGGAATCTGTTCTGAGACACCAAAAATTAGCAGCCAGTGTCTTAGTTATATAAGTAAAATATAATTAATGACCCTATTATCACCTGGACTTTTTAAAATCAAGTGAATGTATCAGATTCCATGAACCTGGTAAGGCTAACCCATACATTCTAATGATCCATGAGATGAACAACAAGACTTTACAATTTTATTTACTCCAGAATGATTGCTCTTTGATTTATAATACACATCCTTTTGGTCTCATATTAAAGGCCAAGTTAAAAGAGCATGGACACCATCGATGTAACTTCTCAGAGTTAGCATGGTCTAGTCTTTTGCTTTATTAATATCTAAGCTGAAGACGGCCACTTAGCACTTCCAGGGTTGCCATTGAAGGGGCTCTTCCTCAGTAGAACATTCTGCTTTCCTTTATTTCGAACTTGGTGAGAAAATCTCTTTTGACCTGTGACT
Source organism: Tenrec ecaudatus (assembly GCF_050624435.1). Classification (NCBI taxonomy): domain Eukaryota; kingdom Metazoa; phylum Chordata; class Mammalia; order Afrosoricida; family Tenrecidae; genus Tenrec; species Tenrec ecaudatus. Next base: position 124,183,802 of record NC_134534.1, on the reverse strand, counting down.
GTTCGAACTGCTAGACTAGAATGCTATTCCCAAACTACAGCTCGGCTGCTAAGCAATTTTTCTAGGAACGATGCCATCTCACTAGCTACTGAGCTTTGCCAAAAGGCAATACTCTTCCAGCGGTCCCACCTCTGGGAATGATACCAAATGCTGGTTCAGGCTGGAGCATAGGCAGTGCATCAGAAAGAGAGAGAGAGAGAGAGAGAGAGAGAGAGAGAGAGAGAGAGAGAATCCAACCCCCCCCCCAGCTTTTCATACCTTTTATCTTTGTCCAGATGGCTGGCCTATCTCTCCTACCTTCTGCTTCTATTAGAAAGAGCCACTTGTTCTTTTGTTTTGTGGTTGGATAATTATATTTTTACTTTATGTGGTCTTCCTTGACATGCCCACTGTGAGGGAGAAATTCACGCTCTTTAAGGACACCATCATCAAATAGCCATGCGACTCATTAGAGTCTAGTCTTTGTCTACTGCTTATGTGTAACTGTGAACGCCCAATGGACTGGGCTTGCTGCTTGAGTGGAAATGGGTCCAAGCACAGTGTCAGACAGCAGAATGGGAGCCAGAAGAAGAGTCCAAAGCAGCAGCAGTGTCTTTAGCACAAACGTCCTCTCTGGCTACCTTCTGGCCTCAGGTGCCAGTCTCTTAGAAGCTGTGGCAGTGGATTTGGGACGTCCTTGGGCTGGGAAAGTTTTGTTATTTCTGCTTGGTAATGCGTTACCAATATAAACCTGTTCTTGGAGTTAAACACTGTGAGGCGTTTCTAGGATATGGAAAGTTTATCCCTCTGCCTCTGTTTTGTATTTCTGTTAAGGGTCCCGTCATTAGGTTAAAGGGTTCCCTGCATTGTGCAGAAGGTTTATATGTTCAACTGCAACTGAAAGATGGAGGATCGGAATCTACCCAGAGGGATCTTAGAAAGAACTTTAGTTATCTACTCCAGAAGAAGAAGAAGAAAGGAGGAAGAGGAAGAGGGGGGAGAAGAGGAGGGGGCATCGAACACACGAGGTCACTTAAGTCAGAATTACTTTTGAATTGGTGGTCACTGTTCACAGTGTTTTCTTTCTCCCAATATTGTTGTTGGACTTGTTGTAGCTGGTTGAATACGTTCTTTCTCTGGATACTTTTTCCATTCCAGTCTCATCATCTGTTTTTACTCTTCATTCCTTCCTTCGTCTTCCTTTTTCATTACCTCGCTTCCTTTCACTCTCCCCCTCGCCCTGTCTTTGCTGTTGTTGCCACACAGTCAGCTCCAACCCAAGGTGACCAGTGCCCAGGACTGCACCATCCTCACAATTGTTCCTATGCCTAAACCCATTAATAGTGTCAATCCATCCTTTCTTCCTCTTTTTTACCACCCCTCCATTTTACCATACACAATGTCCTTCTCCAGAAACTGGTGACTCCTGACAACATGTCCAAAGTATATAACATAACGTCTTGCTATTCTTGTTCCTAAAGAGCACTCTGGTCTTAGATCTTCAGATACAAATCGGTTTGTCCTATTAGCAGTCCACAATATTTTCAATATTTTCCAGCACCACATGTCAAATGCACTGATTCTTCTATGGTTTTTGTTATTCAATGTCCAATTTTGTGTGCATATGATGTACTGGAGAATAATAAGACTTGGGTCAGGTTCATCTTAGTTTTCAAAGTAACATTCTTGCTCTTCAAAACTCTGAAGAGGTCGTGTGTGGCAGATTTACCTAATGCAATCTGTCGTTTGATCTCTTTACTGCTGCAGTCATGAGCATCAATTGTGGATCCAAGCAAGACAAAATTCTCGACAACTTCAACTTCTCCCGTTATCATGATGCTACCTATTGGTCTAGTTGTAAGGATTTTGGTCTTCCGACATTGAATTGTAATCCAGGCTGAAGAATACAATCCTTGATCTTCACCAGCAAGGGCTTCAAGGCCTCCTCAAGTCCACAGGCAAGGTCGTGTCACCTGCAAATGGCAATTGTTAATCAGCCTTCTTCCAATCCCGATGCCCCGATCTTCTTCATATAATCCAGCTTCTCTGATGATTTCCTCAGCGTATCGGTTGAACAAGGATGGTGAAAACACACAGCCCTAATGCACACCTTTCCTGATTGTGCATCATGCAGGTCCCCTTGTTCTGTTGGCACAACTGCCTGTTGAACCATGTCCAAGTTCCACATGAGCACAAGGAAGGGGTCCAGAATTCCTGTTTGCAAGATTGTCCCCAGTTCATTATGGTCCACACAGTTGAATGTTTTGCATAATCAATGAAACATAAGTAAACATTTTTATGGTATTCTCTATTTTGAGCCAAGATCTATCTGACCTCATGACCTCAGCTATAATATGCCTTAGTCTACGTCCTCTTCTGAATCCAGCCTCAACTTGTAGCTGTTCGCTGTCAATGTACTGCAGCACCACGTCTGTCAGTTTGTCGTACTTCAATGGCGTGTGTGCTGCGATCATGCTAGAAGCAATGTCACAGGTGTTTCAAATGCTGGCACAATCACCCATATGAACAGGTTTCAGTGTAGCTTTCAGGACAAGAACAGTAAATGAAGAAGGGCTCTGTTCCCACTTCAGAGGAAGAAGCTGTTGAAACCCCTATGCATAGCTTCTACCTGTTTACTTGGGGTAAATTGTATTACAAATGCATGGAAATAATTGCTGTCCCAGTAACCTGTAGATACCTATTCATATATTTCATTGTTTGTGTTACATATCAGAAGTTCAAAAGTATGTTACTTCCCGTTCAAGAAAAAATCCCATGTAAGAACTGACACTTCATCTTCTCGTGTTGTGAATGGTGCCTTGGTACTCTAATTTATTTTGGATATGTGATTAAGAAAAGACACAAGTGGATTTGCCTATGGAGCTGCCCACTGTACCCCTCCACTGACAACAGTTACTAGGAAATAGTAGCTGGCCATTAAATATATGTGTGCATATTACATATGTCACATGTATGGAGTGTTTTTATTTTAAAAGATTCCAATGTCAAGCAAATGGATCTCCGAGAAAAAAAGAACTATATATTTAGGAGAACCTTGTCGGCTTGACCAAAATGGTGGTGTGAGATCCCTGCTGAGGGGAAGCTTCCTCAGAAGGTAGTAAACAACCAAAACCAACTTGGCCTTTTGTCTCTTTTGTGGTTCTTTGACCTTGGAAAATATTTTACCACAGGCACAGCATTTTCCCTGTTGGAATTTCATTCAATATTCTATCCCTTTTCTCCTTTAGAAAGCATGCCACATGAATAATGATGCCTGCAGCAAAGAGATTACTGCAGCAGAACCACCTACACTGAGGACAGGTCCTGCCCTCACTTGCATTTGCAATCTGCCAACCCAGTCCTGAGGAACCAAGTCCACACATGAACTGACGAAATCCGGCCCCCAAGGTTAGCAAGCATTACAATTTAAAAGCCATCGATTCCTTCTCCAAATATTTTATTCAGTTGTTTAGAAAACAACTCAGGAGTTGACTTCCTGTTTGCTGTTCCCTGTAGTGGCATTCAACCCCCCACCCCCCAGGGGAGCTCACAGAACTAAATGGTCCTCATTGTTCAACAAGCTAGATGAGAACCAAATGAGACTCCACGGTCATTCTCACAAGCTTATTGGAGTACAAATTAGAAGCCAATGATTCTCTTACTGGACAGTTGTCACTGGAATTGCATGAAAATTTCAGAAAATATGATCAGTTTCCTGATTTGCGTGGGGTGGGCGGGAGAGATAAAACAGGACTCTCTCATATTAATTTTTGGACCTAAAATACATGTTTATATTTGCTGGTAGAATAGATAAGGCATTGATATTTATTTATTTTTTTATAGAAATAAACTCACAAGGCTTTTTAAATTGTATAATAGTGAATTAGTAGAAAATAAATAGCAAAAAAGCAAAACCTTTAGAGACTGATATAATTATGGACCATAAGCATTTGAACAGATTTTTAAAAAAAATAGTAGCAGTAGAATTCAAGTAGGTGCTAATTTTGTAGTTGACATTAGCAGGATCCTTTGAAAACTGAATAGCAAGCCCATAACATCTTGGAGAGAGGGAACACAGGACGGAGGCAATGTTTAATAGGTATCTGCCACCCCACATCTCCAGCATGCAGTAGTGGGAAATTCAGGCTGGCGATCCGTGCATCTGTGTCTGGAATATGTGCCGGAGTGAAACCATCGGCAGAGGGGAGGGGTTTCTTTTAATTTTCTTCGTTCGCAGACAAACGGGAAAGAGATCCTCTCTCTACCGGCCACAGATAATGCAAATGATGAGCAAAGTGCTGGCTGTGTCCCTTGCTTTATATCAAGGAGTAAAAGTCCTAAACCTGTAACTCTCCTTGTCCCAAGGGAGTGCGCAAAGGGAGGGGAACAGAGCGGCGTGGGTGAGGGGTGGTGAGGCAGGAGCACGGAAGCGAGCTGGCGAACAGGCTCCAGCCTCCGCCAGGAGGGTGTGGATCTGGTGCAAGCCAGAACAGGTCCAGCCTTTTCCCAGCGGGTGCCAGCTGCAGGAGGAGCAGCCGGGACCTCTGAGGGCAGATCGGCTTGCAGATCAGCTCCTGGGAGCCGCCACTGAGAAACTCCTGGGTCCACCACGCACAGCTGGACAGAGCACTCCCCTCTCCTTGCTCCCAACTAGCCAGAGGGGGCAGTTTCCCAGGGAAAGGTGTCAAAAGATTCCAGCAAAGAGATGACAAAGGTATGTTGGGGGTTATGGACTAGTTTCCATCCTTCCTGCTAGCCTGGGGCTCGCCCCTGCGCTTCCCATTTGCCAACTCTGTGGGGGAGATGGAGGGAAGAGGCGGCGGGTTTGCCTCCAAGGGGTGATCCACCTCTCTATGGAAAGAGAACGGTGTGCAATCAAGGTTCCATTCTTGCCCAAAGTGAGGTGGTCCTAGGTCCGGCAGACCTAAGTCGGAAAGAGGCTTCCTTTCTTGAAGCCTCTCATGCGGGTGACTGAGAACTCACACCACTGGGGTCATGTGGAGGAGTCCACAGTGTCCCTCTGAGCCGATCCTACAGCCCCAAGTTGTCCCCTTCATCTCTGAAGGATGACTCTCCCTCTCCCTTCACTCGCCCTGCCCATTTTTCCCTTCTCCCTTAAGGGGATTCCAGACCCTCCTCAGGGATTGCAGCCCCTGACCATGAAACTGCCAGGGTTTAGGTTGATCCCAGGTTTGGGGCTCTGTCCACCTCTTGGAGTCAGGTTTAGTTCTTGCCTTCCGTTTCCCCCCAGTGCAGTCTGGTCCCCACTATCAGCAGAGGATTCTGTGCCGCGGCCGGCCGGCGGGGTTCTGTACTGGCCCCCAAACTGGAGTGGGGGGTCAAAGCACCGCAGAGGTGTGTGAAGGAGGGCGGTGGCGGGTGCGCCCCACCTCCCAAGACTGCTGTGGGGCGAGGGGGCAGGCTGGGGCCTGGTTGCCATGGCTCCCTGGTAGCTGAGCTGAGAGAGCTAGAGATGCCAGTCACGGATGGTCCCTTCTTCCTCTTTGTGCTTCGCTTGCTTTTCCTCCTTTTTTTTTTCTCCGAGTGAGAGTGTGCGTGGGGAGGGAGGGCGCTGAGAGAAAGTGATTAATTTGAAGAGCAGGGATTGGAGCCTGGAAGCTGGGGAACGCCTGCCCCACCATCCCCACTCCTTCGCTGGCTGCAAGCAGCACTTTCCCAGCCACCAGCTCGACTGGGCGAGTCCTGCAAAACGTGGGTCACAGAAGCTGTCGCGCCAGGGCCCAGGTACCCCTCGGGGCTGCGCGCTCAGAGGAGCGCTGGGCAGGGGTGGGGTGGGTGGCGGGGTGAGAACTGCCCAAGCGCAGGACCATAGGGGGCGGGGAGGGAGAGACCAGGTGTGTAATGGCACAGCAGGTAGCGCAATGCCACTGCTAGGCGAGGAGGAGGCTCCTGGGACAGCTCTGCCTGAGGAGCTCGGGGATGGAACCGGTCTCCTGGGAGCCGCCTAGGAGCCTTTGGAGCCTTAAAGTGGCCATGGGAGCGCGCGTGCACCGAGGCGCGCTCTCGCTGGAATGGGAGGAGGCAGGTGAAGGTATAGGCGCGTGCACGCCGTGATGGGGCAACTGGTGAACCACCTAGATTCTTGGGAGGCTGCCAACTGCATTTGATTCCTGCCCAGCCACCTCTGTGATGTGTGAGCTGGGGAGCCTTGCTCAGTGCCTCAGTCTCCCCTTCTAATTAAAAGGAAAAATATCAATACCTTTCTCGGGTCATTACAGGACTGGAATGGAAACATCTAAGTGAATAGTTTTGCCCCAACCTGAAGCATAATAAGCACTCAAAGGTTAATTATGGCTGCTGATGGCATTACTATTAACATTAATTCTTAATATAATTAGATATGGCGCAGTCTTATTTCACTGGGTCTTTATCGAAAGCACTTTAAAAGTATTTTCTAATTTTGGAGGATGGTCAACACCTTAATAGCAATTCATACTAAAATTATACTGATTAATCCATCATCTATAGAACTCTGTTGAATTTCTTGCTGTGACAGACAAGCTGACACGCTGCTGGTTACCTTGGTTGATGGAGACGGAAGCTTGCAAGCTTACCCAGAGAAACTTTTATTGTGAAATAGAGGGGGAAATTGTTTCCCCTGGCTTTTGTGTAAGGCTTTTCTTTTCACCTCCTAATGTTGCAGTTGAATTTAGCATAATTTGAGTCTCTGGATTGCTTGTATGGCTTTCAAAATTTCACTTGGTTCCAGAGTCTGCTGTATACTCTGGAATTCCATTTTGTATCTTCAATACTGGCAGCAAAGAAAGTGGAGATGAACAGTTAGTACCAGGCAGGGTGTAGACAGGCTGTGGCAGTCCATTTAAAGCACAGGGTTTTGGTAGTAACATCTACATTTTAGATGGTTCTTTATTACATCTATACTTATGGGCCCCTTTCTTCAAAAAAATGGCCGTGGTAGATATTCAGTGAAACCCCGAGGTTATCGAGAGGCAGCAATTTGCCCAGCAATGAGCAAATTGTATCCTCTTTGGGCCTGATTGCAAATCCGGTAAGATTTGATATTGCACAAGATATATTTATTCCCTTTCATGTAATTGACCTCACTGAATGAACTGCCTTTAAAGAAATAAGTAATAATCCACTTCCTTATAAGAGTGTAGTCCTGGTGTCATAATGTGCTATGACAGGGGCTATGAATCTGAAGGTTGGAAGTTGGAAATCATCAGTCACCCTAAGGGAGAAAAGTGAGATTTTCCACTCCCATATACCGTGTTGGACACCCACGGTACAGTTCTGGCCTGATCTGCAGGTTTGCTATGAGTTGGAAATGATTTGGTGGCAGTGAGATTGATTATTTGGATTATTTGTCATGGTGAATTTGGGGCAAATAATGGCATGCAGATATCAGTATCATAAAACCCCTTAGTGACTGACAGATATACAGACTACATTTGCTATGTAGAAGCATTCTTTTACCATCTACTCTTGCAATCTTGGAAGATAGAGAGGTTGTTTGACCCAAAATTGCTTTGTTGGAATAATTTAGTCTGATTTACTTTCATGGAGAATTAAATAAGGGTAATGATCAAGGCCAATGTAGGTTTCCAGTAGTTTTGATCTTGATTTATTTTCAATGGCAGAGTAATAGAGGGGAGCTAATGGAATCAGAAGGAAGCTCAGTGGCACAATGGTTAAAGTACCTGACTGCTAACCAAAAGGTCAATGGTTCAAAACCACTAGCTGCTCTGCAGGGGAAGGGCGTGGCAGTGTACTTCCATTAAAATTTACCACCTTAGAAACCCCACGGGCAGTTCAACTCTGTCCTACAGAGTTGCCACACACAGGATGCCGCTCATCCACTCTGTAGCAATGGGTTTGGCTTTTTTAATGGAGTCAGGTGTGAAGGAATGAGTCAGGAAGCTCTGTGGCTTGTCATCATTTCAGGTAGAGGAGGATTGCTTTACGCTTAGCTTTTTCACAACACCCCATGTTTATAGTGACTGTCATTTTCAAACGGTACCTTGAAGAATAGTATGACAGCTTGCCCGAAATTCATGTGCTCATTTACATATTGTTTCCCAGGAGATTTGGCATTTAAATGTTTCATCTGTTGATAATGATTTTGCCCTTTGATTTATGATAGCCAAGAAAGTCCAATGTATTTTATGGAGAATAAAAAAAGAACTTTTCAACCTTTTTCCATTTTTCTCTTAAACACAGAGCAGTGATGCACACGAGAAGCTTGTTAGGCCAAAGACAAAGGATTGCATAGAAAAGCAGGACAAATCTTGATGCGTTGGGTCCAGAATTTGGGCAGCTAATTGACATGCAAAGATATAATCAGGACGACCAACTTGTCTTTGCAATAAGGCTGTTTTTCAATGATGTACTTATATTCTCTGATTCAATCAGTCTCTTGTTATTTTTCAAACCAAGCCTGAGACTACTATATTTTCAATTATGAACATTTTGATTACAGCTTCATTCCAACTAAGTAATTCAGTCTGAAGAGAATGCAATTATTATGGTGATTTACATACAATATGCTAAGTTAACACAGCTAATGAATGAAAGCATAATGTTCTTTCTATTCATTCCTGGAAAAATATTGTACTAAGCATTCTTTCAAGGAAAAGATTATGTCATTTGCTAGTGTTTTATGTCTACCTACAAGTAGATTGGCATTATGCCATTTTGTCTGATATTAAAGATAAATCTCATATATATTGGTGATCACATACTTCAAGCTTCCCTCCCTTTGAAGGGGTTAGAAACAATTCTCGATTTAATTAGATATGCTACTTTATCCTTTCTTCAGTTCTTTATTGGAGAAATTAGCCTGTATTTTCTAATTTGGGAGACTGGTTAACACCTTACACTATCCTAATGACTGCAGTTTATTTTATGTGTGTGGCAATAGTGTAGTTGGTTAATTATAGCTTTCTCATTAACACCGTGTAGAGAACAATGAACTAATGTATCCCTTTGATCAAAAGAACATCTAAGTTTATCTTCTGAGAATAAAAGTGTTATTGTGTTACTGAAAGTCACTATAATTTTCTCCAAAAAAGAAATTGGTTGGAATTTTGTAGCACTGGTTTAGGCGGTTCGATGAATGAGTGGAATTGATCTCAAACAGGAGAGAGTAGGGCTGTGGTTGCCTGGCAACCTAACATTATTCCACAATTTCTTCTGGTATATTTATCCAGTAAACTAGAAAATTATGTTTTGTTAACAAATGTTTTTAGTCAGTGCACATATAGACCACAACTAATTGAGATTTTATGAGTTGTGGATTAAAAAACAATCCTACTTACCTTACCAGTTTGTTTATATAATTAAAACACAAAGAAAGAAACCACATTATGCTTTTGGATTTTCTGGAAAGAGAAAACATGTCTTTTATTTTTACATTAAAGTATTTCTACCAAAAAACAAACAAAAAAAATAGCCTATGTATCTCTTCGGAAGCCAAAAAATGAAATGTGTATGTGTGTTTCTGCAGAGTTTCAGCAAGATTCAGAAATGGAGTTTGATGAAGATGAGTTTTTTTTAAATTATCAATTGCTAATGGAACTAATAATTATGGTAGATTTGGGCGCATGTATAAACAGCCAATAAAAAATGAGGGTGAGTGATGATATGAATAATATAATAAATTGGTTGAATTTTCTCCAAGTATATGAATTCAGTCTAATTTGGTGGTTGTATCACACTCTCCCCTGTATGGTTGGACCTGTCTTAGTTCCCCCGTCGTAGTGGAAGCATAGCTGCAGTAATCAGTTGCCAATTCTCCGCCCTACCTCTCCCTGACCCCAGACACTGCGCTCAAACTGTTTCGCTGTACAACCTCTGGCTTTTAATGTACACATCACTTCTCGTCTCGGATCAGAAACTTCTTGAGGGCATACATCCCAATTTTATTCATAAACCCTTCCAGTGTCTGGCAGAATGGCAAACAAAACGGAAAAGTGCTTAAATGCACTGGCTGCATAGTGAGGCTACTAATACGCAAAATCTTATGTTTTCCATCTCTTAGGAGTGCTACCTTGGGTAAATCATTTTAGTGTCTTGAAAATACAATTTCCTCTCTGAAAATGAAGCATAGTGTTCACACCTCGCTCATGCGGATAACTGAGGATTAAGTGGGGCATTCCACAGCGTTAGTCTCCTAACACTTACTAAGCGCTCAAAAATCTCTGGCTTATCAATATAATAACTATTATATTGCTTGACTGCTAACTGAGAGGTTGGTGGTTTAAATCCAGCTTCTCGGTAGCAAAAGGTGTGACAGTCTGCTTCTGTAAAGATTTAGCCCCGGGAACCTTATGAAGGACTTCTGTCCTGCCTGGTAGATTTGATTTCAGTCAGAAACTCGACAGGATGGCAATGAGGTCTTTTGTTTCTTTGTATTGTTCTGTACCATGTTCATTGTGTTAATTTAATGATATTTTCATTTATATGTCTTTGTCTATATTTGTCTATATATTATGTAGCTCTATATAATATTGTATCTCTATATCGACATATATAAGATATATATGAGGAGGCACCTCCCCCAGGAGAAAAAAATAAAACAGAGAAAAGCTCCACTGGGCAGAACTTTTGTAGTATGCATTTTTCTCACTAGGTGAGCATCTAGTAAGGTTCTCTGTGGTCACAATACATTTTTGTGTAAAAACAGTTTCACTAGAAACTTTTAGAAACAAGTTTTTTTTTTTTTTTGTGAAGACTGATTTAAGAGACCAGCATGCAGCTGTGAAATTTTGTTTTCTGCTTGGGAAAAATGCCGCATAAATGTTGTGATGTTGAACACAGCTTACAAGGACAGTGCTGTGGGGAAAACTCAAGTGTATGAATGGTTTTCTCATTTCAAAAACGGTGAAACATCGATTGTTGAGGAACCTTGTTCTGGAATGTCCGTCAACTTCCTGAACAGACTAAAGTGTTGACAAAATCCATGTGCTTGTTCTCAAAACCTAATGACAGACCATGGAAGAGATGGGGAAGTGATCTGGACTATCTTGGAGCTCAGGTCAGTGAATTTTAATGGAAGATTTGGGAATGAGAAGGATCACTGTGGAATTTGTGCTTCAGGTTCTGACTGACCACAAAAAAGAGCGTCCACTGGAAACCTGCCCTGCTTTGAAAGAACAGCTCCAAAGCACCCAGACTTTTTCGCAAGTTCAATACTGGTGATGAGAGCTGGTACAATTTTTAGGACCCTGAAAGCAAACCTCAATGAAGCCAGTAGAAGACACCATTGTCACCTAGCCCATAAACAGATGGTCAAGTGAACTCAAAGATCAAGACGATACTCTCTCTCTCTCTTTTATTTGGTGTGAGGGAGATTATGCATTTGGATTAATTCTGAAAAGATTGTGTAACAGTGTGCAATAAAAAATGCCTGATTTGTGGCAGACTGAGGAAAGATTTTGCCACCATGACAATGCACCTACTCACACAGCCAGTGTACAGTTTGTGGCAAAAACAGCATGCCTCTCTTGCCCCATGCACTTTACTCACCTGACCTCACTCAGCTTGAATTCTTTTTGTTTCTGTGAATGAAGAGGGACATGAAAGGACAACAATTTGATGATATAGAAGGGGTGATGAAAAGAAATTAGGGAGGTGCTGTCAGCCATCCAAACAGATGAGTTTGGAAAATGTTTCCAAGAATGGAATCAAAGACTTGACAAATGTATTAAATTCCATGGAGAGAAATTTGAAGGTGATAGGTTGTTTTGTAAAAAAAAAACCAAAAACATAGATTTGAAAGAATTGCATGTGTGTGTGTGTGTGTGTGTGTGTGTGTGTGTGTGTGTGTGTGTGAGAGAGAGAGAGAGAGAGAGAGAGAGAGAGAGAGAGAGAGAGAGAGAGAGAGAGAGAGAGAGAATTTCTCTGCTTAAGAGTCCTGTTATCTTAGCGGTCACCAGTTGGGTTCATAACTGCAAGGTCAGCAGTTTGAAACCACAAGAGAAAGAAGGGGCTTTCTATTCCCATAAGGAGCTGTAGTTTTGGGAACTCACAGGGTCCTTTCTACGGAGTGCTATAAGGTTGCTATGAGTTGGCATCGACTTGATGGTGGTGAGTTGTGTTTTTGTGGTGGTATTTCCGCTTGCTTGGTTTGTATAAGTATGAGTATGTGTGAACGTAGGTAGTGCAGGTAGTATGATTTACTTGGCTGTTAACCAGTGGGTTAGAAGTTTGAGTCCAATGGCAACTCAGAAGAAAAGCTGGGCAATATAATTCCATAAAATCAGCCACTGAAAGCCCTGTGGAGAAGAGTTCCATTCTGACCAACCTGAGACCACTCTGAATGGCATCAACTAGCATTACCTGACCATGACCACAGTGCCACTACCAAATGGAACACTGTCAAGAAGTTTGAGAGGAAATTGAGTTAAAAGATAATGGGATTATGAGCCCCTTTGTACAGTAAACACCCCGGTTATAAGTGTCCAATTTGGGAATAACTAGTGTTTTCCCTTTAATGCTATGTAAATATTCCCCCCAGTGACATAGTGGGTTAAGTATGAGCTGCTCTCTGAAAGACCAGTGACCCAAATCCACCAGCCCCTCTGTCAGTCTATTGAGGACAGAGAGGACTGTCTGCTCGGTAAAGAGTGACCATCTCAGATACCCTACAGACCAGTTCTACTCTGTTCGATTGGTCACTGTGAGTTGGAATTGACTGAATGGCAATGGGATTGAACTGTGCCTTCATTTTAAATGTTGACCAAACTACTTCTTGCAACAAATTCTTCATCACAGGTACCTGCACATAATGCATATATAGTTTTGAAATGATTGAAAGGTTCTGAGCCCTTTATTCACAGTGTCCCACTAACCATATGTCCCTGCTACACTTTACAATTTCAGTTAAAGGCACTCTTAGGAACTTATGTCATTAATTACCCGAGGGCTACTTATTTGACTTTTTTAGAAAAAGAAGTACTTAGCACCCTTAGGCACTTAAAAACTTTTGTACTATAGCCCATAATCCAGGGTAAAGTGTGTCTGCTTTGCAGCCATTCTCCCCCGACCCCTGGATCATTTCAGTGCTTCTCAAGGGGCAGTATCACCCACTTTGGGGAACACTGCTGAATATGAAAGATGTTATGGTTTGTTGAAGCATGGTTGCGTGTTCGAATCAACTGGAGAACTTTTACAAACTACCAGCCCAGATTCATTGAATCAGCCTTTCTAAGGGTGATGCTGGTGTATCTGAAAGTCTGAAAGTTCCCAGTAGCTTCTAATGCGCCCATGGTTGAGTACCGTGCTCTTAGATTAGGTAGGTCTTCTGCAGGAGTGCGCTAGCCTAAGGCATGGGCCCACAGCTACCATGGCACCACAACTTGTAGTTGGGAAAGAAAAAGCTTCGGCCAACTGAGGTTTTTCTTACTCAACCCGTTGGTCTAAAGAGCACTTTATTTTGCAGGGAGCTCAGATTTGCTTTCATTTGCTTTGTATTGTTTCATTTCTGAGCCAAAGTCTCTGAGAAGATCATAGCAGAGAAGTTATTATGGGAATGTTTTGATGAAAGGAGTGAACCACACTGAAATGGCCTAGTGTGACTAGATTCAGACTCTCAGAACCGTCGGGGGTACTCGGTTTTCTTGTCTTTCCAGTTCTGAACATTTCCATTTTGCCTTGAATTTTCAATTGAAAGGAAGTTACTGTTTTGGGAGCAAATTCCTGTTTAAGAAAATACACACACACACACACACACACACACACACACACACACTCAAGAACCCATTGCCATTGAGCGGATTCTGACTCATAGCAACCCTATACGACAGATCAGAACTGCACCTTTGGGTTCTTGAGGCTAAATCTTCAGAGCAACAAACTGCTTCATCTTTCTCCCACTGGGTGACTGGTGGGTTCGAAGTGTGAGCGGGTGAGCGCTGACCAGCATGCTCACAGAGGAAACGCTTTCAGATCCCCACAGTTCTGCTCCTCACTGCGGTACAGCAGGCCTTGTTCACGTGTTGCTTTCCTTCCTCATCCTTGCCAACATCTGAATCTAATCTGCTCCTTAACACACAGCTGTTGCTTGGCTGCAAACTAAAGTCTGGCAGTTCAAATCCACTTTGAGTGACCTTGGAGGAAGGACTTGCTGAGCCACCTCTGACAAATCGCAGCCATTGAAAACTTGGCAGCAATTCGTTTGCTGTTTTGGTTTAATGAGTTGAAGAGTGAACACTTTAAGATTCTTGAGAAGGACCTATGTTCGTGATTAGCTTAAAATACTCATAGTTTTGTCTCTACGCCTCCTCTCTTCTTCACTTTGATATGTTTTCACGTGTAGGACATACTAAAAACGGACCACTGAAGGGAGTTTAAAGAAAATGTGGACCGTGTTAACCCTTTCATGATCCCTGTATCTTTCATGCCCACCTGCTTTCTCAACCTCTGGGTGGTATTGGGCTGATGAAGCAGCCCTTGGACAGCCATTGGTCTTGAAGGAACAATTGGGGGAAAAGTTGCAGGGTGATGGTGAGAATGTTACTTTAGGGTGGGGCTGCCAGACTGACCCTTTGGCTTTTGTTAGAGGAATGGATTTTTAGTGTTTGTCTTTGACTCTCGGTGACCACACTTGGAGCAGAAAGAAATGCTACCTGATTCTGCTAGACATCTGGTCACCTGTCTGAGTGCATTGTTGCAGCTGCTGTGTGTTTTGAGTGCCTTCTAACCTTTTATCTGTCACAATACCCAATAATTTTCTGCTGTGAGCTATAGGGTTTCCATTTTTTAGAAGTATGTGTGAGCCTTTCTTCCTAGTCCCTCTTAGTCTGGAAGCTCCACTAGAACTTGTTTACCAACTGTGACCCTGCTGGTACCTGGTAAATTGACGGATGGGCAGTGGAGAGCAGCACAGCCACGGTCAAGTTGCAATAGAGCCTTTTCTTCTCTGCGACCTCTTCCTACTGTCTCAGTCTGGGAAATGGAGAGGTCCAGGGGTCGAGGCTCTACTGAGTATTGTTCCTGATTACCAGCAGAAAACATTTGGAGGAAGACAGAGAAATTATTTGGGGGTCAATGATTGCTATCCCATTCCACCACGAAGGCTTCTCATTTGCAGAGTGTGATTGGGAGGGAGGGGACCAGACTTTCCAGAAGCAGAGCCAGAGGGAGAAGTGTCCATGTTGTCCTTCAGGGCCATCATCTCCTTTCCTTTGCTGTTCCTTCCTCCAACCCTCATTCGCTTCCCAAGCTGGACCAGGCTGGTTTTATCTGAAACTACCACAAACACATTCAAGCCCTTTTACCCATTCTAGTTACTTATTTCTGCTTCCTGAGATGATGGTACTTAGAAAGATGGAAGATAATTTGTCTGCTCACCTGTATGACAGCTTTTATGGGAGCAGGTTTGTAGT